>NW_011495058.1:5268694-5287898 GCF_000754665.1 Bison bison bison
CCATCTGCAGTGATTTTGGAGCCCCCCAAAATAAAGTCTGACACTGTTTCCACTGTTTCCCCATCTATTTCCCATGAGCTGATGGGACCAGATGCCATGATCTTAGTTTTCTGTATGTTGAGCTTTAAGTCAACTTTTTCACTCTCCTCTTTCACTTTCATCAAGAGGATTTTTAGTTCCTCTTCACTTTCTGCCATAAGGGTGGTGTCATCTGCATATCTGAGGTTATTGATATTTCTCCCGTCAATCTTGATTCCAGCTTGTGCTTCTTCCAGCCCAGCGTTTCGCAGGATATACTCTGCATTTAAGTTAAGTAAGCTGGGTGACAATATACAGCCTTGACGTACTCCTTTTCCTATTTGGAACCAGTCTGTTGTTCCATGTCCAGTTCTAACTGTTGCTTCCTGACCTGCATATAGGTTTCTCAAAAGGCAGGTCAGGTGGTCTGGTATTCCCATCTCTTTCAGAATTTTCCACAGTTTATTGTGACCCACACAGTCAAAGGCTTTGGCATAGTCAATAGAGCAGAAATAGATGTTTTTCTTGCTTTTTCGATGATCCAGCGGATGTTGGCAATTTGATCTCTGGTTCCTCTGCCTTTTCTAAAACCAGCTTGAACATCTGGAAGTTCACAGTTCACGTATTGCTGAAGCCTGGCTAAAGCCCAAAGTCCCTAGATGCCATTAAATGCGTTTCCCTATCTGGTGAAAGAAGTCCTTACAGCTTTTGTTTTCTCTGTTTTTCAGTCAAACACAACTGACACCTGTTTGTTCACCTGCCATCCTTCTGTGAATTTCAGGCCCTCTCCCTGGAAGTTTCCTTTCCCCATCTCTGCCAGCCAACTATTCTCACTCATTTTTAAAGCTCCGTATACCTAATACGGATAATTACGTAATGTGCAAAGTGCTATAATAGAAGTACAGATAACATTTATCACATTGTATTGCAATTTGCCCAGAGGGAAAATAGAGGGGGCTAGAACCTACTGCAGTCAGGTTTTCTGGGTTCCAACCCCAGCCTGGTTTGTGATTATCTCTGAGTTTGCTAATGTTTGCACCTTATTTTCTTCGATAGCCTGGGTTTCTCCTATGCTGCTGCTGCTGCTGCTAAGTTGCTTCAGTCGTGTCCGACTCTGTGCGACCCCATAGACAGCAGCCCACCAGGCTCCCCAGTCCCTGGGATTCTCCAGGGAAGAATACTGGAGTGGGTTGCCATTTCCTTCTCCAAAGCATGAAGGTGAAAAGTGAAAGTGAAGTCGCTCAGTCGTGTCCGACTCTGAGCAACTCCATGGACTGCCGCCTACCGGGCTCCTCCGTCCATGGGATTTTCCAGGCAAGAGTACTGGAGTGGGGTGCCATCGCCTTCTCCGGGTTTCTCCTATAGCCCTGGGTTATAGGGCTGTTGGAAGTATCTAGAATAGTGCTTAGCATGTTTAACAAATTTTCAATTAATGTTTTATTGTTTAGCTTTATATTCACTTCTGTATCTTGAGAGACATAAAATCAGCATACAATGATGATTAAAAGGATAAAAAAATCAGCATGAGTACCTCATTAATATGCAAATGGAAATCATAATCAAAGAATAAAGATAAGGAATTTGGAATATTACTTTAAGATTTCTGAATCAAAGACACATACAGTGGACACATACAGTTAGGGAAATGGTAATATTTTTAGTGGATGAACTGAAAGTCCTGAATTGTACAGGCTCTTTCAGATATTTTTAATCCCTGTCATGCACTCCTCATGGGTTTCCTATCATTTTCTGTCCCACTCTGTGACCTTGGGGATAGGCCATTATTGCTGCAATAGTTGGAGATTCCTTGCCCTCTGGTCCATGGTTGGCTTGGCCAGTGGGACTGGTGGGTGGAAGAAGGACGTTGTGCTATTTCCTGGCCTTTTTCTACCTGATTTAGGGTGGGCAGGGCTGTGTCCATATGTGACCACAGTTCTCATGGGAGGCCCAGTGGGGTTCCAGCTCCACCTTCTCTCTCTTACTTGGCATGAGCGTTAGCCTCGCAATTTTAACAATGTCCCTGTCAACTTGGAAATTCTGTGGTACGAATGTAGCTAGAGTTACTCCACATTTCTGCTCAAAACCCATCAATCCCCACCTTTAGCAGGACTTAACATAAACCTTTAAGTTGGAGGGTCAAGAGATAAGAAAGATAGCTACAAATAAAAACACCAGAAGGAACCAGATGGAAACAAGATGGCAATGAATCTGACCTCATCTGACAGACCCTGAATCTCATCAGACACTGATATTTACTATATTAGCATATTAAATGACACACCTACCTTTGACCATGACTGGATATTAAGTATCAAAAAAGGCTGAGGTGTGGCATCACACTCCCTTGAAAAAGCCTTGCTCCTTCCCCAGTAGACTAAAGCACAGGTCTCTTCATCATTAGCCTTATTTCTTCTCCCTTTGTCTTTACTCCTAAAAATTAAATCCCTCCCATCTGGTGGGTGAGTTGTTGTTTGGTGAACTTAGTCTGTGCTTCTCCATTCTTTGGTTATTTAATAAAGCTTGTGCTGCATCAATCTTGGCTTCAGTTTTGTTATTTGGCTGCTCTAACCAAAGGGAAGGGGAAGAAGAACCCTCCTCCTGTGCCACTGCAGAGAGCCTCCGGAGCTAGGGCCAAAGCAGGGTTCATACAACCTAACTGGGGAATACAAACGAGTAATGAAACAATTATGGAAAGTCCTTTTAGGCTGAAGGTCAAAAAAATAGATTTTTTTTCAGTTTACTTATTATGTGTGTATAGAATCCTCACCACATTTATTCATGATAGTATCTCTCAGCACTTCACTAGAAACAAAGGGAAGGAGGTAGAAACCTTTTGATTTCCAGGCTGCATCCCAGCATATGCAAAGCCCACACACAGCAAGCAGGAAGCAGAGAATTTCAAGTAGCTACAGTCAGGGAGGAGCCAGCAGGGGAAGAACCTGGGGTCAGAGGCCCCTTTGCCCATCTCTGGAGTACTGCCTGGCCTGGGGGTGACTGGCAGAGGCCCATGGTGCAGGGGCAGTGTGTGTAGGGCGACCTTGTGTCAGTAATAAGCAGAGTGTGGGCATCGTGCAGAGCTGAGTGCAAAGCTCCCAGGGGACATGTGTGTTTGTTGTCAACACTGTAAGGGATTTACAACCACAGATGAGAAATGAAAGTGTGACCTTTGAGCAGTTAACTGCCCCTGGTTTATATGAGACCTCTGTCTTAATGGCCCTGGTAGAAGGAAGTGGCTCATGTGGCTTGTGGAACAAGCCTTATTCATGCACCCAAACTTCTGTTCATGCACCCAAATGAACTGTTCTTTTGAATACCTTAAGTGCCAGGCCTGTGCTAGGGTTAAATAAGACAGATCCATCTCTGCTTTCATGGAGCTTACTCTCTAGGGGGATACAGACAAAACAGAGTGTGGGACACAGAGGAAGGTCAGTGAAAAGATACAGAACTTGAATAATAATTTAAAAAATGACCCATGCAAAGAGGCCTCTTCCAGCCACACCCGAGCAATATTTCCATCCAGGGTGATGTTTAATCCTGTAAAGCTGATCGATTTTCTCTCTGTTTATTTCTGGCCTACAGGCCTGTCTGCGGAGGGAAGAGAGGGCAGGGGCTGGGAGTCACTTCCCTTCCAGGCAGACTCCTGTCCTCGCCCATCCTGTGTTAGGGACAATTTCCAGCTTTACAAGGTCAAGGCTCTGACTGTGAGGAGCCCTGTAATCTTTTGGTCTCTGTTTTCTCATGAGTGATGTATTGGTCATAGTAAGTGTCATCTTCCTCACCGCCCATGTGGACTGTGGGATGAAGTGTCCTGGGGAGTGAGGGAAGGAAGAAGGCCAGGCGCCTACATCTGGGATCAGCCGATGGGTCAGCGCCACCTGGCTGGCCCAACCTCTGAGAACTCAGGGTTCAGGTTTCCTCAGTGGCCCCGTCCCACCCCCGCCCGCCCCTGTGCAGTCACAGTGACAAAGCCTCAGGCAGGGGTCTCAGGATCCACTTGCTGCCACACTTTGCGCAAGGCCTGGAGTGACTTCATTCGGGTGTTGACTCTTCCTGGGTGCACTTTTGTCAAAATGGCCCAGCACTTGGGTGCCCTCACTTTTCTTGGTAAAACCATCTGCCCTGGGGTGCAGAACGGCTCACAGGAAAATATCCAGAAGGAATAACTGCAGCGCTACCATCTGATTCAAACGCCCACAGCCCAGCAGGGCTTCCTTTTCAAGGCTAAAGCAGACTTGGCCCCAGTGGCTCAAGTTCTGTCCACTGGTAGTGACCTCCTGTCTCCCCTAGGACCTCTGAGGCACTAATGAAACATGAGTCCCACCCTGTGTGAGGGTCATGGTTCAATCTGGGACTAGTACTGGCTTTGCATTTGGGCTTTTCTGTCAGTCAGGGGCTTAGGAGACTGAGGTTCAGAGTCAGAGCCTCAGAGCAGAGGGGAGGTCCCAGATCACTTCATAACATCTCATCATTCCATGTGAACTCTCACCTGCCTGAGCTCTGTTCAGATTGCTAGTTGCTCCGAAAGCTCCTTGCCATTTTGCTTCTGGGCTACACAGCAAATATTTCCAATGTAGGAACAGCAGTGGGTAAAAGTCCTCAAGTCCTTTCCTTTGCAAAGACAGCAGGTAACAAGCACCTCTGGGCCAGACTTTGTCACACCTTTGACTTTTATAAAGGATCCATCCAGAGAGCTTTGCTAATTCTTGCAACATCTCTGCTGTTTCCTTCCTCCGGGTGTAACTGACACATCGACCTGGCCTCATCCAGCCGGAGATGTTCAGAGACAACAGAGCCTGCCTGAGAACAGGGTCCAGGCAGCTGGCAAGGCATCTCTTGAGGCCACTCTCAAGTGGTAATGAGTTGGCCAGAAGGCCAGGGAGTCTCCTGTGTATTCCATCAGGCCTTAGTCTGTAGACTTCCCTATGTCACTCCTGTGCTTGGCCCCAATGTTTCCTCCAGAACACTCGGTCCCCTTCACACCACTAGGGCACTTAACCTCATGAACCTCTGTCACTATCCAAACACAGCTCCTGTGATCATCCCCTGATGTCCTAAGCTCTGTCCTCCCAATCCTGTGCTCTGAATCCCTGGGGACCCCTTTGTATCCTCTGTATGCCCCCTCCAGCTTCTGCCTTCTTGGACTGCCTTCTTCCCCACAAGCAGGTCTTCACTGGAGCACCTCCATCCCTGTCCTATTCCTCCCAAGCTGGAACACCCTGGCCACTCATTCTCAGCTTTCCCCAGGGACCTGGGGCTCTGGCCACCCCGGACTCATCAGTATCCTCCACCTCTGCGAGCTCCCATCTCCTCCTTCCTCCTGAGCCAATCTGCCTGTGTTGTTCTTGCTGTTCAGTTACTCAGTTGTGTCCGACTCTTTGTGACACCATGGACTGTAGCACGTTAGGCTTCCCTGTCCTTCACCAACTCCCAGAGCTTGCTCAAACTCATGTCTGTTGAGTCAGTGATGCCATCCAACCATCTCATCCTCTGTGGTCCCCTTCTCCTCCTGCCCTCAATCTTTCCCAGCATCAGGGTCTTTTCCAATGAGTCGGATCTTCGCATCAGGTGGCCAAAGTATTGGAGCTTCAGCTTTAGCATCAATCCTTCCAATGAATATTCAGGATTGATCTCCTTTAGGATGGACTGGTTGGATCTCCTTGCAGTCCAGGGGACTCTCAAGAGTCTTGTCCAACACCACAGTTCAAAAGCATCAGTTCTTCAGTGCTCAGCCTTCTTTATGTCCAACTCTCACATCCATACATGACTACTGTAAAAACATAGCTTTGACTATACAGACCTTTGTCAGCAATGTAATGTCTCTGCTTTTTAATATGCTGTCTATGTTTCTCATAGCTTTTCTTCCAAGGAGCAAGCGTCTTTTAATTTCATGACTGTGTTAGTGTTTCCCAATCTCAGTTTCCAGCCCAGATTTCCAAGGCAATATTCCAGGTACGTACTAATATACCCACCTGTATTAATAATGGAACCTGCAATTTCTACCTGTCAAAGAGTGAATTCCTCCTCTTTCCTCTAAGTGTTGTCTATTTCATGTAATTCTCATCACAGTGACCATCCCAACCCATCGCATGGTGCAACCAGAAACCTTAGACTTTTTCTATATTTCTCTCTCCCTCTCACCTCAACAGTCAAACAGTAAAACAACTAGCTGAGTCTCTTCTCCCTCTGAGATGTTCTTAAGGTTAGTCCCCTCCTTTCTCAGACCCCACTTCTACCTCAGTTTGAATTCTGTTTCTCCCTGTGATGTATCAACCTCTCTGGAGCTGGTCTCAGCTCTTTCCAGCCTTTTGTCCTTAAAATTTTCCCCACGCTATGGCAAGATTTACTTTTTAAAAACACAGACCCAGTGACAGTATTCTCTTTATGTGATGCGACCATCTGCCTCTCTGTCTCCAGCCTCATTCTCACAACCCCAAAAGCCATTCTCTGTTCTGATCTGTCTACACTGCTTGCCAAAGGCTCCATTTCCTCTCACACCTTTCAATTCTTGTTTCCAATATTGGCTCCTCAAAACACTTTTCTCCTCTGCTCTGTTGATTCTCCTACTCAACTATCAGTAAAGATTGGCACATATATCCACTCCTTTTCATAAAAAAAAAAAGCAAAAAAAAGAAGAAAAAGATGGCACAATTATTCCCTTTTTATGAGATTCCCTGGTTTTATTCCCCACTGCACCATCCCCTACCTTGGGTTGAGTGAGACACTTTCCTTCATGATTTAATACAATTCCCAGGCTTATATATGTATCTCAGACGTACACACACACACGTATTATATATGTATAACTTGGCATTTAAGATACTATAGTGGAATTACAGATTTACTCATGTGCTCTCTCCCTTTGAGGGAAGAAATCACGTTCACTTCACTTTTGTATTCTCCCAACACACAGCATGCACTTGGTTTACAACTGTTCAGTTAATGAATGTATCCCCACAACACCCAGCAGAGTCCTATATGCTGTAATGTTTGTGAAAGCATTTCCTTAGTGATTGCTAACTCTAATTCATAACCTCTAAGACACCATCTTAAATTTCATGCACATAGACTGAGAGAATTGGGGGATTATATGAAGTATAATCTGCATACCTATATAGTCTTTAAAAATTATTGATTGATTGATTGATTTTTGGCTGTGCTGGGTCTCCACTGATGCGTGTGGGCTTTTTCTAGGTGTGAGTGGCGGCTGCTCTCTGTTGTGCTGTGTGCATTTCTCATCGTGGGGCTTCTCTTGTGGCAAAACAATGAGCTCTGGGTGCGCAGGCTTCAGTAGCTACAGCACACGGGCCCAGCAGCTGTGGTTGCGGGCTCTAGAGCTCCTGGGCTCCAGTAGTTTTGTGCATAGGCTTAGTTGCCCTGAGGCATGTGGAATCTTCCCAGACCAAGGATCAAACCTGTGTGCCCTGCACGAGCAGGAGGATTCTTAACCACTGGACCCAGGGAAGTCCCACATATATTTTTGTTTCATGGGGGTATGGTACTCTCCACTGTCTGAGTGAACCCTACCGGAATGTGACTGAGTTAGAGCTGGTCTTCAGTTCTTAGCCCTACATCTTCTCTGTAGTGACTTGCTGCTCTGCCCACACCAGCAGGGGTGTTTCTGCCTCCCAAGCTACATCATCCACTTATTTGATAAGTTACATGAAAAGGAACAACAAAGGCAAAAAGCAACAAAAAAACAACAACATTTGCTTCTTCACTTGTGCCAAACACTTGAAGCACATGCCCTGAGCAGGCACATGCCTTGCTCAGCTCAAGAGCTGACTCGTACAAATCAGTGAAGTTAGATCACTCCTTCACACCATACACAAAAATAAACTCTAAATGGCTTGAAGACGCAAATATAACATTTGACACTATAAAACTCCTAAAAGAGAGCATGGGCAAACATTCCCTGAGATAAATTGACCAATGTTTTCTTACGTCAGTCTCCCAAGGCAAGATAAATAAAAGGAAAAATAAACAAATGGCCCCTAATCAAACTTACAAGCTTTTGCACAGCAAAGGAAACCATAAACAAAACAAAAGACAATCTATGGATTAGGAGAAAATATTTGCAAATGATGTGGCTGATAAGGGCTTAATTTCCAAAGTGTACAAACAGCTCATACAACTCAATAACAAAAAAGCAAACAATGCAATAAAAAAATGGGCAGAAGATCTAGAGAGACATTTCTCCAAAGAAGACATACAGATGGCCAGTAGGCATGTAAAAGGATGCTCAACATTGATAAGTGTTATAGAAATGCAAGTCAAAACTACAATGAGGTACCACCTTACACAGATCAGAATGGCCATCATTTAAAAGTCTACAAATAATAAACGCTGGAGGGAGTGTGGTGAAAAGGGAACCCTCCTACACTGTTGGTGGGAATGTAAATTGATGCAACCACTATGGAGAACAGTATGGAGGTTCCTCAAAATACTAAAAACAGAGTTACCATATGATCCAGCAACCCCATTCCTGGGCATGTATCTGGATGAAAGTATAATTCAAAAAGGTGTATGTACCCTTATGTTTAAAAAGATACATGAATCCTTATGTTCATAGCCACACTATTTATAATCACCATTACATGGAAACAACCTAAATGTCCATCAATAGGTGAACAGATAAAGAAGATGTGGTGCATACACAATAGAACACTACTCAGCCACAAAAGAGAAAGAAAGAATGCCATTTGTTGCAAGCTGGATGGACCTAGAGAGTATCACACTAAATGAAGTAAGTCAGAAAGAGAAAGACAAATACCATATGATATCACTTAAATGGAGAATCTAAAATACAACACAAATGAACTTATCTTGGAAACAGAAACAGACTCAGACATAAGAGAACAGACTTAATGGTTGCCAAGTGGGAGAGTAGGGGAGGAGGGATGGGTTGGGAAGTTGGGATTAGCAGATGCAAACTATTATATATAGAATGGATAAACAACAAGGTCTTATTATATTGCACTGGGAACTATATTCAATATCCTAAGATAAACCATAATGGAAAAGAATATGAAAAAAATATATATACATGTATAACTGAATCACTTTATTGTAAAGTAGACATTAGCACAACAATCTAAATCAATTATACTTCAATAAAATAAACTTTAAATAATTAAAGAAAAAGAAGAACTCAGAGGTGAGAGTGTTTGGAGAGAGAAGTTGGGGCTGTAGCTGGCAGCCTTAGCAGAGGTGTGTTGTTCTGATATTATGAAATCAAATTATGGGGATTTGGGCTGTAAGCCCAGTGGCCAGGTGTTACCCCAGAAGCTCCCTTCACCAGAAGCCCCATGACACATCATCAGTAAGTTATGTCAGATAAGAACCATGTCAGCAGTTTCCAGGACTCATTTCCCTCCTGATGACAGGAGGTCCTGTAGTGAAATCCGGGGTACTTTTCAAGTCGCGTGTGGGGGTGACAAAACAGGAAAGTGCATGCATCCTAGTTCTCCCATGCAGTTTTCTGGAGATTTCCACCCATATCTGAGGAATCTCAGCCACAGAAGTGCACAGAATTGACCAATACTGATCTTCTTACTCATTTCAGGTTAAGTGGTAATTGCCTCAAGATGAGAGGACATGTTGCACTTTCAAGTCAGAAGGATGCTGAGAGATCATCTAACCCAACAGCCTTATTTTAAAGCAAGATGCAGAAGCTGATGGCCACAGTACAAAAGCCATCAGTCCAAGATCAGAGAATCTCAAATCCATGAATATCTTCAAGAAGCCCTCCCTGGGAATGCTTAGGACTTTAGTAGAATTATCAACACTCAGGACCTATATCTACTTACCTCAGTGTTTCCTCAGAAGAAAAACTGTAGTATCTTACATCAATGTGCAGTTGATAGGAAATTTGCAGCATCTTTAGTGATTCATTTTGTATTCTGGGTGAAAACTAGGAGAGAATTTTGTTTCCAATGCTTTGTTGTTTACTTTCATCACTCCTCATGACATCGGGCCACTGCTTCAAACACACTGATCCTCAAGGAATACCACTGCCTTCTGACTGAGAAAGACCAGAACTTTCCAATATGAGAAAGTGAAAATTCCAGCTCTTACCATTCAAGATGGTTTTCTACAAAGGCAGACATGGGGCTGATCTGCACGGTGTAGGTGTCATTGGCAGAGTACTCGAAGAGTCCGTAGTAAGGGTTAAAGAGCTCCTGAGACAGAAGGAAGAAGAATTCTCTCGAAGGACCACTGTAGTCCAGGCTGCAAAGGAAGCAGAGGTCCGGGAAGCTCATTACATGAGGGAGGTGGGGGACCTGTCCCTATGCAGGACCTGGCTTGCCCTTTCAGACTCAGTGCCAGGAAAGTAGAGGGCAGCCTCTGCGCTTTACAATGGATCCCAAGGGAAGCCTAATTTGCTGAAGAAAATGAGGATGCAGTGATTGATTTGAGGATGATGTTCTTAAACATTTATGGCAGTGTTCCTTAAACTTCTTCCTCAATTACATCACACCTACTGGATAAAACACATAGCTGGTCCACAGCTAGACTTTGTCGTGTGAGACAGAAAAGAATTTCCTGTGATGGTGCATGCTCATGAATTGAAAACACTTTCTGCTAAGTTCATCCTGCTATGCCCTCCTGAGTGGGCTTGCTTTCCACGGTTGAGATGGTTTGCTATGAAATCACTGAAAGTACATGAAAAATTTGATAAGCAGTCATATATGTGCTTCCCTGGTGGCTCAGTCATTAAAGAATCTGCCCACAAGGCTGGAGACCACCTGCAATGCACAAGACCTGGGTTTGACCCCTGGGTTGGGAAGATCCCCTGGAGCAGGAAATGGCAACCCGCTCTAATATTCTTGCCTGGTAAACCCCATGTTAGAGGAGCCTGGCAGGCTACATCCATGGGGTTGCAAGACTTAGCAACTCAACCACTACCACCACCACCAGTCATATGTGTGCACTCTTGGGGAAAGAGTTCTTTGATCAGATACTCAGAGGGATGGGTACACCAAGGGGATAGCTTTCAGGGTATATCCTGAAAAAGTAAACATCTAGTAGATTGGTCTATATTTTGGGCTTATACTTTGAGCATGTGACCTCAGATTCTAGAACATGCCAATCATCTTAGGCTTTTGGAGAACATGAAATTCAAAGATTGGCAACACCTGGAGAGAAAGGCCTCCTGGGAGGATATGATCAGAACCACCTTGGGGCAAAGGCTTAGAGCCACCCTGCTCCTTGAGGAAAATCACCCAAGACCTGGGGGCTCTGGTCTACCCACACTGAGGTGTCTACATGAAAGTGCTGGTGGCTTACCCCTCCTCTCCAACAAAGGTGATGTAGAGCTTGTTTCGCTGGAGCTCCTTCCGGGAATAGGCCATCACCTGATTGAAGGTTCCCTCCAACAGGTGGTCTCGACGAATGATGAGCCTAGAAATGAGAAGCCATGTGGGCGGGTAGCCAGGGCTTGGGCTCCAACGCTTGGGAATGTTCTAGGTGAGATGTGGGGGCCCAGGCTGACAGTCTCACTCCCTAGGCTCTTCATCAAGGTACAGATTCCATCAGTTCAACCATGCACTTACTCTGACACTCTTTTCAAAATGATAAAAGTACCAGGACAACACGTACCAGTTTATAATGGGACACACTCCATCCATATTATACTACTGCCAGGATATTTTTTTTTTTTATCAATTCTAAGAAGAATCTCTTAAGTTGAATACCTGAATTTTGGTTCAGCTTTTCAAGATGAAAATAGTAATCATATAGCGGGGAGAAACAACTTCTTACTTAGATCCCCAAATCAAAGCTTTTTGACTAATGAGTAGTTAAATTTGTCCCAAAAATATGTAAAGGGAAACATAAGAGTTTTTATTTAGTTCAAGATTCCTTGTTTTCTGAGAAGGCCTGCCATTGATTTTATACATGGTTTTGTCTGAAATCGACTGTTCTTCCTCTCTCTCCTTACCTTCTCTTCCTGGCTCCCTTCCAATTTCTTAACCTCCTTTCTTCTTTCCAACTTCCTAACTTTTTCTTTCCTCAATTCTATGACCATGACTGATGTCATACCATGGTATCCGATTTCCAGACAAATATTACCAAGTTATAGAGGAGAAAACGATAGAAACATCTTCCAACTGAATTCAGTGCCAAGCTCAGTGGAGCTCAATTAAATCACTCACTTAATTTTCCCTGGACCCTGACCAAATCCTTTGGCTTCCAGTTTTCGGTAGAAATTGCGGAGCTTGGCCTCAAAGTCTCTCCTGTAGGGTGAAGGGGCTCTTGCACTGGCTCTCTGTAAACCTGCAGAGAAGCACATAGGCTGAAGGTCATCACTTTTTACTGAAGAACAAATATGCAGAGAGCAATGGTAATGGGAGGTCCAACCAGAGGCACAATCCTAAGTCTTCATATTTTTCTCCTTCAAGAAGTTTCCCTATCACTCCCTCAGTCACTTTGATAATAACCAGAAATAATATGATGCAGAGAAAAATAAATTCTGATGATAATACATACTTGTATTTTACATTCCATTTCAAATTGTATCTCTCTTCAAAATACCTGGATGAGCATATTTATTGGCTTAATTTACCTAAATATTCAAAAATGACATAAATCAAATTAGGCTCTTATAAGTTGCTATAAGTGAATGTAACTACAATGGAGCAACCAAGATTGTAATATATGTGTATATTGTACTTCTCTAACTATATTGACCTTGATGCTTATATAAACATACCTATTAGAACACAGAGTATTTAGGGGTTTATATTAGATTATCATGTACCATAAAAGAAAAATTATTAAGAATATTATTATTAATAATAATTCCTTACTATTTATAGAAGGAGCTTAGAATGTTTTGTAAATGCCTTATTATCTTTATATACCTTTCAATGAAAAAAGGACTGGAAAAGATAACATTCTTTTGCAAGTTTCCCAGATGGCTAGGATCACAGTTTGCTCCTGCAACAACTAATGTTTAGTTTATGTTCCAGATATTGAATTTATAATCTGGAGAAGACTGACACCATCAAACTCACAGAAATGAGAATATAATTACAGGTTGAGATGATTGTTACCCATGAAGGAAGAGAACTCAGTTCTCTGAGATCACAGGACACTCTAGCCAAGTTCAGGAAGGCTTCCCTGGGAAACATGTGAAGAATAAGTAGGCATAAATTAGACTGAGTGAGTTAGGAAAGGCTTCTGTTTAGCTAAGAGAAGAGATGAGCTGGGAGAAGATTCTAGGTAGAGCACCAGCATGTGCAAAGGTACTGAGGCAGGATGGAAGTGGTGCTTCAGTTTATCTGGAGCACAGGGAGTGAGGACCAGAATGATGTAAAACAAAGCTTGGGAGGTGGGCAGGAGACAGGTCAAATAGGATACAGTACAAATAGGATAAGGTTTTCTCTTTTAAATAATTTAATGATTTTGTTCAATGTTAAACACAACAGAAAGTTAGTGTGTAGGAGCCAAGATGATGTATCTAGAGTTGTAGAAACCTCAGTCTTTCTGCAGTAGACAGAGAAAACCATAGAGGTTCAGAATGGATTTAGCCCACCTAAACTGGACTAGGGTGGTGTCAGTGGAGATGAGAATAGGACAGATTGGAGATGTGTTTAGGAGGCAATGAACTGGATATAGGTAGGAAGTAAAGGTGAGTTTCAGACATTATAATGGAATGGACTTTGGCGACATTCACTGAGATGGGGACAAATGGAAGAGGCACAGATTTGTGGGGAGATCACAAGCTTGGTCTTTGATGGTGGCACCTTTGACTATTTGATTGGAAAGAGACATAGTTTGAAAGAGAGGACAATAAAACCTGGCACTGAGTCTTGAGGATGGTAGGAAGGGAAGGATGAGTCTGCAGAGGTGGCCAAAGACATAGATGAAATGCCTACAGTGGTGTCACCAAAGCCAACTGAAGAGGTGACTTATGAGAAGGAACCAAGCCACCACTTGAAGAGGAAAGTGTCTTTGCTGAAATGCCATGTTTCAGAATGTAGGTAAAACTAGAGTACAAGTCTGCAGGTGCAAGTATAATTTCCTTCTAGCAGATTTCGGTGTATTTTATAAGATGGCTTTCTCACTGCTGGTGCTACCACTATGCCCATGGTCACTATTGTGCATTTCTTTAATGATTTATGCCTCATGAGGTGGTTTGGCATGCATGAGTCACTATCTCTGTTGCCTCAGGTAAAAGTCATAAAGGTCTAGAAATGTGGGAATTGTAAAATTTAGCATCAAATATTTGGATTATACACTCTGAGATCCTGTGATCAAAGCTAGGAGAGTAAAGAATTAATGACTTTGATACATAAATTGGATGATTGAGTTCATGGTGACAGTAATGTCTGACACCAGACAGCTATTAGGAATGCTGATTCCTTTAAAAAAAAACTTACCCAAACAATTCTCATTTAGCGAATAATTCTTTATACTTCCTTAGTTTTTCTATTTGCAAGATGGTATCTTCACCATGTAATGATGTCAAAACCATACTCTAGTGTCAGAAGTTTGGACCAAAGTGTAGACAATTTGCGGCTTCCCAGGTGGCTGTGTGGTAAAGAACCCACCTGCCAATGCAGGAGACCTAAGAGACATGGGTTTGATCCCTGGGTCAGGAAGATCCCCTAAAGGAGGGCATGGTAACCCACTTCAGTATTCTTATCTAGAGAATCTCATGGACAGAGGAACCTGGCTGGCTACAGTCCATGAGGTTGCAAAGTCAGACACGACTTAGAATGCATACACATAGACACATTTTCAGACTGGGACCAAACATCATGCAGACACACAAGTCCCCTAAATGGGAATGCTCTGCTCTCCAGAAGTAAGTCATCCTGTGCATACCAGAAGTAACTGATTGTGCTGATGCTGCCTCTGACAAAGCTCTCGGTCCTCCTTTTCCCAAGCATGTCTTCTTAGTTATACTGTATGTCAGAGGGAGCACTCATGGAACATTTCCTCAACAATGCCACTGATACACTCGTGGAAGAAGGGATAACAAAGAGATACTGACTTAAAAACAGATTTTAGGATTAGCAAAACTACCTCTGGGAGATAGTTCTGAATGACATGATGGGGGTGCACTAAAGAAAAAGGTATTCCAGTTTTAAGAACTGACTCCTTGGAAAAGACCCTGATGCTGGGAAAGACTGAAGGCAGGAGGAGAAGGGGATGACAGAGGACGAGATGATTGGATGGCATCACTGACTTGATGAACGTGAGCTTGAGTAAACTCTGGGCATTGGTGATGGACAGGGAAGCCTGGCACGCTGCAGTCCCTGGGTTCGCAAAGAGTCGGACATGACTGAGCAATTGAACTGAACTGAGATATTCTAGACCTATGGCAGTATTGAGTGACACAAGCTGAGTGAGACATCCCTTCTGGGGGACACAGCATATTGCTAAATTCGGTTTCTCTTCTCCATTTCCCCACTGGCTTCAAAAGCAAAGTTTGAACTCTGACTTTAGAGGTTATGAGATAGGAAGTTACTAGATTTTTCAAAACTAACTTCCTTTACTAAATTTTAAAGTTATAAAAATAAATTTGAATTTACCACAAACATCCATGACAACATGACACTGCAAATCAAGACAATAGGGGAAAATTTTTCAATATCTGGATCTTGTTTGGGAGTATTAATTTGTCTTAAGCTAATTATCTTGATGAACCCAGGAAATAATAGCTTCTCTTTTCGCTAAACAGTTCAATATACACTTCCTCATTTGGAATGGAAAATACCCACAAAGAGTATCATGAGTAAATTCATTCTAAGAAAACTTTAGGGGAACGATTTCACATCATATTTAAAAATTCTTAGACATCTTCATGGGGATATAAAGGTGGTCCCTAGTTAGTATGGAACCTAGCAACTCCTTTACAGCTTAACAAAAAAATACTCAAATTGGTAACTAATAACATTGTGATTCGTAAGGCAGAGTGTTCTAGAAAGAGCTCTTCCCTTTTAAATGCTTTGAGAATATGCTTTAGAAAAAACCAGCAATTTAGAGCAGGGGCCCACAGACTTTGTTGGTGAAGAGCCAGATAGCAGATATTTTAGATGTTGGGGGTCCTGTGGTGTCTGTTACTACTACTCAGTTCTGCTGTTTGTAGCACGAAAGTTGCCACAAAAATATATAAACATTCATGTCAATATACGGCAAAAACCACCACAATACTGTAAAGTAATTAGCCTCCAATTAAAATAAATAAATTAATTTAAATGAGAAAAAAAGATATAAACAGGTGTCACTGGGTTTCAGTAAATCTTATTGATAGACAATGAAGCATGAATTTCATTATAATTTTCATACCATGAAATATTGCTGCTGCTGCTGCTGCTAAGTCACTTCAGTCGTGTCTGACTCTGTGTGACCCCACAGACAGCAGCCCACCAGGCTCCCCCTTCCCTTCCCTGGGATTCTCCAGGCAAGAATACTGGAGTAGGTTGTCGTTTCCTTCTCCAATGCATGAAGGTGAAAAATGAAAGTGAAGTCGCTCAGTCGTGTCTGACTCTAAGTGACCCCACGGACTGCAGCCTACCGGGCTCCTCCGTCCATGGGATTTTCCAGGCAAGAGTACTGGAGTGGGGTGTCATCGCCTTCTCCGATCATGAAATATTAGTTTCACAATAAATGTTTCCAAATCATTTAAAAATGAAAAACATGTAATAGCTTGGGGGCATTACTAAAACAGATGGCAATGTGTCAACACCCAACTTAGTGTGCGTACGATCAGAAAATTGAGAGGAAATAAGGGAGAGGGGGCAGCTTCATCCAGTGGAAACACAGGTCATCACTGGCAGGAGACAGAGAGCCAAAACCTCACTTTACCTGGGGAGTTCTGAGGTGAGGAGCAGGGTGAGCAGCGGGGAGAGAAGCTGTACCCAGGGTGGAAGGCGGCCTGCAGGGGGACATAGGACATAATCTCTTCCTCAAAGAGACTGCAAAGTAGAAAAACAAATTAAGTTAGTTCTCTGTCCATGAGAGAATGTTCACGAATTGCTGTAAGAGTAGGTACAATTCTCATGAGACAACAAAAGCGCTTAGATTCACTTAGATGGGCACATCCTTGCATGCAAACTCTCCCTATTATTTTAAACCCTAATTAGTCCTACAGCAAGGTCTCCATCAAGGAGCACATGTAGCTTAGGATACCCCAGCCGTACACGTAAAGAAGGAAATGAACAGCAGGTGTAAGGCGGGTGCCCTACTTCAGTCACAGCCACTAGACTCCTCTAGAACAAACAGTGGGTGTTTTAGTCCAGGCTGTCGTGGAGAACCACCCAGAGCAGTTTCTCCAGTTGCTTTTCCAGAACTGTTTCAGGCTCAGCCCCTTACCTCAGCAAAATGACTAGATCTGCATCACAGGACAACTTTTCAAGCCCATGATTACCCTCAGTCCGAATGTAATGGATTTTCTCCCTAGGATAAATGTGGGAAAGAAAATAAGAATTACGCACGGACATAAAAGCTAAGGAGTGAATCCTTTTCCAACCCCCTTTTCACCTTCAGTAGGGCTGAACAGTGATGTTCTAATGTCCAGAGTGTTTTGAGGTAGCTTAGGTTCGTATCACAGGCTCCCAGGATGCTTGTCTAGGAACTGTATTTCTCAGACTCACATGGGGACAGAAGCTGAGGAGCACAACACTGGTGGGTCCTTAGAGAGCCACGCAGTTGGGAGTGGAGCTGGGAAGGGCCGCTGTGGGCCCATGGTGTTTTAGAAGCCTTGGGAGGAAAGAGTCAGCGGACGTCTCTTGAGAAACCTTATGCCTGATGGAAAATGAATTAAGTCCATACTGAGTCCAGAGAGGGTCCAGCCCCAGAATACAGGAGAACCTCCCACGTCAATCCAAGCACAGGCATCAATTTGTTTCTGTTTAATTACAACACATGCATTCTGACTTTTTTATAACCTTCAACTCCAATCTGGCAGTTATTCCAATAAGTCTATAGATAAATAGGATTTTTCCTTTTGATCAAATGAACTTTGTAATGTGTTTTCCTAACATTCAAATATTCAAAAATTTCAAACACTATGGCCAACAATCATCCCTTGTAATCATGGTTCAAAGAAGTTAGATGTTTTTTCTCTTTCTTAAAGAGATACAGCAGAAATCTGGGAAGACTTAAGGATTGATATTTTATCAATTTCACTTTTTTTTGTTTAAAATTTTGAGATGCTTTTAGAGTCACATGTACTCGAAAGAAATTAATAAAGAGTGATCTGGTATACCTTTTAGTCAGTTTCCTCTAATGGGCGATTTAAAAAAGATTAATAAAAATACTGCAGATATAACTTTTTTCTCTCTCTGATTATAATAATGTGAATCCAAATCTTCATCATAACTTGCTTGCTTTCAGGTAAAAACATAATGAAATTGACCTTTTGGTGTGGGTACTTTTTAAGGAGACAAGAGAAACTTTTTGGCTTCAACAAAGATACACAAAATAGGATTAAACAGAGAAACGCACTGTGGTCCAACCTGTCAGTATAGATAGAGCACCGTTGTGGTAAATGTTATTTCCAAAACCCAGGGGTGCTCATAGTAGCTTCTCTGATGGGGGATTTGGAAATTGGACCAGGTGAAAGCCCGGGCAGGGGTGTGAGAACCACACCTCCTCCAGCAGCCGCTCCTCCTTCTGTGTCTCCGTGTCCTTGACTACATGCGCCCGAGTGCTGTCCTCAAATCCTGACACCACCTAACAGCCCTCTTCTCTGGAGGACTCTTGTGGACCCTGCTCCTCTGGTTTACTGACTTCAGTCCCATGAAGGACTGTCAAATTGATGTGTTCTCCCAATGGCAATGTCCCTGGGACAAGTCACTCTGCTACCCCAACAGACCCATATCTGGGTATGCCCCTGGTCTTCCTGCCTGGAGAAAAAGGGAGAGAACATTTTAGGGGACACTCTTTATTCCCAGGATTCCTGGGGAAAAGAAGACCGAAGAGAGTCAAGTCCACGAGGGCAGCAGGGTGCCTTCCTCAGGCAGGGGAAGAGGCGTCCCCTGCAGTAGTTCTACCATTGCTCCCCACACTCAAACCACATCCACATGTCAGAAATCCAAGCAGAGTTTTCTGAGAGTTTTGGTGGCTCTTCAGGGGACATGACACCCTCTGTCATGTTTGTGAAAATCTCAGGCAGACCTACTAGTCTAAGGGGCCTCCAAATGCCCCTGGGTCCAGCCCAAAGGCACTGGGGCCT
>NW_011495058.1:5287998-5303781 GCF_000754665.1 Bison bison bison
GGAGATCTCTGAAGGTGAGAATGCCATCTGCCTCTCTTGCCTGCATCCCATCAAGAACTCTCCAGTGCAAAGCTCCCATCAGAGCTCTGGTCAGTAGAGCCACCTGCTTCTTTGACATCCTGACATCTTCATTTGTGGCCTCAAAGATCTCAAAACTCAATATCTATAATGAAATCCTTGACACCCCTCTTTCATTATCTCTGAATTCTGATCATGTCCTCCGTGGCCCATAATACAATCTTTAGCTATATATTTGGCTTAAAAATGTCACAACTGTCTATCATTTGTCTTTCTCAATAGATTATAAGTCCCATGAGATCAATGTCTGTTTTGCTTCAGTACTGGGTATGAAGCCCTAGCGCCATCCTGATTCAGAATACCTGCCCAATAAAAGTACTCATTGAAGAAAGAAAGAATGAATGAGGATGGCTACCATTGCATCTTCCCTCTTCCTGTGTGGTTTCCTTATGATTCACTTCTGTCTGCTGAACTCGGTTTTCTGAGAACTCATCCTCTATCGTCTAACCCAGCAACTGGCTTTGTGAATCCAGGACAGTGGGTCCACGGCTCCCTGAGAATAGCAATGACCAAGCAGAGATCATGGGCCCCTCATGAGGACCACAGAGGAAGCAGTAAGTTCTGCCTTTGGGCAGCATCATGGGGAGAGGAGGTTTTCCTTTTAACTCATGGACCTTTAAAATCAAGTTGACTCACCCTCACACCACAGCTAGGGGGGCGGGCAAAGGCCCAGTCACAGTGAGTAGTGCCCCGTTTTTTGGATCCTTGAAGCCTGACCCCTTGAAGAGCGGGCGTTTGCTCTCCTTTTGCCTTTTTGATTTCAGTTTCTGATGTCACTTTGAGTTTTCAATTTTTGAGGAGCTATTTGGATTTCCAGTCTGGACTCTACAGGTCCTTCAGGGTCCATTAACTGTTTGAAATTATATGCAAAGATTCACATTTCTATATTTGGAAGAGTCTATAAGAGCTTTCCTCAGATTCTCAGAAGCATCCTTAACCTTAAGAAGGATATTAGTTTCTACATTAATTTCCAAACTTTTTCTAATTCCAACATTCCCTAATTTCATGTCCCCTATATCTGGAAAAGTTTAATTGTACAAACACTGCAACAGAACCTTCAAGGTTTCTTAGATTTTGTTATAATGTGACAAAATCACATTGTGTTTGCTATATAAATGGTGAAACTCTTCACTTCCCTTGGGAAATATACTTCAGTCTTTATTTTCACAGAATATTGTTTTTATTGCTTTTAAAATGATTTAAATAAGACTCTAGTGCCTTTGGGGAGCTGACATTTCTCCCACAAGCAAGCAGCAAATTCCTTACTTAGTGGTAGAGTCAGTAAGGTAAAAAATGTTCAAGAGCAGTGATGTATCAGGAAGTTTTCAGGTAGTACAATGCTTCTGAAAATCCCTTGGAGATTCTCTTAAATTATTATGCAGTGTGAGTCAGAGAGCAGCCCAAGAATTGACCAAATATGGCCCTGCCTTCCATGGCACAGTAATAAAACTTGGGCAGAGTTGAAAATAAATGGAAGTCACACTCATTCAAGATAAAGATCTTTAGTTCAATCTGAAAGTGATCATGGTTTCCTGTCTTCAAAGTAGAGGGTCAGGCTCTGACAGGAGAGTGGTACAAACACAAAGATATAGATCCTGCCTTAAGGAGCTTATGGTATTGTAGGCAGACATCAGTAGTGGTAGAATACAACGGATAAAGGAAAAATATCTTAGAAGTACAAAAACAAATGCTAGTAAAGCAAGGCAAAATAAATGCTAAAGTCTGCCTAGATCACTGAATCTTTGCATTTGATTTGAGCCTTTAAAATGGGCTGAAGTGCCCTTAAGAGAAAAGCCATTCTAGGAAGGGTGGGGGTAGGATAAAATACAGGCCCTTTGAGGGAGGTGAAAGACACCAGAAGGAAGAAAAAACTAGCCCAGGATGGAGAGTTAGATTAGAGCCTGACTTAGGGGACTATGGAAATTGTGCTTAGAAATTTTGACTTTACTATATACACAACAGGAGCCATGAGAAGGGTGAGAAGTTTTTGTTTTTTGGCATTATTTTGTTTGTATCATGTTTGTTTGTATTTTGTTTGTATTGTTTGTATTGAATGATGAAAATGGAAGCATTTGTTAATGCGTTTTGAAATACTGGAGAGAAAAGATGTAGGAGTGTCTCAACACAGTTCATCTACTCACCCACAGTGCATCTAGTGGAACTGCAAAGAATTCCACTCTTACGAGAGGGCTTACAACTTGCCTTAGCATGACCTCTGGTATAAGAAAGGTTCCGTCAAAACCAGTCCCTTTTTAGAAAAGGAGCTCAGAGTTTCACAAGGAACCGAAGTGCTCCCCACAAAGAATTCCCCCCAAGGGCCCCATGTAAATAAGCCAATTTTATTAGTTGATGCATTTTTCACAAGTTCTCAAACTATACCCAGATTTCCACCCCCTCCCCCATGAAACTAAGGTCTTGTCGTATCAGAGAGGAAGAAAAAACTGCAGAAGATCTACATGGACAGCCTCTTTCACTTGTCTCTGAAACCCTCATAGAGTGGGCATGAGTCCCCAAATCACAAATCTGGCCTGAACTGCTCAGTAGCCTGGCTAGGGCAGCCACGGCAGGATTAGGGAAAAGGCAGGGCCGATCAGGGCCCACGGAGGGTGAGGGGCAGCAGCCCAGCCTGAAACAAGATCCTAGCTGGCCCCCTTAATGACAGTAAGGACAGAGTCACATATTCACCACTGCCCCTCCACCTGCTATTATGTGGCATATTTCCTTGAGGACTAAATTCCAGAGAGGCTTCCAGTGAGACAGGCCTGGGACTTGGATCCCTTTGTGGTCGTGCTGCAGTGCTTGCCCCTGGACATACCTCTCCTTGAACAACAGAATAGAATGTAACTGTATGGGACTAGAAATAACTGTGTGTGTGGGCAGTTGGGACAAATTCTGGACAACAGATACAGAGACCAAAAAACCCAACTGCCACTTTTGAAGAGCCTGAAGCAAAAGTAGAGGGTCAGAAACAAAAGCTGGGTAACTGAGCATGCCCTCTGCCCAAAACACCAAATAAAAGGAGGTGCAAAACACCCAAGCCACCCCTCTGGACCGACCCCTGGATACACCCTCCCCTCCCCCTACATAAGAAACCAAACCCCCCACACCCAGGGGAGTGAGCAAGCAAGGCGACCTGTTGTTCCTTTTTGCTCCCCTCTGCTGCAGCAGGTACCAATACGACCTTGCCTGAATTTCTTGTCTGGCCTCGAGTCAATTTCTGTTGATTGGGGAAGGCCAAGAACTCTGGTGGCTAACACTGAGCTGCTCTGAGGTTCTGCAGAAGAGTGCCCTTATGGCAGCTAGCCCTAAGGATACTCCATGGGAAGCTTTATTGAAGGGCATGGGGTGGCATGGGATCTAAGGAGGTAACACTGTTTATAGTAGAGTGAAAGTGGATATCTGCTAAGAGATCCCTGCAAGGTCCAGCAGAGAAATGATGACGATCCAAGCATAGGCCATGCAGGGAGGAGAGAAAAGAAGGGTTGGAAGAAAGTGAGGAGGTAAGTGTTTAGATGTGAAGCTGAAGAAAGAGGGAGGAGTTGAGATGGGCATTTGGGAGGATGGAGGCTCTAACTTATGTAGAGTAAAACCACAGGGAAAGCAGGTGTCAGTGGGTGGTGATGGATGGGAAAGAACAGTGAGTGATCCATCCTTGCAGGATTAATAAAGATTTGAATAGCAAAGAGATTATTTTGAGGTGTTGGTGACTCATTGAGGAGGTCAAAGTAGAGGATTACAGTTGTCCACCAGACTCAAAAGACCACCAGATGGGAGCTGGAGTCAGAGGGGTTCACCAGCTGCCTCCCTGCCCACGTTACCTGGTCCAGAGAAGCATCTCAGTGGAGCCCACACTGTGACCTGGTTTCAGTGAAGAAGAGACTGAGGGTAGAGGATTAAGGGACATGCCTCCATCGCTGGCCCCTGTGTGCTAGAGCAAGTATTCAAACTTCCAGTGAACACAGTTAACTACCGTGCATCTCTAGCTTTTGAAATGTTGGGTAGTAAACTGAAGGAGAGACATACTCTAATACCTTGGTGAGAATGTAGGATTTAACTTCAGAGGATAATTTTTTATCACTTTGGGTGGTTTTCCCTTCCAAATGAAGTGACTCAGAGTTTCAGAGACACTCATTCAAAAATGACCCTAATGAACAATAAGGTTTAAGTAGTTAAAACACTTATGAAACTTTTTTGTTTGTTCATTTATGAAAATAGTCATCTAATATCCAGTACACATTTAAACAATTATATTCTTTAAATAAAATAATTCATGTGGTGCTTTACATAAATAATCTTTGATGAAAGTTATTTTGCTCCTTTTCTGTGCTTCCCTCCAAATCAATGGAAAGCATTTTAGCATCATGTGAATAATTGGTAAGCTGACATGATAGCTATCTCTGATTGCAACAGAACCCCTGGATCCTTCATTTTAAGTATTTAGGTTATAATTTAAACCCATGAATAAAACACATCATAAGCGTCTGCCGTCTCTCCACAGAGGTTGTTCCACCTGGAAAACCAGTGGGAGAGACCTGGAATTAGAGAGTGGTAGACAAGCCCCTACCTGAGTGTGTGGTTTCTTGCCAAGCTTGGCTGGCGCTCTTGCAGCATTTCAAAAATATTTGGCTGGCGAAGAAATGCCACAATCTTGTCGTTATATGCTGAAACAGACAAAAGTGCAAGTTGTGGTTGAGTCTCCAGCCCAGAGATGATTTCACTAATGATTGGAAAATGGCAGCTTGATACCAGGATTAATGGAGGAGAGTCTGAAGGGCAGGGAGCATACTCATCAAAAAAATGTAAGCTCTTGGGCTTTTTTTTTCTGTGACATAATAGCCTGGCTATTTTTAAATGATCAAACCCAAAGCGAACCAGATCTAAGTTAATTATCTTTAATATTGCCGGAATTTATCTCGGTGTTAACTCACCCCCCCTCGTGAACAGATGGAGGAGAATAAAATAGGTCTTTCAAGAGCGGAGTTCTACTCTACTCCTTCTAACTTCTCTCATAATTCTGCCAGCGTTATTATGGCAAATTCAAAGAAATCTTTTTCTGAGCACTTGCACTTATGACTTCTGCCATTGGTTGAGTTTCCCAATAAGGATAATGAAAACATCCAAATCCATGTAGACTCTTTCACATCTTGATATAAGTGTTTTGGAAAGAGGTAGCTGAAGTTAGGAATGGAGCCTCTTCTAGCTTATCCTCATACACACACGGGAATAGAGGTCTAAATGAGAAACTGCATGTAAAAGCAACCACATCCGTCACCTTATCTACGCTATGCTATCTGGGGACCCAGCTAACAAACCACTGAATAGAATAAAAAAGGAGGGGAATGAGGGTCTGGAAGAGGGGAGAGAAACAGAAGGGAAGAGAGAAGGACATAGTGAGGAGGAGGGAAAGGCAAGAGGTGCAAGAGGAAGATGGGAACCAGTGGTAGGGGAGTAGACAATACTAGAAAGGAAACAGAGTCCTGATTATAAAAGGAGTCACAATAAGAAAAACAGGTGTTGATTATCCAGGGGTTTACAAGCGTGATACATACCCAGTGGCAATGAGTCATGTTGGTGTTGGCTTCGAATAGCAGCTACTAGGCTGTGTCCTGGCCTGGCCAGTAAAGAGGCTCCTCTGTTTCTAGAGACTTCTGAGGCCTAATTTCAAAATAAAATTGTAAGTGTTAAAAACCTCATCCATTTTGGATGATCTTTGAATACTGATTTTTCAATATGAGTGGCAAAAAGTCCCTAACATCACCTAAATGAAAGGAGGAATGAAGTTATAATCCCAAAAATGACGGAAAATTAACATGTTCGAAAAAAATGTCTCAGTAGAATCGTTGGTGTTGTGGTTTTTAAGAAAGTGACTATGCCAAATGCCATGAATGTTCATCTCATTAATACACCCAATAGGCTAAGAAATATTTCTCATCAGAAATATGTTAAAGGGAATATTATCAGTAAAGTAGGTCTATGATCTTCATCTCTAAGAGGCAGCACTGAACTTCATAACCAAATGTGGCCTGGGCTGGCTGTCTTAAACAGTATTTATTATACTCGAAAGGCCATTCTTTGTTTAGCGTCTTTTCTCACATTTATTATACTGGTTACTCTTTATACAGTATTTAGGAGAAGGCAATGGCACCCCACTCCAGTACTTGCTTGGAAAATTCCATGGATGGAAGAGCCTGGTAGGCTGCAGTCTATGGGGTCGCTCAGAGTCAGACACGACTGAGCGACTTCACTTTCACTTTTCACTTTCATGCCTTGGAGAAGGAAATGGCAACCCACTCCAGTGTTCTTGCCTGGAGAATCCCAGGGACAGGGGAGCCTGGAGGGCTGCCATCTATGGGGTCGCACAGAGTCGGACACGACTGAAGTGACTTAGCAGCAGCAGCAGCAGCAGCATACTCTTTATACAGTCTCATCCTCACAAAATTTGGCAAGATAAGCGTTATTCACCCCAGTTTACAAATGGGGAATTTGAGGATCAGAGAAAATAAGTTTTTCCAAAATTTTTAACTGGAAGAGATAGAACCATAATACTAACTAATGCTTGACTGTTAAGAATTGTTTTTAGATTCCCCATACTACTAGCCTGCAACCAGTATTCTGGGTTGGACATTTTGACAAACCTTCATGGGACAGAGAATTTGCTTAGCTTAAAACTGATATTTGTGATGATTAACTTTAATTTAGCTTGATTTTAAATTTTCATAAATTCCCTAGGTTCTAGAGCATAACAATGAGTTTCTACCATGATTCCATATATATTTTGCTCCTGCAAGGACCCTTGCAGGGTAAGCTATTTGAATGGAGGCACCACAGATTTTCCAAACTGGAGTACTTTCACCAGATATATGGCGATGGGTGTAGATGACTCTCTGTATGATATGTGACAAAGAAGTCAAACTAGGCTTTAAAATATTTAAGAATTTTGAAGATGACATTGGAAGATATTCATAAAGAGCTCAAATATCCAGACAAACAGAAGAAAGAAAATTCTCCAAGACCAGAATTCACACACACAGAATTCAGGAGAGGTGATGAGCTCCTAAGGCATAAACCCCAGAAAGGTCAGGTTCGTCTAAAAGTGGTCACTTAAGACTAGGCCCTGTGTGATGTTGCAGGTGACAATCTTCAAGGCAGATTATGTAGGGCTTCCTAATTACAGAAATGGTAATTGTTGGTTTTCCTTTAGGTTCTACTTTCATATTTCACACAGACAAGAATAACATCCTTCAGATGAGATGTGCTACCAGTTCACTCTCTGTATGTGGCAGTCTTTGAACTGCTCCTCTGGAATAGGAGGGATGCAGATTCATCTTTTTCCTCTCCTGATCCTTCTTCTTGCCCTTGTCTCACTTGAGGGACAAGGGGAATAGATTTTGTGCCACTCTGGCTGACTTCTCACTTTGATGCCATCAGCACCCAGCTCTCTTCAGAGGGTGTAGCCAGCTACCAAGATTTAGATGCTGGAATTTCTGTAACAGCACTTTCTGGTTAAACGGTTACAATGCAAAGTAATGAAAGAAAGGCTTGCTAATGGCTGATATGCCATATTTAGTCTCATATTTTTCTCTTTCCATGAATTAATAAATATGTAAAAGCTTCCTGGGACTGAAATCTCTCTTTTCCTTCCAGGGGGTTGTGTCAGTCTGCTGTAATGTGTGCTGAAAATATTTGCAATGCTATAAAGACAGGAATCTCAAAAACAGTTGAAGGCTATCTAAGAGATGAATTACAGAAAGAAATTGGGAAAGCAGGTGGACCTGAGAATGGAACTCGAGAAGGCTTGGCTGTGCACTGAACTTTGCCTGGAGAAAAACAAGGCTTTGAAGCAGGAAGAGGCTCACTTCTCTTCACGGGGGGGTTGTAAGGAATTCATGTGTTATAGAAATGCTTTAGGGAAAAATGGTTCCTGCTTCTAAGGTTACCTGCTTACTGCAAAACCAAGCCAGATTGAAAGACTGCAGAACCAGAGGAAGGTCAGCTACTCTGAAGGCAGATGACTGGCTGAGGGATATGCATCACCGTGACTATAAGCGAGACAGAGGAAACAATACTGGGGAGCGGTGAGGCTTGTGGAGTCCTGAGCCATGGCAACATCGGCCGAGGAAAAAGGAGGTGACTGTAGAGTGGTACTGGATGGACTCCAGATGAGAGAACTGGAGGATGATAGCATTAAATAGAAATGTGCTTCTCCAACTAGGGGCCAGGAATTTACAGGGATGGAAACAATTTTAGGCAGAGCTAAAAAAGACTCTAATATTCTAAGATTTCATAGAACTTGGTACGTGCTGGGATCCTTGTGGTTCAGTTGTTGTTCAGTTGCTAAGTTGTGTCCAACTCTTTGTGGCCCCGTGGACTGCAGCATGACCTAGGCTCTCCTGTCCTTTACTATCACTGTCGCAAAGGTGGCCCAAAAGTGGTAACAAGTGGTCCATGGAGGGAAGCCTGCCATCAACTGGGTGACTAATTTGGATCTCACAGAAAACATGATGCTGACATTTGCTTTCCTAACTACTTAAAATACCGAAAGGAATGAATTTTCCATTTAAAACCAAGATTATATGACTCCCTGAAATTCCCAGAATTTGACACTTTTGGACACTTTTTGGGTCACTGAGTTTCTCAGGTAGGGGTGCCTGTGTGTGCAAGCACACAGAGAGAGATATAGAAAGAGAGGGTGGAGGGGAGAAAGTGGGGAGAAAGGAGGAGGAGGGAGGGAGAGGGTGGGGAGGGAGGGGGAGAAGGTGGGAGAGAAGGAGAAAGAGGGGCGAGGAGAGACACAGGGCCAGGGGAGGGAGGGAGAAGAGAGCCCCACATGACTGCTTTTTAGATTTCTTTTCCTTTTGATGTTGAGATAGCTTTAATCATAATTGCAAATATACAAACTTCAAACATTTAGCTTTCCAGACAAAACAGAATAGATATACTCAGAAAATAAGTTTCCAGCAACTGGAAAACAAGCTTCTCTTCTGTGTTACAATTTGGAAATGTAAACTGGTGTTTTTTTAAAAAAAATCTGTGATTGAAAACTGCAGGTTTTAGACTGAATTTGGGTTCATCATCAGCTAATGCTGTCTCAAAAATGCTGGAGACCTGGTGATAAAAATTGCAAGTTCAGAGGAAAAGCCCAAGTGATGAATTTATGTTCATCTCTAGATTCTTTTTGTATTCTAAAAGTAGATCATTAACAACGTTTGCAGAACTATACAGAAATAAGAGTGATCTATGAGGTTTTTCAACATATTTCTAATGGCAAAAAGTGGGCAACAAACATAATGTACAAGAGAAAGGTTTGAATTAAATTATGGCAATCCATAGAATAAAGTACAGAAGAATTTTAATGGCATGGAAACTATCTACAATGCACTATAATGGTAAAGGAAGATACAAAAGCATAGACAATACAATTCAACTGTTTTACTTCATTGTGTACCAGGAATTTTCTCCAGATGGAGGGCTATACCAGCCTTTTGATTTCTTTTCCTTCTGTGCCTATATTTTCTACACTCTTTAGATACCATTTTTAATTCAAAAGTGTACTTTCATAGGTTATCTGGATTTTACAAACTTCCAAAGAAACTTGTAATCAAGTATAGGTTACATGGAATCAAGAGGAAAATTCCCAATTTTAAGAAGCTGTGCAAAAGTTACCCTCCCCAAAGGCCAGTTTCCAGCATGATGACCTCTGTCATTAGAGTTGATACAATGACTTTTGTCATAAAAGCAGCTCACTGCAAAGTATGATTCACAGTGACTTCTGCTTTGAGAGTGAAAAGTCAATTTCTCTTTCCTGTCAGACTCCTGTCCTTTACTTGAGGCAATTACTGTTAAGCATTTTTATATGTACCCTTCCAGAAATGTTCTATGACTAATGACTTCTCTTACTTGACCAAGATAAGACGGTGAAAGAAACAAACATTGTGTGGTCTGTTATCCTTCCTTATTAATGGTAATTTACATTGCAAACTGCAGTATAAACAAGCAAAGCTGACCTCCAGTGATTTCCTTATTGATAGAGACATGGGATCTTGATCTGCTCTTTTCCACTTATCCATGCCCAATTCCATCTGGACACTATGGAAGTGATAAAGTGTTGGCACTTAAATATATTGCAGATGGATGTGCCACTGTATTAAAATGCATGTGAAAGAGTCAAATCATGAGCTATACTCCAGTAAAAATTAATTAAAAAAAAGTCAAAGAATGATCTTTTTATGCATAGAATCCTATATTCCTCATATTAACTGCTTTCAGGAAACTGCCTCAACAATTTTCAGGTGAGGTAAAGGCTAAAAAGACGTTGAGCAGTGCCTCTACTAATAACCTATTGTTGGGGTTTTGAGGGGAATTTTTACCATCTAGGATCTTGACTTTGTAAACTGATTTTAATTCTGTCCTTAAGTACAATGGATAAAAAAAATCAACCCCTGAACAACACTCAAGAAATGGCTCATGAAGGTGAACAGAAAATATTGATTCCCAAAGCTGAGGTCTAAGAAACACCTAGAGTGAATTCCCTATTGCCCATGAAAGGTGACACAAAAAAATCATGGATTATGGAAATACTTCATTGATATTCCTAAGTCTCATCTTTCTGACTGCTTAGCTGTCATTTCTAATTGGCTCTCCTTCTGTTTCCATCCTCATCATCGACTTATATAAAGGCACACCTGTCAGCCTCCCCACCTGGCTTTACTGCTTATCTTATCTGGGAGCCATTCATGGGACTGTTTGTCTAGCCTCACAGATGCTGAGAATCATAGAGCTGAAGGGGACTTTAGTGGCCATCCCAGTTCCTTGTCTCTGTTTACAGATGGGGAAACTGAGACCACGGAAAGGGAAGGAAGGTGCAATGACCCAGAGCACTTCTGCAGAGAGGCCAGAGATGGGACTTCGATCTGCTGACCCAAGTCTCAAGTCTCCCTTCTACACACCCTTTGACTCCCCTGAGGTTGTGTTGTTTGTCACCCCAATTTAGGGCCTCATCACCTATATGGTCTGTGGCAGTGGCCTCTCATGGCCTTTCTCACATCCTCCTGTGCCACAATCCCATCTCTTCTTGGCTGTCACTGTCTCCTTTAAAAATATGAGTTTACACTGGACTGGGAGTTGAGAAATCTGAACTGCAGTTCTGAACTCCCTGGGTGACTTGAGTTCTTGATACTTCAGTTTACTTGATTGTGAAATATGATGATTAACCAGAGTGAAATTACCACCTAGGAGTGTCTGGAGACGCTTAATGGAGATGCTTCTCTGGCTCAGCAGGTAAAGAATCCACCTGCAATGCAGGAGACCAGGGTTCAATCCCTGAGTCGGAAAGATCTGCTGGAGGAGGACATGGCAACCCACTCCAGTATTCTTGTCTGGAGAATCCCATGGACAGAGGAGCAAGCCTGGTGGGCTACAGTCCATGGGGTCACAAAGAGTCGGACACGACTGAGCGACTAAGCACAAGGGTGTTTTGGTTTTTGTTTCTGCTGTCATAGTAACTGACACTCCTGAAATTTAATGAATGGGACCAGGAGAAGAGATCCTGCAATGACAAGGAATGATTCTACACTTCGGAGAACTGTCACCCCAAATTGCTAATAATCTTCCCCTTTTGTGAAACAGTGGGTGAACTGATCTCTAAAAGCCCATTTTAACATATAAATCATCATATTATTCTTCTCAAATTCATTCCAAGGACTTTTTATAAAAGTCCTAACTCATGTGGCATTCAAAGCTTTCCAAATTTCGAAACAAAAACCAAGTGGAGACTTACTATTCTGGTCACACTGAACTCTGTATTCCCTGTCTTTCTTCAGAGCTTTCTCAGCCCCATCTTGGCTCCTTATCCCTCAGCTATGCTCTCTGTGGGGCCTGCCCTTTCTCTGCCTTTGTACTTGCTAGGCTTTACCAATTTCTCTAGGTTTAGGTCAAGCACCTTCTTTTAAAACAAACATTTTCTTGGCCTCCTTTGAACTTCTGTGGCATTTGTCCTAACGGCTCTCTTGGCCCTCAACCATATTCTAATTTCTTTTGTTACTTAACTCTGTGTATGTTTCTGGCCTGGCTTCAGAAATAGAGTACACAGTTCTCCAGGGCAGGGGTCATATCTCACACATCTTTGCATTTCACAGTGTTCAGAGCAAACCCTGTACTTCATCAATATTTGTGAAACAAAATGATACTAGAGCAAATACAAGGAACATTTCCACCACCCCCTCGGTTTTTACACTGAGGTCTTCCTGACTCCTCACACCGTAGGCTGTGTTCTCACAGTAGGAGGAATCAGGTATTTGCTTTCATAGAGGCCGAGTCCCTGTTTTCCCTGGTGTGCTGCCTCTGGATCAGGTATTCTCTGCCTCCCAGCTTCCCTCTTGGTTCTCCCTTGTGTCACTGCAAAGCTACCAACAGAGAGAGATTGGGCATAGGGATGACAGTGGCTTAAAAACCTGATGGACAGTTAATTGGAGAGTGAATGAATTAGGAAGTATACAGATGGTTGACACCCTTTTCTCATCACGTGTTGGTCTTTCTTGGCTGATGCAGATGGCACTTTTTTATTAACATTGATATTCAGTGTGGCTGTGTTTGGGCTAGTCAATAAAATCAAGGAAATGTTTTGGAACAGGTAAAGTGAAGCTCATGATTTTAATCTTGTTCTTTCAACTGGAAGGTTTTAAAATTTATATTTTCAGGTTAACTTCATATATATGTGATAGATTTATATGTTTAGGAGTTTCACTGAGTAATTGACTTTTTTTTTTTAAATTGACCGTGGTGAATCTGAATCTGTCTGGCAGTACTGAGCTTCTTTTATCATATGCTATGATGCTCTATGTTAATACTGAAATTCACCTTAATAATATTAAAGAGCTTGGACATTTAAAATAGATTAAAATGGCATATTCAAGTTGATGCAGAGTTCTGAATTTACCCATTATCATATCAAGACAATACATCTTGTGATTTCTGAAGTGTTATAAAAGGGAGAGGGACTATATGTGCTGAGCTGAGAAGTTGGGGCACGGCTTTCTGTAGCCTGTGAATGTGTCAACTGTTGAGTGCCTGGAATCTGGAGGGTCCTGACACCCACATAACCCCTGGAGAGTGTATAATACTCCCTTATGCATGGTCACATACACATTTTATGTATATGCAGTAAGAGTTAACATGCTTTCAATAGTACCCTGAAACAATGATACTTAAGATGACTCCATGAAAGAAAAATTCAATTTATCACACTGGCTTTAAATTGTGAGTGCCCCTGGTTAGAAATAGTTACATTTCTCAGTGTATACAGATGAGTGTCCTGAAAAACTAGTAAAGGTTTTTTTCTTTTATACTAAGCTTTCATTAAAACAAGCTCTTCCTTGAGACTCATGTTTGCTCTCTAGAGGCTGACAGGTGAATGGTTATTTTCTGCCTCTAGAGATGTCCACTGTGGCTCTCCCTGGAATGACTCTCTGTGGGACCATATATATGTTTTTTTTCTTTCTACAGTACTTTTTCCATTTTTTTTTTACCTCATTATAATCTAACTCTACTCTTTATTGGAAACGGTTCTCAGAGCCTATATCATCGGAGACCTTGGTGGTTTCCATGAAAAGAAGGTATAGATACTTGGGAAATGTCAGAACATAAAAAAGAGATTTGCTCATATTATTGTAGGGAACTAATTAGCAATGGGAAAAAAGCTATGTTTTGAATTTTGGTTCAAGAAGGGAGAACAGGAAAGGATATGGGATATAGAAAAAGGAATTCAGAAAGGCAAGGAACCTGATGCTTAAGAAAGGGGGCAGCCTTTCATGGCCCAGCAGAAGGTAATCAATCATGTTGAGTGAAAGAACATATAAAGCAGGGAAGGGCAGATGGTAGAGTGGGAACAGAGTATTCATGTGGCCCAGTTCATTTCCCCAGTTTTCAGTCCATGAATGAAGTCTTGTCCAAAATCTAGGGAACGGGAGAAGTTTAAAACAGTCATATGCTGCCTAGTAGTTCTACCATCATTTAAGAATTCACACGTGACCAGTGCGCTGAGGAAACACCATTATCAGCCGTAAGTATAGGGATGTCTTGATGCTGTATTTTCAGTTTTCTTTAAACTAGATGGATTTTTCAGTAACATGACTGTGTAGGAAAAAAGGAAAGGCAGAAGGACAGCAATCTGAGGATGGGTCCAGGACACGAAGTGGGTGCCTTGAGTCATCAGCCTCCCTACTAAAGAGCATATGGATTTGGCCCAGCCCCTGGGGGAAAAGGCAACTCTAGATCCTGGCCCCACCAGGACAGGCTGACCCTGCGGTCCTGTGAATGGGAGGGCAGGGGCAGAGGAGGTGTTACCTCTCCAGCACTGTAACTTCGGAGCCTCTGGAGATGCTGTCGATGAGTCAGATGGTTGGGAAGACGACCGTTCTGAAGAGGGATTCGGGGGTCAATAAAAGTGGTAGCTCGACTGTTGTGGTCCACGAAGAAAGACTACAGACAGACCAGGAAAGAACATACATGTGAGAAGCAGCCAAGTGAAGTGAGTGATCCCCAGGAGCACTCCAGGGCTCAGTCATCAGGTTTATGTTTGCCCCTCCTTTTCATCTACTCAGAACTAGATGGGAGATGCCTCTGCTTTTGCACGCCCAGGAGTTCAGTGAAGCCCCCAGTCACTGATAAACACTTTATTGGGTGTGAGTTACAGAGGAGCAATTGTAACATCTTACCATGGAATATAAGAGAAACAGATCCTTTGAAGGATAAGTCATTCTAGTAATTAATCATTTGGAGAGCATTTAGTTTATTTTTAAAATAAATGCCCTTTTTTGATTATAGAATTAATATAGTTTCATTGAGAAATAACTTAAAAAGGATAAAAATGTACAAAGAAGATAATTAAAAATCATACCAAATATTACAGTCTAAAGGTAATCAACAAAATGTTTTCATGATTTTTTTTTGTTTTCTCTTCTATGCAAATATACATCTATTTTCCTAACATCAGCACCTACAATTTTGTTATATAAGATTTTTTCACCTATTATTTTATGAGCATTTCTCTAAGTTATTAAATATTCTTTTAACACAGAATTTTATTGAGTATATGGTGTTCAGTTTGATGGATCGGTTCAGTTAGTTCAGTCACTCAGTTGTGTCTGACTTTTTGCGACCTCATGGGCTACAGCACGCCAGGCCTCCCTGTCCATCACCAACTCCTGGAGTTCACTCAAACTCATGTCCATTGAGTCGGTGATGCCATCCAACCATCTCATCCTCTGTCATCCCCTTCTCCTCCTGCCTTCAATCTTTCCCAGCATCAGGGTCTTTTTAAATGAGTCAGCTCTTTGCAGCAGGGGGCCAAAGTATTGGAGTTTCAGTTTTAGCATCAGTCCTTCCAATGAATATTCAGGACTGATTTCCTTTAGGAACTGGTTGGATCTCCTTGCAGTCCAAGGGACTCTCAAGAGTCTTCAATACCACAGTTCAAAAGCATCAATTCTTCAGCACTCAGCTTTCTTCACAGTCCAACTCTCACATCCATACATGACTATTGGAAAAACCATAGCTTTGACTAGACAGACCTTTGTTGGCAAAGTAACATCTCTGCTTTTTAAAATGCTGTCTAGGTTGGTCATAACTTTTCTTTCAAGGAGCAAAGCATCTTTCAATTTCATGGCTGCAGTCACCATCTGCAGTGATTTTGGAGCTCAAAAAAATAGT
>NW_011495058.1:5303881-5323859 GCF_000754665.1 Bison bison bison
CAGTATCTGAGGTTATTGATATTTCTCCCAGCAATCTTGATTCCAGCTTGTGCTTCCTCCAGCCCAGCGTTTCTCATGATGTACTCTGAATATAAGTTAAATAAGCAGGGTGACAATATACAGCCTTGACGTACTCCTTTTCCTATTTGAAACCAGTCTGTTCCATGTCCAGTTCTAACTGTTGCTTCCTGACCTGCATACAGATATCTCAAGAGGCCGGTCAGGTGGTCTGGTATTCCCATCTCTTTCAGAATTTTTCACAGTTTGTGGTGATCCACACAGTCAAAGGCTTTGGCATAGTCAATAAAGCAGAAGTTTTTCTGGAACTCTCTTGCTTTTCTGATGATCCAATGAAAGTTGGCAATTTGATCTCTGGTTCCTCCACCTTTTCTAAAACCAGCTTGAACATCTGGAAGTTCATGGTTCACGTATTGTTGAAGCTTGGCTTGAAGAATTTGGAGCATTACTTTACTAGCATGTGAGATGAGTGCAATTGTGTGGTAGTTGGAACGTTCTTCGGCATTGCCTTTCTTTGGGATTGGAAGGAAAACTGACCTTTTCCAGTCCTGTGGTCACTGCTGAGTTTTCCAAATTTGCTGACATATTGAGTGCAGCACTTTCACAGCATCATCTTTCAGGATTTGAAATAGCTCAACTGGAATTCCATCACCTCCACTAGCTTTGTTTGTAGTGATGCTTCCAAAGGCCCACTTGACCTTGCATTCCAGGATGTCTGGCTCTAGGTTGGTGATCACACCATCATGATTATCTGGGTTGTGAAGATCTTTTTTGTAGAGATCCTCTGTGTATTCTTGCCACCTCTTCTTAATATCTTCTGCTTCTGTTAGGTCCCTACCATCTCTGTCTTTTATTTTGCCCATCTTTGCATGAAATATTCCCTTGGTATCTCTAATTTTCTTGAAGAGATATCTAGTCTTTCCCATTCTATTATTTTCCTCTATTTCTTTGCATTGATCACTGAGGAAGCCTTTCTTATCTCTCCTTGCTATTCTTTGGAACTCTGCATTCAAATGGGTATATATTTCCTTTTCTCCTTTGCCCTTCACTTCTCTTCTATTCACTGCTGTTTGCAAGATACATAACAATTAGCTTTGGTAACCTCTACCATGGGACACTTAAATTTTTTTTTTTTACTGGTTTAAAATAATGCTTCAATAAATACTTCTGTACACAAAGCCTTGAGGCATGTCTGATTAGTGTGTATGTTCCAATATATAACAAATGACATTCTTTAAATCTAAAATTAGTTACCCTTCACAAAAAAGGAATACTTACTTTTTTAAATAAAAACTTCTGTACTAGAAAATAATCTTTCAAATACTCTCTTTTGAACAAAAGGTAATATTTGGTATCAATATCTTTGCCTAATTTACCTCAATCAGTGTTCATTTTAGATATGTTTAGGTGTCATCTGACATAAGTAGTCCAAGAAATTATATACAGATTTAGAAATTATTCTTGGGTGAACATGAGCTTATAATTTTGAGTATTAGATGTTATTGTATATGAGTCTTTTAAAGATCTCTATAAAACTCCCTCTATGTCATACAGGGAGTTATTTCATAATGGAGATCAAAGTACTCCCCACAGGACAAAGGTAAATAACTTTCTAAGGATCATGTGAGTTGGTATCTGTGGCTGTTAATAAAATTTCCCAGGACAGCATCCCACACAGACTCAAAAAGGGCTGTATGTCCAACAACATGCAGGGGACTGAAATGATGTCCCCTGAAACATTATGTTAGATTCTCAAAAAGTGATGACAATGACATTAAAAAATATTAGTAAAGAATTCATATACATATGAAGTGTGAGTGAAAAAACCCAACATTAACATGCTTACATGGGATTTTAAACACACAAATACAAGCTAAATTAATATAGAGTAAAAGCAGATTTTTATTATTCAATTATATGCCTTTTTAAGTTTACAAATTGAAGTTAAATGGGTTATATATATGTATATGTGGTAACTTTTAGTATAAATTCCTAAAGGTTGACTTAATTACTGGGTTAAAAGTTAGGAAAACATTATACATTTATTGATCCATATCAACAAACTATCTTCATGAGAACAGTACAGATTTATCATCTTACCGAAAGTCCATGAACTCTTTTTATGGACTTTACTGATGCTGAGTACTGGAAAGAACTCTTAGAAATGCTGAATGGCAAATAATGATTAATTATAAGGGAAGCCAAACATTTTCTCCTAGGTTTACTGTTCAATTTCTTCACTGGAGTACTGTCTACTTTGCCTGTTCCCTTTTTTGTTGTTGGGATGTTAAGGTTTTCTTTATTTTAAATGTGCTTACTCACGTGTCTTCAAATTGCTTTTGATTTTTATTTGCTTTGTTTTCTAATACACAGCATTTTTTTTTACTCCTATGTATACAAATCTTTCAATTATTTGTATCTAGTTATAGATCAGTTAAATGCTTAATTATATTTTACCAGCTTTATTTTTGGTGAATTGTTTCTGAAAATTATTTTGGTACAATGTGAAGTTATAATTCAAAAGCAGAGACATTACTTTGCCAACAAAGGTCCGTCTAGTCAAGGCTATGGTGTTTCCAGTGGTCATGTATGGATGTGAGAATTGGACTGTGAAGAAAGCTGAGCACCAAAGAATTGATGCTTTTGAACTGTGGTGTTGGAGAAGACTCTTGAGAGTCCCTTGGACTGCAAGGAGATCCAACCAGTCCATCCTAAGGAGATCAGTTCTGCGTGTTCATTGGAAGGACTGATGCTGAAGCTGAAACTCCAATACCTTGGCCACCTCACGCAAAGAGTTGACTCATTGGAAAAGACCCTGATGCTGGGAGGGATTGGGGGCAAGAGGAGAAGGGGATGACAGAGGATGAGATGGCTAGATGGCATCACCGTCTCGATGGACATGAGTTTGAGTGAACTCCGGGAGTTGGTGATGGACAGGGAGGCCTGGCGTGCTGCGATTCATGGGGGTCACAAAGAGCCGGACACGACTGAGCGACTGAACTGAATTAAACTTAAAAGCTACTGCACAGCAAAGGAAACCATTGATAAAATAAAAAGACAGCCTACTGAATGGGAGAAAATATTTGCAAATGATATGACTGATAAGAGCTTAATATCCAAAATATACAAATAGTTCATACAGCTCAATGAATCTGATTAAAAAATGGGCATAAGATCTGAGTAGATGTTTTTCCAAAAAAGATGTACAGATGGCCAATAAGCTCAACACTGTTAATCACCAGAAAAGTGTAAGTCAAAACCATAATGAGACATGTCACCTCACTCTTGTCAGAATGGCTAATGTCAAAGGGTCTGAGCTGTGCTAAGTTGCTTCAGTCACGTCAGATTCTTTGCAGTGCCCTGGATTGTAGCCCACCAGGCTTCTCTGTCCTTGGGATTTCCCAGGCAAGAATACTGGAGTGGATTGCCATTTCCTTCTCCACAAAAAGTCTACAAACAACAAATTATGGTGAGGACATGGAGAAAAGAGGATCCTAGTATATTGTTGATAGGAACATAAATTGGTGCAGCTACTGTGAAAATAGAATGGAGGTTCCTCAAAAAACTAAAAATAGAACTATCATATGATCCAGCAATTCCAGTCCTGGGCATATATCCAAAGCAAATTGAAAATATTAATTCAAAAGATACATGCACCCCAATGTTCACAGCAGCATTATTTACAATAGGTAAGATATGGAAATAGCCTAAGTGTCTGTCAATAGATGCACGGATAAAGGAGATGTGGTATACACACATCACACGTACACGTGTGCACGTGCGCACGCGCACACACACACACACTGGAATACTACTCAGCCATAAAAAGAAAGAAATTCTGACATTTGCAACAACATGGATGGATACAGAGGTTATTATCCTTAGTGAGGTAAGTCAGAGAGAGAAAAAAATACTGTTATATATGTGAGGTATGTTATCACTTATATGTGGAATCTAAAAAATAAAACTAATTAGTGAATATAAGCAGACATAGACTCTCAGACACAGAAAACAAATATGCTTTTGTTTTGGTTGCCAGTGGTGATAAGGAAGGGGGGAGTGGCAAGATAGGGGAATGGGATTAAAAGAAATAATCTACTATGTATAAAATGAATAATCAACAAGGATATATTGTATGACACAGAGAAATATCTGTTATTTTATGATAATGGTAGATGGAGTATAATCTATAAAAATACTGCATCACTATGCTGTATACCGGAGAAGGCAATGGCACCCCACTCCAGTACTTTTGCCTGGAAAATCCCATGCATGGAGGAGCCTGGTGGGCTGCAGTCCATGGGGTCGCTAAGAGTCGGACAGGACTGAGCGACTTGACTTTCACTTTTCACTTTCATGCATTGGAGAAGGAAATGGCAACCCACTCCAGTGTTCTTGCCTGGAGAACCCCAGGGACAGGGGAGCCTGGTGGGCTGCCATCAATTGGGTCTCACAGAGTCAGACACGACTGAAGCGATTTAGCAGCAGCAGCAGCAGCAGCAGCAGCAGCATGCTGTATACCTGAAACTAATATTATATTTGAATTATACTTCAATTAAAAATAAATAAGAGTATATTTTTATTAAAAATCATATAAAATCTGCCATCTTAGTTATTTTTTAAATGCACAATTTAGAGGCATTAAGTGCATTCTCATTGTTGTGTGGTCATCACCACTATTCATTCCCTAAACTTTTTCACTTTCCAAAACTGAAACTATGGTCCCATTAAAAGAAATTAGTCCTCATTCTCTCCTCTGCCTCACTCCCAAGTTCCTGATAACCTCTATTCTACTTTCTGTTTCTATTAATACGACTATTTTAGATATCTCAGATAAAAATTGTATGCAATTAAGGTTAATGTAAGCTTTATTTTAAATGAAAGAATTAATGTATGTTCCATTAACAGGAAAGTATTCAAATCTTATTTTGTCTATTTAATCTATTGAACTGATGGATATAAAACACATTTGCCTACCTTTTGCATTTCTTCATTTCCTTTGCAGTTCTTTTATTTTTCTTTATATAATATGTATCTTGTTCTTTTGGCTCATAATGTATATATGATTATTGTAATTTAAACTGTGCCATTGATGAATATAAAATCTTTCTTTGACCTCATTTTTAGGATTTAGATTTCAACTCTCCTTTGTATGATATTAATACACCAACACTGATTTTTCTGTTATTGTTTTCATACTATATTAATATTTATTCTTTTACTATTAAACATTCTAAATTATCTCTTAGGTATGTCTTTTTTAAAGATATATTTGTTTGGTATCAAATCTGATAGTAGCTCCTTTCGGTAAGGAGATAGCATTCCCTATGCGGAGTACTACTAAGTGTAAGGAGTAACAAGTTTATCCTATTTCCACTTGCTGCCACAATTGTTATGCTTGGCTTTACCGTTGTCATTTTATTTTTAAATTCTAATTTTCTTTGCTTCCTTGTGGATTCTTTTGTGTGTTTTTGATACAAACACTGTATTTTGTTTGATTTTATCTTTTGTAGGAATTCAAGAGGGAAAAATCTTGCTTTAAATGGTACAATGATTGCCTTTTAAGTTTGTCAAGCAACTATATTTAGCCTTTGTTTTTCAAATTATCCACTTGACCTCCCCTTACACCCAACTAGGAACTTAGTACCACTTTCCTTGCCCTGCTCACCCACCCACTTTTTGTTTCCTCATCTTTTTTTTTTTCCAGTGATTTTCATTTATTTTATTTTTAGTAATAAAATTTTTTCTATCTCATACATGATTGAACACATATTTTGCTTTAAAATTAACAGTCACTATTGAAGAAACAATGGTTTATTTTTTTAATCAAGTGACCAAGCTGCTGAATCTTAAGGCCTCAACAAGTGTTGCATCTTATTTTCATTGAACAATAAGACCTTCTATTTTGACCACTCCTGTATACATCAATGTTGTTTCTCCAGTGGTTTCCATTTGCCAGATTTAACATGGTGGCCATTACTTTCAGGGGATTCTATCAGGTGAATCCTCATTTCCAGTGCAATAGCTGTTGGCAATCTTTCATCAAAAGTCCATCCATTAGGACTTCTCTATCATGGCTGGCCAAGGAGTCCTGTTTTGGCAGCCAGGGCTTCATTCTGCTGAATATGATATTCCTGAAATCTCATAGATATTTGTTGAGTCATTTTTAAATACTTTCTGTAAGCAATGTTCTGAACAGGTGGTCTCTTCAGGTTTTATTTCTTTTCTTGTAAAGTCTTTAACACAGTCTAAAAAGCAGGTTTCTATAAATTTACTGTAGGTTCCAAGAAATTCCTTAAAATGTTTTATCTGATTAGATTCTAGTATTTGTGCAGCCATATTCTTTTGGTACATTATTAGTCACCTGTTTTGATGCATGAGTTTCCTTTCTGTTCTGGAAAAGTAGTTGTCCAATCTTTGCTTGAATGTCTCCAGTAAGGCCTGATTTCTTCCTTAAGGATAGGCTCTTGCATCTGACCCCATAAAAGGCTGGGGGGCTGTGTTGCCAGTCGATTCTGTTTCCTCATCTTTTTAATTCTGGTCCAGGGATACTGATCCAAATTGTTCTTATACGAGTATTCCATTTTTATTATACATATTTTTCCATACTTTATTGAGCTTTTTCAATACAAAGCATTATCATTTTAAAGCAATTATTTACATTTATATTTGTGTATTTTATTGATTAAAATATCCATCACCAAAGTTTTTCAATGCTTGATTTTCCCATTATTGATTTTCTCTTCTGTATCATTTGTGAGCCATCTGAGAATGGCTTTTGGTGTTTTCTTAGGGCAGGCAAAAGAGTAGGGTGAGCCCTGAAGTCTTGCACATGAGGATTTTCCCTACTGTCTTCACACTTCAATAACAATGTTTTCTGGAAATGGGATTATTGAGCTTCAATCTTTCTCATCAATAACCTGTAGTCATTGTTCTGTGGATTTCTACAGTTTGGTTTTATGGATGGGAAGTTTGTGGTTTGTCTGATTTTTAATTCTTTTGTAAATGACTTTCACATTATCATGGCTGTATATTGATAAGATTTTTAAAGTCTCGATGTAAAGACATTCCAGAGTAGCATTTATTTTAATTAATTTTACTGTAACTCAGTAAGTCCAATTAATCTGCCCATCTGAACAATCTGTTGTAGATCAAAGCTTTATTTTAAATATTTAATTAATAATTTAATATTTATAGTTCATATTTACTTATTGCTACTGTATCATTATTTTAATTTCTTCTTCAAGAATATCTATAAGCCTTTCATCCAACAGAGACTTAGTGAGGGCCAGCTATGTGCCAGACACTATTCTAGGCCCTCAGAAGTTTCATCAATGAGCAACACAAAGACCCCTGCTCTCAAAGAGCTTAAAATTCTGCCAGGAGAAACAGACAAGACAGTACCTAGAATAAACATGTAAACTCTACAAAGAAGCACACAGGCAAGGGGTCTTAAGGGAGTTTGTGATATTAAATTGGTTCTTGCTGAGAAAGTGAGATACATTTTTTTCTGGTTTTCATATATTTTTTTCACTGTATCCTTCACTGGTTGCAAAATGGTACCTTCTCTGTGCTTTGGGGGCTGCTTCCACGTTCATACTCTATAACCAGGATTCGATTTTACATAGTGTCATTTCTCCTCTCTTTTATCCCTACGCTGTTACATTTCGTTGTTCCATGAAATCTTAAACCATTTATCCAGCCCACATCCTTTTCTAGTTTTTAACTGTAGTAAGAACACTTAAATGAGTTTTCCTTTCTAACGAATGTTAAAGTGTAAAAAAATAAAAGAAAAAATTTAAAGTGCATAAAGTACAGTACTGTTAACTATAGGCACAATGTTGGATAGCTGATCTCTAGAACTTATCTTGCATAACTAAAACTCTATTCCTGTTGAACAGAAACTCCTTACTTCCTCCTGCCCCCATCCCTGGGCAACCATGATTTTACCGTTTCTATGAGTTTGACTGTTTTAGATCTCTCATATAAATGGAATAATGCAGTCTTTGTCCTGTGATTAGCTAATTTCATTTAACACAATGTCTTCCAGGTTCATCCATGTTGTAGTATGTCAGAATCTTCTTCTTTTTTAAGGCTAAATAATACTCCCTTGTATGTATATACCACCTTTTCTTTATCCACTCATCCATCAAGAGACATTTAGGTTGCTTCCATATCTTTGCTATTTGATTAAACCACAGTAGTACAGATATCTCCGAGATTTTGAGTTCAGTTCTTTTGAATCAATACCCAGAGTAGGATTGCTAGATCCTGCGCCGGTTCTGTTTTCTTCTGTCTGCTTTCCTCTGGCTTGTTTTCTATGTGTGGGTTCTTCTTGCTCAATATAAGTCATGCGTTCTTGTGCCATTGTGTAGATGATAAACATATCTTTAAGATGTTTATTTCTATTTTCTGAAGAAAATTATACTAAAAGATATGCTTTTTCTCAAGACAAAGATTCTGTTTCCTTCACAAAGCAGGTCTTCAGAGGCCTCGTATTACTTTGTTGTTATGTGCATATTCCTTAGTAGAGGCCACCTCCATCTCACACCTGTCCCCGACAGGCTGTCACCTGTCCTACTGCCTGGGCCCCACCACCACCTGGATGACAACCATCCTCCACAGCTCAACCCTGGAGCCAACCTGAGGTGCACATGCAACCCCTATTGATGTTGGGCAGAGGCTGTGTCCACCCTCTCCAGGTTTTCAAGATGACAGGTGAGTCAGATGCCATTTGGTCTTCCTTGTGGGGATGATGTGCATTCAAAGGCACCAAACAGCTCGGACCAGCCTTCCTCTTCCTACATCAGATCAGATCAGATCAGATCAGTCGCTCAGTCGTGTCCGACTCTTTGCGATCCCATGAATCGCAGCATGGCAGGCCTCCCTGTCAATCACCAACTCCCGAAGTTCACTCAGACTCACGTCCATCGAGTCAGTGATGCCATCCAGCCATCTCATCCTCTGTTGTCCCCTTCTCCTCCTGCCCTCAATCCCTCCCAGCATCAGAGTCTTTTCCAATGAGTCAACTCTTCGCATGAGGTGGCCAAAGTACTGGAGTTTCAGCTTCAGCATCATTACCTCCAAAGAAATCCCAGGGCTGATCTCCTTCAGAATGGACTGGTTGGATCTCCTTGCAGTCCAAGGGACTCTCAAGAGTCTTCCTACATGGTGCACACTAAAAGCGAAGGCTGTTGACTCTGAACGTGTTGACAAAGTGAGAAGCACGTTGGCTGGTGAGAAACCAGAAGATGGTCTAGTGTTCTGGAACCTGCTCTGTTTCTTTTGTATAGAAAGCACGTTTCCCACACCATGTTTCACTGTCATTCTCCCAGTGGAGGCCACATCTGGTAAATAAGAGTAGATTCTGTCTATGGTAGTTTTTCCACCATGCAAGGCACCGCCTGCCAAGGTCATCCTTGACTGCAGAGCTGGTCATAGACATTCATTGTACTGGCGGACTTGCATCAATTAGAGGACACAATCTTTCCTCCCATATTTCAGAGGGCTTAGGTACTGGGACATGACAAAGTGTGGGAGAGGGGTTTCTGGTTTCCAGGGCACTGTGAAGCCCCATCAGCCGACTTCGAGGAACTGTGGTTTTACATGGTTATAATCACAGATGAAGAGAGCTGCATGATGCAGTTTCCTGTTGAGACACATATTTGCTGGCAACACTCCTGATTCTTTTGACACTAGAAGACCGAAGGAGTCTCTCTACTAAAGTTTATAAAAGATTACACAGGGACAATTCCTCGGTAGCCTGTTTGACCTGTCCTATAAATACATGAAAGTGATTGATGGTGATTAAGAAAGAGCATTCTTGCTTTAGCTGACTCAGCTAGGCTTCTACAGCATCCCTGGGAAAGACTAGTTTTGGTTAATGCCACACAAAAGCAAAATGCAAGCCAGTAACACTTCGTTGGCCCAATTCACCCTGTTTTAATGAGAACTGAAGGCTTATTAGGGAAATCACAATGAATAACTTAATAATGTCACTCCCATTTAATTAATAATTTAACCCTCTGAGAGGGAACTAAGGAGGCAAAACAATAGAAAGGTCATTGAATAGAATCTGGTTTCACGTTCCAAATCTAAATTAAGAAATATGGAGCCTGTAGTTCTCAACTGGGTGTGATACTGTCCCCCAACCCTCCTCCCCACCCAGGGGACACAGCAATGTCACAACTTGTTGGAGGTGCTACTAGCATCGGTGGGCAGAAGTCAGGGACATTTGGAAACATTCTAAACATCAAGAGACAGAAATCCCAATGCGGATAGTTACCCTCCCTTCTGCCTGGTGGCCAATAGCACGTCTCAGGTACGGGCTCTGAATCTCATCAACCTCCCTCCTCACCTGCTCATGGGTCTTCACCTTCTGATGTAGGGCCCCAGTAGCAGTCATGCTCACCTTTCCCTGCTGGTCCGTTTTGATCTCCCAGCCCCGGGGCAATTCCAGCCGCGTGTCCGCGAACATGTTGATGAAATTCACCAAGTCTCGGTTGTGCTGGTAGCGTTCGAAGTTGCGTGCATCCCGCCGGACTTTGAGGATCATGTGCTTCAAGCAGGTGCTACTGGTGAAGACTCGGTAGGCACTCTGAGATGGGGTCCAGGCAGATGGGGAAGGGTGTGGGGATTAGGAAAAACACAGACCAAGCATACTTTGAGCACCTTAATGGGATGCGATGTGGTTGCTACACAGGGATTTATTGTGAGCATTGAGGAGGAGGCCTTGGAAGCAGAGATCTTGCTCCAGAAGTAAATACCTGCCCACCGCGAACACACATGGACTTCCTCACAATCTGGCTCTACCACTGCTCCAGCATCCTAGGACACTGTCCAACTCCCCTGCATCTCAAGTTCCCCTTCCCCTCCTCCCTCCCCAACCCACTCTGCCCCAGCCTGGTTCTGCTCCCCTGAATCTCCTTATGACTCTCTGAGCATCTCCTCCCTCTCCTCCCTGGTTCCTCCTCTGACAGCACAGATTCATCCTTGGTCTTCTTCAAAGTGTTGAAAGTGAAAGTTGCTCAGTTGTGTCCAACTCTTCGCAACCTCATGGACTATACAGTCCATGGAATTCTCCAGGCCAGAATACTGGAGTGGGTAGCCTTTCCCTTCTCCAGGGGATTGCTCCTCTTATCCATCTATATAACAGGGTGTATTAGTTAAAGTTCCCTGTGAATTTTAGGTGGAAAAGGAAATGGCAACCCACTCCAGTATGAATTTTAGGGCTGATCTTCAAAGGTCTGCGACTCCTTTCTATGTACAAACGTGACTGTTTGTAGGGGTTGGAAGATGAGAAGAAATGAAGAAAGCTTCAGGAGTTTCTAGTTGTGCCACATAACCATTTTATGCTACCTGGGGCTGGTGGGTGTGTGTGGTTCAGGGAAAGACTGTGAGTAGCCAGAGCAGGCTGGGGAACAGCTCAGAGAGCACCACTATCTAGCTTTCTTGTCCTCCGTGACTCACCCCTGTACCACTGGGCAGCAGCTCTTGATCTAATCACTAGATGCCCAAGAGGTTTCCTAAATATAACCTGCTCAAAAACTAGTCCCTCCTCCCCTGCCACAGCTCCTATCACCTAATCAAACTACTGTTGAATGGGGACACCTAACTCAGGGGGGGGGCAAAGCAGAAAGGACTCAGACTTTCTTGGGTCCTCACCCACCATCCCCCTCAATCATAGTGGTCCCAAGCATGATTGATTCCCTGCAGAAATATCTCTTAGGCTGAGTTGTTTTTCCCTGCTCCCAGACCCTTTCTTAGGGAAGCACTTGATTATTGCTCACTTAAGCATTTGAACCAGGCTCTGTCTTAACCCCTCAGTCCCTCTCCCACAATTCTACCTGAGAAAATAACCTCTCAAACAGCTGGATTGTGTAACTGATGATAATGTCTGAGACTGCAGCTGGTTCTGGTTGCCTACTGAGGTAGATCCAGGTTCCTTTCCATGATGTACCAGGTAATTTGCTGCTATTCTCCACCCTCTGTTCCCACCTCTACCTGTCACCACACTCCAGCCCCACTAGACCCAGTCCCAGGCTGAGTCCTTTCTCCCACTGCCTAGAACCCCTGCCCTGTCAACTTTCAACTTTCAGGACTCAGTCTCCTCAGGACTGCTCCCTGAGTGTCCAGAGCATCACGTGTGTTTCCAGTGCACTTTGTTCCTCCCAGAGGACAGCTTTGTCCTATCACATTAGACTCATTTTTGCATGTCTGCTGCCCAACAAAACGGGGAGCTTCTGCTGATCAGGTATCACCCTAATCTGTCTTTACATCTAGCACCTAGATCTGTGCCTGAATCACAGAAAACACATGTCAAATGAAAAAAGCAGTGACTATAGTAATATCAGGATATCAGGGGGGCTTCCCAGGTGGACTTCCCTGGTGGCTCAGATGGTAAAAGCATCTGCCTACAATGCAGGAGACCCAGGTTCGATCCCTGGGTCAGGAAGATACCCTGGAGAAGGAAATGGCAACCTACTCCAGTACTCTTGCCTGGAAAATCCCATGGACAGAGGAGCCCGGTAGGCTACAGTCCATGGGGTCGCAAAGAGTCAGACCAAGCATGCATGCCAATATCATGTCATTGCTTTCTTGATGATACCAAAAAAAAAAAAAAAAAGAGAGAGAGAGAGAGAAAGCTAAATATGTAAAAATCACATTAAATTAACCATAAGCAGATTATTTGATAAACTAATCATATGAAAAGGAAACCTATTATCTATTTTAAACTTTCTTTAATGAAAGTGATTTTATAAAATGATTCAGGTTGAAGGGAATCTGTCAATTTCCTAATTTTGTCTCTTAAAAATTTAACTCTAATAAAAATACACCTTTGTTTCCAAATACTTTCACTGACATTAACCCATTTGAATCTAACAAAAACCCAAAGAAGATACAGCATTCTTAAATCTAGCTTTTCTCCTTTTGGGGAAACTCACAGAGAATAGAAAGGAACCATGTTTTTTCTGTTCCTCTTCCCTGTCCCCACTCCTCACGCCACCCCACCCCACCCCCTTGCCTGAGTTAGAATGCTATCCTCTTTAATCTGTCCAATACTTTGCAAAGTTGTGTTTCGGGTCTTGCCAGAAGCCAGGCCAGGCCCCCTCTGTGTGTGGGAACACTCACATAGTTGGCATGCAGTACAGTGAAGAACTCAGGGTTGGTGATGAATTTGACCGCTGGAGACTGTAGCAGCAAGGTGATTTTTTGCGAGTTCACTGGAGAAAGTGACCCATCTCTTCTCAGATCTGGAAGAAGTGAAACAAAGCAACTGAATGCACTGGAAAAAGATCGCTTCAATTAGAGGACTTCTCTTTTGTGGCACTAGCAGCCTACAAGCCTTCACCAGCGTTGCTGGAGAGGACTGTTGTTGTGAATGGTGATCCAACCAGTGTCACAGTGATGGCCAGGTGTCCCAGCACTGTGTCTCAGTTGAGACTCATTATTTCCCAGAGTACTCCAGTGTAACTTCAGTTGGATCAAGTCCTTGAATAACTTGTCCCTTTTATCCCAATGAATTTTTCTTATTTTCTTTACAAGTTGCTCACCATAGCTATGTCAGTTTGTTTGCAGAAAGGATCACAATCCTTCCTCTCCCTTCATCCCCATCACTCTGAGACTTTGCAGCCTCTCCCCATGTTAAATCAAGCTGGCCTTGAGTTTTGCTTTAACCGACAAAATTTGCCAGAGGTTCTGAACCAGGGTTTTGAGAGGCCTGTAGGTCCCCACTTACTTTCTCTCCCTCATCATGAGAACAGCCTGTACAAGATGAAAAGCCATGGGGAGCAGGGACAAGCCACCCTGGCTGAGGCCACTTCAGGCCAGCCAGCCTGCGGCCTATTCCACAGCTGACCAAGGAGGCATGGGTGAGCCCAATGCCCTGAGGAATTACCTGGCAGAGCTCAGCTCAAACTGCCCACCTGCAGAATTGGGGCAGGGGGAGGTTAATACATGGCTGTGAGCTTCAGATACTAAGCTTTGGGATAATTTGTTATACAGCAAATGCCAACAGATCCAACACCAAACCCAAAAAGGAATTTTCTCTTCCTTTTCCCTCATATTTCCAATTATTCTACCACCTTACCAAATCTCTCTCAGCAGTCAAAGGAATTAATAATAGAAAAACCTTAACTAGTCCGTTTAGTTAATATATCTGATAAAATGATTAGAATGGAGGCATTTAAAATTGTTGATGGAACTATATATGTGTATTTAAAAAAGGCCATGAAAGGATCCACTCTTCTGCTTTTCAGAGACAGCTGAGACCTGCAGGATGCGAAACACGTGGCTGTTTGCTCAGACTGCTCTGTACATGTTATCTGCCATCATTTACTCAATTTAAGAGATTTGGATTATCAGGATGTCGCTGTGATAATCTTACGCTATTACAGGTATAAACAATAGAAAACAATCTTTTCATCGAAGACAACTTTATCGTGATCATAGGGGCAAGAAGCAGGGGAGGGCTAAATTAGGAGTTTTGGGTTAATCACTATATAGATGCTTCCTTGGTGGCTCAGACAGTAAAGAATCCGCCTGCAATGTGGGAGACTTGGGTTCGATCCCTGGGTTGGGAAGATCTCCTGGAGATGGGCATGGCAACCCACTCCAATATTCTTGCCTGGAGAATTCCATGGACAGAGGAGCCTGGCCAGCTACAGTCCATAGGGTCACAGAATTGGGCACGGCTGAGCGACTAAACACATATATAATATAATAAAATATAACGTAATATATAACAGGGATCTACTGTACAGTACAGGGAATTATATTCAATATCTTACAACAGTCAATATGAAAAAGAATATGAAAAAGAATATATATGTGTGAAACAGAATCACTTTGCTGTGCACCTGAAACTAACACAACATTGTGAGTCCACTATACTTCAGTTAAAAACAAACAAAAAAGAAGCCAATCTCAGGCTTTTCGAATATTTACATCCGAGTTCCATTCAGGCAGATTCAAAGAAATGAACACCAGACCCCCTAGTGGATGCTGATGGTATTTGGTAAAAAATTTTCCTGGGTGGTGGTGTATTTAAAATCATAAGACCAATGGAAAACCTCTTTACTGCCAGGTTCCTCTCTCAGGGGGGACTGTATTGATATTTTATTTTAAATACAAACAAGTCTTATTCCTATTGTTGTCACGTGGCTTCTTGGAAGGAGACCTTGAATTCTTATTGGATCTTTTACTTACAAGTGGAAAACATCCTTAGGACACCAATAAATAAATTTACACAACAAGAAATGATTAAGACACTGAAAAAAATCACCTTGATGCACAAGTACAAGTTCTCTTCACTGTGAATCCACTTTTTCTTTACATTCCTGGTGAGACACTTCTGTCTGTTTTTACCCTGCTGGCGCCAAGCATCTTTCTCCTCCTGGATTTTGCCCACCTCCCTGCTCTCCCTTATCCACCTTCCATCCCATGGGTATCCACTGGCCATACCTAAGCTCGAAGATTCAGCCTCTGAGTCACTCCCACCTCCTCCACCGCCTCCTGCTGGAACTGGATCACAAATTTGGCTACCAGAATCTTCTTCAGGCCTCTCTGTAGCAATGGTTCGCTGAATGTTTTGATAGCTTTGCATCGGAAAGTGAAAAGACAGGAGTTAACTTTGGTTTGTTGGCTTGTTGAGGGGCTGACGCTCTGTCAGGTAAGTGGGGAAATCTGTAAAAAATTGTCTTGGATGTCAAGAAATGTCAGGAGAGAAGTGCTCAAAATTTTCCCAAGATACCTCATTTGCAAGACAAGTATCTCTAGGTGATTTGACTTCGTTTTGTTTTGTAAGCTATGATGAGTTTTAATTACGGTGACTCAAAAAAAAAATCAACACACAAAAAATCGTTATAAAAAACAGCCTCTGCCCTGCATTAAATGAAATTGGACTGAGTCTAAAATAATGGTGTGGGAAGGAACTTAAAAATATTACAGCTAAGATATCAAATCACCTCTCTTTGATTGTGATAAGTCTACAAACTAAAAGTTCTACTCGTTTTTATTTGACAGTTAACTGGTATGACTAGGAAGGAGTGTGCAAAGATTATACACTAAAAGATGCAAACTAATATATATAGAATTGATGAACAACAAGGGCCTACTGTATAGCAGGGGAACTATATTCAATATCCTGTGATAAGCCATAATGAAAAAGAAATATATATATATATATATATAGAGAGAGAGAGAGAGAGAGAGAGAGCTGAATCACTTTGCTGTACAGCAGAAATTAACTCAATATCATAAATCAACCATACTTCAATAAATAACATTTTTAAACATTAAAAAAAAAAAACCACTGGCAGACAAATAAATGCTTTCAGCTTATATGAAGGTTCCTTTGAGTTTTCTTCCAAGTTGGAGAATGAGTCAGTAGGCCAATCAGTCACCTAACTGGGTACTTACTAAATATTCACTGACTCTTCCAATGGGGCCTGCTCTGTGCTGGACTTTCAGACCAAAGAGAAGACTGGAATATGATCTCACTCTGAACACTCACAGTAAGGACACAGCAAAAAAGGGAAAGGCATGTAGACCATGACTCTGGTGATGTGAACATGATGCCCTACATGTATTAGAGTTATGAACAGAGACAAGGAAACACCCAAGCCAGCGTATGGACTTATCAGGGAGCTTGGAGGGAAGGTACACAGAGGAAATAAAACATGCCAAAGACTTCACCTGAGAGAACTCTGAGAAGCTTGGTGGTGGCACCAGGATGTGTAGGCATTGGGCAGGGCCAGGGAACCAGCACAGTGGCAGAAAGCACCTAGGAGGTGCCAGCACTGGTTGGAACATTGTTCTCTAGGCCCAGAGCTACATCAGAATCACTTACAGGGCTGGTGAAAACAGGCTGCCAGGCTCCACCCCCAGAGTCTCTCTGACTCAGTAGGTCTGGGGATGGAGTGATAGGAGGAAAGAACGTGCATTTCTAACTAGTTCCTAGGTGATGCAGCCGCTGCTGCTGGTCCAGGGATTGACTTGAGAACTGCTGCTGTAGGGACTGGACAGCTGCTGAGAAAGAGGCAGATTCAGCTCTACACTGACCCCCAACTATGTAGAGTGCATGGGAGGAGAAAAGCCTGGAGTCCGCGAGAGCAGCTGAGAACTACCGCATTGGTCCAGGCTGGAGATGCTGAAGCCTGGACCCAGGCAGGCGTGGTGTATCATGCTGGTCTCTTAGGATGCTGCTGGGCAAGGGGATCACCCACATATTGTAGGGATACTAAGATCACCTACGCCTGCCTACCTAAACCTCCCTGCCTGCCTGAACTACGCCTGCCTAAACTGAACCATACCTAAAGTATACCTGCCTGCCTAAGCCTCACTGTGTTTTGTATGCAGGTGTCCAGCTGTCTTGTTCTTTGCTTTGCTTCCTTCCTCCATCCTGTGTGACCTTGACTTTGCCTGATGTCTCTCAGCCCACTGGTGCACAGGACAGGAATTCTGCCTCCCTTTTCTTCCTGGCACAGTAGGAACGAGAGAAGGGACAGAACTTAAGAGATCTTTAGCAGCCAAACTGTAATAACGTTACATGTAGAGTTAACAGGATTTGAGGCCTGGATATGGAAGCTGGAGAAGAGGGAAGGAGGGCTTCTGCTTAGAGCAGGTGGGTGGAGGCACCAGCCATGAGGAAGACCAGGTGGGATGGGCGGGTTGGCAGGAAGATTTTAGTGTGGATTTGGACAGGTTGACCTGGAGGTTCCAGAGGTCACACCAATGACCATAGTCAGGGGAGCATTGCTATGTGGGTCATGTGCTCAGAGAAGAGATGTGGCAGTGTAGGAAGAAGCGTCAAGAGAAGAGGGACCAGCATCTGGAGAGCCGCGAGTAGTCAGTGCGATCCAAGGTAGGGGCATGGGAGATACTGTCACACAGACAGGGTCTTCTGTCCTGGCATTCTGAAGACCAGTGACCTTTCTTTGACCTTTAAGAGGAGTTCTGGGGACTTGCCTGGTGATCCAGTGGTCTTAAGACTCTACGTTTCCACTGCTGGGGACAGGGGTTTAATCCCTGTTCAGGGAACGAAGATCCTTCATGCTGCTTGGCCAAAAATAATACATAAATAAAATAAAAAGGAGTTTTGTTTTCTAGTGTGGTTTCCAGACTACCTGCCAGAGTGATAATCTGGGTGATTATTATAATTACAGAAACTGGAGCAAAATTGAAATCTGCACTTGTAACAAATCTTCAGATGGTATTATCTACATTCAGATGGTATTATCTACATATTCACTGGTCTGAGGTTTTATTTTAGCTAAGGAGACTCAGCCACTCCTTCCTGACACCCGGCAGAATGATGGTTTTGCCTGCAGCAGTTACTGGGAGGCATTCCTGAAAGGGCCTCTTATGAGAAAATGTGGAAGGACAGGAATGAGCAAAAAGCAGAGACAGAGAAAGGCTTAGTGTGTTTAGCCCCCACATGTCTGTGGCAGGGAGGGTGCAGGGAAGGTGCAGGCTGTTTGTGATGTTCCTGAGTTCTTGCTGGGACTCAAGTAATGCAGCCTTGGGCAGGGGTGGGGGGGTTACTCAATGAGCCAGTGAGAAGCTGCCCAAGGGTGTAACCTTGACCTGGGGGAGGAGTGAGGCCTGCCAAAGACCAAAGGACCTGCTGTCAGAGGATCCCCTAAGTGGCTCAAGGCAGGCTGCATTTTCCAGTCAGTTCAGTTCAGTCACTCAGTCGTGTCCGACTCTTTGTGACCCCATGAATCACAGCACGCCAGGTCTCCCTCTCCATCACCAACTCCCAGAGTTCACTCAAACTCACATCCATCGAGTCAGTGATGCCAGCCGGCCATCTCATCCTCTGTTGTCCCCTTCTCCTCATGCCCCCAATCCCTCACAGCATCAGAGTCTTTTCCAATGAGTCAACTCTTTGCATGAGGTGGCCAAAGTACTGGAGTTTCAGCTTTAGCATCATTCCTTCCAAAGAACACCCAGGACTGGTCTCCTTTAGAATGGACTGGTTGGATCTCCTTGCAGTCCAAGGGACTCTCAAGAGTATTCTCCAACACCACAGTTCAAAAGCATCAATTTTTTGCCACTCAGCTTTCTTCAGAGTTCAACTCTCACATCCATACATGACCACAGGAAAAACCATAACCTTGACTAGACAGACCTTTGTTGGCAAAGTAATGTCTCTTCTTTTGAATATGCTATCTAGATTGGTCATAACTTTCCTTCCAAGGAGTATGCGTCTTTTAATTTGATGGCTGCAATCACCATCTGCAGGGATTTTGAGGCCCCGCAAAATAAAGTCTGTCACTGTTTCCACTGTTTCCCCATCTATTTGCCGTGAAGTGATGGGACCAGATGCCATGATCTTCATTTTCTGAATGTTGAGCTTTAAGCCAACTTTTTCACTCTCCTCTTTCACTTTCATCAAGAGGCTTTTTAGTTTCTCTTCACTTTCTGCCATAAGGGTGGTGTCATCTGCATATCTGAGGTTATTGATATTTCTCCCGGTAATCTTGATTCCAGCTTGTGCTTCTTGCAGCCCAGCGTTTCTCATTATGTACTCGGCATATAAGTTAAATAAGCAGAGTGACAATATACAGCCTTGATGTACTCCTTTTCCTATTTGGAACCAGTCTGTTGTTCCATGTCCAGTTCTAACTGTTGCTTCCTGACCTGCATACAGGTTTCTCAAAAGGCCGGTCAGGTGGTCTGGTATTCCCATCTCTTTCAGAATTTTCCACAGTTTATTGTAATCCACACCATCAAAGGCTTTGGCATAGTCAATAAAGCAGAAATAGATGTTTTTCTGGAACTCTTGCTTTTCTGATGATTCACGGATGTTGGCAATTTCATCTCTGGTTCCTCTACCTTTTCTAAAACCAGCTTGAACATCTGGAAGTTCACGGTTCACATATTGCTGAAGCCTGGCTTGGAGAATTTGGAGCATTACTTTACTAGCATGTGAGATGAGTGCAATTGTGTGGTAGTT
>NW_011495058.1:5324087-5347795 GCF_000754665.1 Bison bison bison
CTTTCAGGATTTGAAATAGTTCAACTGGAATTACATCACCTCCACTAGCTTTGTTCATAGTGATGCTTTCTAAGGCCCACTTAATTTCACATTCCAGGATGTCGGCTCTAGGTGAGTGATCACACCATCGTGATTATCTTGGTTGTGAAGATCTTTTTTGTACAGTTCTTCTATGTATTCTTGCCACCTCTTCTTAATATCGTCTGCTTCTGTTAGGTCCATACCATTTCTGTCCTTTATTGAGCCCATCTTTGCATGAAATGTTCCCTTGGTACCTCTAATTTTCTTGAAGAGATCTCTAGTCTTTCCCATTCTGTTGTCTTCCTCTATTTCTTTGCATTGATTGCTGAGGAAGGCTTTCTTATCTCTTCTTGCTATTCTTTGGAACTCTGCATTCAGATGCTTATATCTTTCCTTTTCTCATTTGCTTTTCGCTTCTCTTCTTTTCACAGCTATTTCTAAGGCCTCCTCAGACAGCCATTTTGCTTTTTTGCATTTCTTTTCCATGGGGATGGTCTTGATCCCTGTCTCCTATACAATGTTACGAACTTCAGTCCATAGTTCACCAGGCACTCTGTCTATCAGATCTAGTCCCTTAAATCTATTTCTCACTTCCACTGTATAATCATAAGGGATTTGATTTAGGTCATACCTGAATGGTCTAGTGGTTTCCCCCACTTTCTTCAATTTAAGTCTGAATTTGGCAATAAGGAGTTCATGATCTGAGCCACAGTCAGCTCCAGGTCTTGTTTTTGCTGACTGTATAGAGCTTCTCCATCTTTGGTTGCAAAGAGTATAATCAATCTGATTTTGATGTTGACCATCTGGTGATGTCCATGTGTAGAGTCTTCTCTTGTGTTGTTGGAAGAGGGTGTTTGCTATGACCAGTGTGTTCTCTTGGCAAAACTTTATTAGCCTTTGCCCTGCTTCATTCTGTACTCCAAGGCCACATTTGCCTGTTACTCCAGGTGTTTCTTGACTTCCAACTTTTGCATTCCAGTCCCCGATAATGAAAAGGACATCTTTTTTGGGTGTTAGTTCTAAAACGTCTTGTAGGTCTTCATAAAACTGTTCAACTTCAGCTTCTTTAGCGTTACTGTTTGGGGCATAGACTTGGATTACTGTGATATTGAATGGTTTGCCTTGAAAACAAACAGAGATCATTCTGTCATTTTTGAGATTGCATCCAAGTACTGCATTTCGGACTCTTTTGTTGACCATGATGGCTACTCCATTTCTTCTAAGGGATTCCTGCCCGCAGTAGTAGACATAATGGTCATCTGAGTTAAATTTACCCATTCCAGTCCATTTTAGTTCACTGATTCCTAGAATGTAAACATTCACTTTTGCCATCTCCTGTTTGACCACTTCCAATTTCCTTGATTCATGGACCTGACATTCCAGGTTCCTATGCAACATTGCTCTTTACAGTATCAGGTCTTGCTTCTATCACCAGTCACATCCACAACTGGGTATTGTTTTTGCTTTGGCTCCATCCCTTCATTCTTTCTGGAGTTATTTCTCCACTAATCTCCAGTAGCATATTGGGCACCTACTGACCCGGGGAGTTCCTCTTTCAGTATCTTATCATTTTGCCTTTTCATACTGTTCATGGGGTTCTCAAGGCAAGAATACTGAAGTGGTTTGCTATTCCCTTCTCCAGTGGACCACATTCTGTTCAAAAGTGACTCAACTATAGTTTTTAGTCCACAGGCTCTTCCAGAATCTTATCATTCTACTGTTAATATTAAGAGGTTGAATCAATGTCCTCTCCCCTCCAAGCTGGGAAGGTCTTGTGGCTTCCTGGATGAATAGACAATAATGAAAGTGACAACTTGTGATGGAATACAGGAGCCATGCTGTCAGGAAGCCCAGGCAACATGGAAAGTCCACATGCAGGTGCTCGGAGTAACAGTCACAGCTGGGGTCCCAGCCAATAACCCGTGTCCACCTCCAGATATGTGCCTCTCCAGCCCAGCCACCCTCAGACTGCAGCCATGAGATACCCTGAGAAGGGCCTCACTGAACTCAGCCCACCATGATAAGCATGAGAGAGGATGATGATGATGACGACAATGGTGCTAATAATCAATTATTGGTGTTTATACCACTAAGTCTGGGGTGGTTTGTTCCTCAGCAACAGACATCTGGAACAGGGCTTAGACAAACCTCATGCTGTGCCCTCTCTTTTCCTTCCCAAAGTGCAGTGACCACAGAAGAGAATTCTAATGAATCAATATAACCTTATATGATTAAAATGTCTGAAATTTCACAACCTGCTCCATATGTCTTTGGTTGGACCTGTGGTATCCCATACCTTACTAGGTCAGCAGCCTCAAAACCCAAGTGCCAGACACCACCCCTGGCCTTTGCTGGAGAAGGGACAGTCCTGGAGAAGCAGGCCACAGAGCAACTCATGGAGGATCACTCAGCGAGGGCAGGGCTGTAGCCTCAGAGGCCCTCTTTGATCTGAAGATGAAAGAGAGTGTCAGAGAGCCTGTTCTCTTCTGTTTCATCAAGAAGAGTCCTTCAATAACCCCCTCACATTTTATTTTTTTCAGTAAAAGGTTAAATATTTATATTGCATAGAGTTTATGGAAACTGATAAGAAAGTCAGCTGGAATGTCTAATTTGTAAATGGACACACAGAGGAACACACACAAAACCAAACCAAGAAAAACAAAACAAAACAAAACCCTTCAGGAGCCAAGCCAAAACAAACTAAACAAAAACCAAACAAACTAAGCTTATAGGAACAGACAATTCTCACAGGAGGAGCTAAAATTGGTAAAAGAAGAGCTCATGGAAGCAGAAGTAGACCCTCCCTCCAAGAAGTGAAATGTAAGATGCACCAAAACACCAGGAGAATTGCTTAAGTCAGTAAAAACCCACCAAAAGATGATAAGGAAGGGAGGGTACCATTGCTGGCAGAGTGAATCTGCAGAATCACTTTAAAAAATACTCAAACACTGATATCAAATACTGAAACCACATAGATCTCCCTTGGCCTGCTGTTTTGGGAATATAACCCAAAGGAAACATGCTAAGACAATCCTAACATTTTACATGCCCTTGGGTCTTGCCCAAAATAGTGATAAAAATAAATATCCAACAATATGACAAATTAACTAAATTACATTCATTCATTGGAACACTATCACTTAAGTGATAACTTTAAGACTATGTAGCAATTTGAAAATGCTAATAATGTAGTAAGTGAAAAATGAATATAAAACTATATCATCATTTTAAATATACAAGACTGTGCATATGGAACTTGAAAACTTGAAGACAGTTTAATCTTTTAAAAAAGCTAATCCTTGGAGTATAAGATTATAAGATCTTTTTTTTTTCATATTTAAGACTTCCATTTCTCCATAGTATAATTTTATCCAGATAATTAAAACATCAAACTTGAGTTGACTATTTAAAATCAGACTATGTATTTATATTTTTGGTTTGTTTGAGAAGTATTTGTGAAGAAGGTAGAGTTAGTTCATTTGGGATATTCTGAAAGTGCAGGAATTAACTTGGGAAATTGCCTTGTACTGAGTCCTGGTAAACTCTGGCCCCACCCAGCCACTGGGAGGAGGGTCACAGAAGAATGAGAGAGAAGGTAAGGACAGTACCAGTGGCGGGCACGGTGCCCCATCAGTAACAGGGCTGCAGAGGAGGCAGCCGCTGGCTCTGTGCGGAGGGCTCTGGGGAGGTTTCAGGGACCAAACAACATTAGGTTTGGATCTTTGTAGGATGGAGACAGGTGCCAGGTGGAAGGCAGGTAACGAGGGACTCCCTTGCAGTAGGAGCATGGGGCAAAGCCACCAAGGCCACTTGGGGAGTGGCCGAGGGCACGTGGTCACCGCGTGCTACTTCATCAACTCCTTATTTTGCAGTACACATCTCTTTGCACAAAACATTTGCCTTTCACAATCACCCTGCCAGAAGTCAAAAGAAACTCCTTGCAACACTGAGAAGTATTTCCATTTTGCTATGAGACAGTGACAGGTATCAATTTCCTTATAACTGTAGGTCATCAAACAAATGCCCGCTATGTGTGGTCACATCCGCAACGGATACGAGACTGACAGTATACTTCGTGTGGCTGCTGTTATCAGGCCAAATCACTGAAAAACTGTAAGTGCTGGAGGGCAATAGGCTAAAATAAGCATTGAAGAGCCTGGATACTTATCTCAAGGTTATCTAAGTTTCCCTAGGTAGGATTTTTCACAAGAAATAAGCACTTTCTCAAATTGCTCGATTTCTTTATCTGTCCAAATGGATGCAGCAAATATAGCTTCATGTTCATCAAAGTCTGGCCTTTTTCAGCATGTTCAGCTCCACTGGAGGGCACAGGGCTTTATACACCAAAGCCTGTACACTTCTCTAGAGGCCTGGTTAAGGATGGATTTGGCTTCATTTTTATATTATACAATCTGAACATCGTGAACAAACTTCCAAGTATTTTTATGTCATGAGTCAAGGTGTTTACCTCTGCTTATGTTTTGTTTTAGTGTTTCAACTGGACCTCTCATAGATACAACCTGATGGTACTCTCCCTGTTTCTTAGTCTGATAAATATGTTCAACTTATCTGTCTGGCAAGACAGATCTTGAGGCCATTTCTGCCTGTGGCATCTGAACATGATCTATATGTAAAATGAGCTTGTTGTGTTCCCTGCATTTTTAGTTGCAAACACCATGAAAGGACACTCCCATGGCTTTTGGTACATTTATATACAATATGTTCTTCCTTGTAATATGATTTCTTTCTGTGGGAATAACTAGAGAAATATGCTGCCAATGAAAATGCTTTATGGTTCTTATTAATGACACTCAGATATTGATGGGGAAAAATGGAAAGCAAGTGTCTTCCAAATGCTCATGTGATAAAAGAATCCTCGTGATTTTCACCTAAAGCATCCTCCTCTGCCTACATCATGGAGAAGGAAATGGCAACCCACTCCAATATTCTTGCTTTGAGAATCCTATGGACAGAGCAGTCCATGGGGTCACAAAGAGTCGGACATGACTGAGCGACTAACGCATGCTGTCTACAACAGCAGTAACTAGAAGTTCAACTTTTTTTTTCTGTTTATTTTTAATAGTATTAAATTGTCCATTTTTTTTCTGTAGTATAGAGTTAACTTTCAAGGAATGTTTGTTATCCAGACCTGTGTCCCCCAAGTCCAATTATTTATTCTTTCTCGTCCTTCTCCACCTTTCTCCTTTACTTCACACTAGCAAGACATCAGGTGGTTATAAACAAAGTTGAGCCTGCAGTTTGCACTCCTGGCTACTAAAAATATCCAAGAGCCACTGCCCTGATCTTATAGGAGCAAGATGTTGAGTATGATGCTCGTACTAGCTTACAACATGGGACAGATGCTATTGAGGGTTTTGTTTGCATGTTGAAAACAAAATGACATCTTTACATACTAAAAACTAGTAAAGGGCCTATGTTTTAGACAAAACAATTCTCAAAAAGTATTTTTAAATATTTCATTTTCTATGATGAAAGCTGTTTAAGAATGTATATTTCTGAGTATGTAGCAATTATGGGACTGGAGTAGGCATGAATATAGCAATTTATGAGACAGCTTTTTTTCCAGGCAGCTTTTAGTATTCTGTTAAACCTATCCTTGGAATGTTTTCAAACTGTTTGTGTTCCAGACCTGTTTGAGATTCTTATGACAGATATGAATGTCTGGCAGAAAAATGTGCATCCATGTATAATTTGCTTACAGTTTCTGAACGGTTCCTGGAACACTGACACCCTCAGTGAATACCTGGGTGGGGGGTGGTCCATGAGCCCCTGGGTAAGAACACCTGGGTTTGAGCCTGGGTCATCAAGGTATACAGAGGACTCCCCATCTTTAAATGACACTCAGGCTTAGCTGATGTCCTGCTGCTGAATTATAAATTTAGCTTTCCAAGTACTAACTATGAGTTGGTTAATTACTTTGCAGTTTCCTCATACAATCTGAGAAGAAAAGTCTAAGAGGGAATTTCATGAATCGCCCTTCCCCTTTCACGGTTTCTAGGGGCTCGCTGCATGCTGGTCACCCACCGCCTGTTGAGCTGCTCCATCTGCTGGATGGATCCAGATCTCCGCATCCCGTCGGGGGTGGCTGCTGCTGTGGGACGCTGCCAGGTGGTTGTGCGGTTCACGTGGTCCACATAAAAGACCCGCCCGTGGCTGTCAATGCGAGCTTCCCAGTCTAGCGCGTGATAAAAAGGCAAAAAGAAAAATCAAGGACAAACTATGGATCCATGTGAAACAGATAAGCACTTCCAGGTCTTCTGCAGGTAGAACTCACTGCTGGTGACTTGCTGAAGACCAAGAACTGCCCAGAGCACCTGCGTGACCTCTGAGGCACTGGCATGGAGTTGGTGTGCCAGGAAAGAGCCTACAGGACTCTGATTCTCTCCCGGACCATTTGAGACAGTAACTGGGGTTCCTCGAATAGGACCTATGATAAAATTCTAACAATTTCTAAAGACAAAGTCAAATACTTATTTCCTTCTTTAAAAAATTCCATCTTGCCAATTTTCTTGGCTACCAAGTGACAGCTGGAAGATAGGAATGTCCTCCAGCGAGAGCTGACAGTGATGCTGAAAAAAGTCCTTTCTTTGTTAAATCTGATGGAAGATGGCTGGTTAGGAGGGAATAACGGCTCCTCTTAAACCCAGGTTTGACTACAGTTCTAAAATACTGCATGTAGGTGCAGCTTCCTATAACATCTCATACGTCACAGCCTTAAGTGATTGCCTCTTGAGAGAAAGAATGGAAAGATTTGACCCTTAGAAACTAAATTCAAACCATCCTTTGATAAGTTGTGAATTCATAGTTTATGTTCAACCTATCTGTGGCTGCCAAATATTTCTTGACCAAAACAAAACCAATCATGACTATTAACTAGCATCAAGCTTTGTAAGTATCTCTTTGTTGATAAATAACCATCCCAAACAGTAGAGGGAGCCCAAGATAAAGATAAATTCTTTACTTCTCAAATTTAAACACCAGCAACCAACTAAAAGGTAGAAGCGCAGATGATACAGTCCATGATATACGTAGGGGCTGGACTGGGGTGATAGGATGAAAAAATCCTTAAAACGGAGAGAGCTGGGACTCACATGTACACACCTGAGCTTAACGAAGATGAGCTTAATGTCTGCTGTACCAGAGATGGGCAAAGCTTTTAGAGTCCACATGTAAAAATATGGTGGAAATAACAGCTTCATGATAAAGTTATGCTGAAAAATGAGTTACACTAAGGAATAAAATGCAAAAATGACTGCAAATGAGGAAAGCTATTCAGCCTTTTAAATGAGAAAAGCCATAGCTTTTGGGAGTAGGTCAGATATTTAACAATTCTGTTGAAAAAGTATCATTCAGGTAATGACATAGCAACTCTCAATTGTTTTCAAAATGAAAAAATACATTTGGTTTAGTTATGGTTTGATGTGTGCATGGTTTATCTGTTTGTGAACATTATGGCTTATGTTTGACATTTACCTGAGGGGCTGCCAAATAACGCCCAAGGAAATCTAAAATACCAGAAAATATCAAATTCAGCTTATAAGACAAATTGAAAAAAAATATAGTCAGGCTGTATAAATATATTCTAGAAGGTTTTGATTAAATTTGACTACTAGATGATTCAGCCTCAACTGTTGGTTGTAAATGTTAATTAGCTCATTGATGGAATTGTGTATTTGTGTAACTATTGAGTAATTAATTGCAAGCCAAACATTAAAAATTTTCAGTGATTCCCAAACTAGCAGCAATTGGGCTTTTTTTTTTTTGAACCCAACATGACTGTCATCCAACAAAGAATGAGTGTTAACCCTTGAGGAGTATCATGCTACTTCATTCACTTGAACAAGCACCTCCTTTTACTCACTATGAACTAGAGATCCGGCCAGATCCTGAGGATACATTGCTGACTAACACACATCCCTGCCCTCCAGATGCCCCATAGTAAAGGAAGGATTCCTTCAAAGACAAGACTCCAGTCTCATGGATTCTCCAAGTAAAAGGACTGAAGTATGGTGCAATGATAATGATCATTTGAGTTTCAGTATTTCCAAATCGCCCACAGAAAAGAATGTCAAGCCAGACAGGCCCTCTTCTTAATATATTAAACATGTGGAAGGCAGAGGGCTAATTAAACCTCTCATAAATATTCAGAAAATAATAGCTAAACATAATTAGAGATTATAAGTGGGGTTTTCTAGGTTGCTTTGTAAAGAATTTACTTTCAAATACTGTATAAACCATATTGCATTAAGAGAAAATTTCTGAATGGAACTTCAGCCTCGGCATGTCCAATTCACTTGGCTTTGTGATACCAAAACAGACTCCTGAAAAGGATACCTTAATGGATGACCTTGGTATAGTGGTCATTCATGTGCGTCCATTCATTTGTGACTGAGGGATCTGTCATATATTATACTACATATTTTCCATGAAGTCTAAGGACAATGTAGAGCCTAATAATGTATCCTATTTTAATTATTATACTCATAAAACCTATAAATTTTACTTTCACCTTAACAAGTGCAATATCATGTTTATAGTCTGGGCCTTTCTCTTGAACTTCTGTCACATCTCACTGCCTTCTTGACATCAATACCTGGATGACATTTCAAATATAACATGATCAAAACCAAATTTCAGCTCTTCCCTACCCAAACCTGCTCTATCTGCAGGCTTCCCTTTCTGTCTCAGTTAAATCCAGGTTAAAACTCTTGAGGTCATTCTTGACCCTTCTCTTTATTTCATACATCATATCCAATCTGTCAGCAAATCTATCCACAAAATATCTGTCCAGAATCTGACCACTTCTCTTCACCTCCTCTGCTCCCTGCTGGCCCAAACTACCACTGTTTCTCACCTGCAAGAACCTTATGCTGGGTCTCAGGCTTCTATTTTTTTTTCCTCACAATTTAATGTCAACATAGAAAAGCTTTTAAGTCCTAAGTCAGACAATGTCAAGTCTCTGCTCAGAAAACTTTCATCCAGAGTAAAAGCCAAACCCTTAAGTGGTCTACAAAGTCCTATGTGAGTGATCTGGGCCCCCGATAGATCTCTTTACCTGCTGTTTCCTCACTTCCTAAATCTGCTCCAGACACACTGACCTTCTTGCTGTTTCTCAAGCCCACCAGGCAGGCTGTTCTATTTGCTCAGAAAGTTCTTCCTTCCCAATACTTGGGTGGATAACTCTCTTACCATCTTTAAGTCTAGCTTCAAATGTTGCCTTGTCAATAAAGTGTACCCGGCCACCCTATTTAAAGTGGCAAATTGGCCATCAATATACACTCCAGATTCTCCTTCCCCTGTTCTGCTTTTGCTTTTTCACAGCACTTAATACCTTCTAATGCACTGCATTATTTCTTAATTTATTTTTTTTTAATTCTTTATTATCTGTCTCTGCCAATATAGACTGTAAGCTCCTTGAGGGCAGGGATCTTCACCTGTTTGCCTTACCTAAAATACTGCCTCACACAGGATAAGTGTTCAATAAATATTTATCCAATGAAAAACTATCAGGGATGAATTCATCCACGTACCACGTGAAATTATTTAAGAAAATTTAGCTGTTAGCTTCACTACCAACTTTTCTAATATTTTCCAGTGTTACATGGACAGAAAATTGAAACCTATCTGGAAGAAATTTATTTTCACTATCAAAAGCAGCTTATATAAAGCAATTCTTTAAAACAGAATATATTATACTCATTTATAATATCTGTATGTATAACTAGTTATTACTCTTGCATGGATTGAAGGTCAATTCATGTGCACACTCACTGATAGGTTTTTTGATGTGGAGAAAATGTTCCTTTCTTGGAGAGAAAATGTTATAGGTATTTTTCTAAGTCAGAAGTATCTCTAGTGACATTTATGGAATATCCATAAGTCAATGTATAAAGAAAGAAATTAGGCATCAAAGGTAAAGGACATAATGCCTATCTTGGTTGCTTCCAACAAATACAGTGTTCCTTTACATTGGTCCACATATTAAAAACACTGTTTTATCACTGATAAATTACAACTGAATAGGAGAAGACTGGTGTAGATGTTAAATATATCATATTGTCAAGAAAAGATGAATTAAAGAATAAGTCTTTCTTCTTTCAAAACTGTAATGGGTTAATGTAAGCACAGGCAAAAAAATGTAAAGAAACACTGATTCCTTGCATCCTGGAAAGATTATGCAGTTGTAAAATTTATCAAATTTTAAAGGTTATCTTTGTTTGAAAAATGAGTTGAAACCAAAACAGGGATGTTCTAGAATTCATGAACATATGTGATGCTAAGTGAATATAATATCTGGGGTGTCAGTTCCTTCTTACAAACATAATAATGGAATATTATAAGGGCAAATTACATTGGGACAACATCTAGAGACTATCTAGTCCAAATCTAGCACTTAGCAGACAAAAACATTAAAATTTTACAAATAAGAAAACTGAGTCTCTGAGAGATTAAGTGATTTTTCCAAGTTCAAATAACCAGCTAGATAATTATTAATTACTCATTACAGTTACCAGGAGAATGTGATTGAATTCTACCCCTAAAGATGATGTTTTGCATGGAAACCTCTAAGAACTGTAGAAAAAATTTGCGTCTGTCACATATGGGTACAATTTAGAGTAAGGAAAATGCAGGTTGAAATGTTTTATTATGTGGAGATGCTTGAACCATAAATGGTCCCATGGAGAATAACAGGATTACCCCATCTTGAACTGAAAACTTTTGAATATAAAATAGTAAAATTTGTGAAATAAGGGTCATGAACAGCTTGCAAGGACTAGTCAAGTCTTGTGATGAAATGCTCTCCATTTCAGAAGTTGAGGGCTACTTAAAATACTGGGTTATCTATTTGAGATCACATCCTGAAACCATCTGACAAAAAAACCAACCAAACAACTTTTATGGTAGGCGCCATAATGGTTTTTGATCACACTGTAAGGTACAGAGTGGGGGAAGAGTTTGGATGTTTATATACAAAGTTCATACTGACCTGCTTAGATTTGATAGGAAGAATTAAGACACAGATTTTCAAAACTAAAGCTTACTTGGTGGAAGAGGCTCATCGATTGTTGGGTAGTGATGATGTTCAGGCCTCAAGGAAGGAAGCTGGCTTACTGGCTGGGAATTATGGAGTATAGGACATTCACCTACGGACAAGATAGTCAAGATATTCAGATTCATTCATTGCTGTGGCAACGTCATCAAAAAAGCATGTCTGTAAAACAAATTACTGCAAGAAAAAACCCCAAAGAGTGGGCAATCGATTTTTTGGTTCTTTGTCAGTTTGTGACATTCAGAACCATTCATGAATGAATGATGAGAGGGAACTATTTTTTTTTTTTTAACTCAAATAGTCAAACATTTCATGGTTCTGATTTGTATCATACCAGACCAACAGGTAGGATTGGGGACCTGAATTTTCTTGAGGGTAAGGTGGCATCAGAAAGGGACCTAGAAGAAAATGAGCAGAGCCTGAGGTTAGCCCAGGAAAAGAAACAGGCCTGTTGGAGGGAAGAACAGCATTTATAAGGTCCCATACATTTTTGGGACTGTGCAAAATGATAGCTCCTTTTTCCGATAGATTTCATCTGAGGGCTGCCAAGAGGCTGTCTTTCAGATTTTGTGTTTGGAATGAGACTCTTAGCTGCTGCCATTTCAAGATGGGGTTAAGGAACTGATGGGCCAAGAAGATAAATTCTTATTGCATGAAACCTAGGGGCTGGGCTGGGGAGCCAAGGACCTATGGGATTTTGTGATTGTTTCAAGTTATTCTGAGGAAGAAGCAGACAAACCAGGGTGTTCTGGAAAGAGAAAAGACAAGAGACGAAGGAAGTAGGTAAGAGGCAGGAAGACTGAGACAGGAGAACTTGAAACATGGAAGTGGGATAGAGGGAGGCAGAAAGACAGACATGGAGAAATTTTAGAAATAAACATATCCACAGAATGCATGGCCCAATTACGATAGACACAGCTAATATTACTGTCAGGCAGACCTATGATGAACTGAATAGTGTTTTAAAATGGAGTTCCTATTTCATGATGTCTTCAGGTCTTGGTAACACTGCATGTAGAGGGGCCTCCAGTACCAGCAGTTTGGGTCACATAATCAGAGTCAATTGCTCTTGATCTGTGAGGAGCTAGAAAAGTTGAGGCCATGAGCCAGCCCTCAGACTGGTAACCCCCATTGTACCCCAACCTGGATTTCTCACAATAGCCCCTATTGGCCAAAGGACAAAGGTCAGGCTTCTCCTTTTGTCCTTCCACGGCTGATGCAAATCTCAAGTGTTCCATTATTCCGCGGTCCGAAAGAGAGGAACTGTGAAAACCAGTGTTTAAGATCTTTGTGGGAGCTCAAATTTCAAAAATATTTCTCAGAGTGTCCATACATGGAAAGGATGATTATTTCTTTCTGTTCTAGATCTACAGAACTGACTTAAAAACATAAGCAGAAGTTAATTAGGAAGGAAATTACGTGAATTTAGCCATTTAACTCCTTGAGCTAACTGGAAAACAAAAACAGGAATGTATTCAGAAACAAAGGGTCCTTTTAAATGTTAAATATATAGCATCATTTCTTGTGCAATCTCTGGTGTGTGACTTACACCCCTGGGGTCCTCAGAGACTAAGGAAAGTCAAGGACGGTGCCCCTCCCTCATGCCAGCCTTGCAAACTGACTCCTGTTTCAAAGCTGGGCTCTGTGTTTAGTGGATATAACACTCATGTTCGTATTTATATGTGCTTAATGTCAGAAACTGAAAAAAAAAAAAAAGAGAGAAAAACAATGGTACAGTTGTTATGTCACCAGCTGCTGTGTTTTAAATTTAGTTGTTAAAAAAAAAGAGAGACTTACCTTGTTGTAATTAATTCAACCAATCAGGTTAATTACTCCTCCAAGCTAGTGGAAACATAATAGTGTTGCTTGCCGGGTTAATGGAGCTGACCCCACCTTCCCGTGAACCCCAAGCAAATGCAATGATGTGACTGATGCATCTCAGCCAACGGAATGGAAGCAAGAGGAAGCAAGCCACTTCTGTTCTGCACGAGGCCGCAGCTCCGCACCATCCCCCTCACCTCAAATACAAAGCAAGGGTCAGACCTGCTAGAACTTCTGAGAAGGAAATGTATTCCAATTTAAAAGGGAGCCTTGCTGCTCATCTACCTGGAAGAACCCTCACTCAGAGGCTGAGCATTTCATAGGAATCATCTCAGTTAATCCTTCCAACCCCTTTAGGGTATGTTCCACTTTGCACCCAGTTTACACGTGAGGTTTGAAGCAGTTAGGTAACTTGGCTAAGGCGTCATGGCTGGGAAGTGGGGAGACTGAAGATAAACCCAGGGGAGCCTGATGCCAGGGTTGAGCTCATAATCACATTATTATTGTTGTTGTTGTTTAGTCGCTCAGTCGTGTCCGACTCTTTGTGACACCATCGACTGTAGCCTGCTGGGTTCCTCTGTCTGTGGGATTTTCCAAGCAAGAATACTGGAGTGGATTGCCATTTCCTTCTCCAGGGGATGTTCCCAACCCAGGGATCGAACCCACCTCTCCTGCTTGGCAGGCAGATTCTTTACCCCTGAGCCACCTGGGAAGCTGCCCATAATTGCATTATGTTACTTTTTTTTCCTTTTCATTTGATCTGAAGGTTTTTAAAACCCATTTTATGTTGAAGTTAAAAAAAGAGGCACATGTGGAGGGAAAAGAAACACAAAGTAGATGAAGAAGACATCTCCACAAACTGCTGCAGACGCACCTACATGGCTGTGGGTATAGTATAACCATCCTCGGCTAACCTCAGGAAAGAATTTGCAATCTGCAAAGTCACAGTGAGGGGAGAAGAGGGCACATGTGCGTATAATCAGGCATACGTGTTTCTTCTGAGTGGGTGCTGATTGGTGGTGAGTGGGGACAGATCCACCACTTGGACTTCATTAACCCGGGGGACTCCCTACCACGGGAGAGAAGAACTGGCTGTAGAAGTCATGTGCCAGCATAGGTACAGCCTTCAGGAAATCAACAGTCCTTCCCAGGAATCCTCGTTTTGCTCCCAGTAATCACTATAGTGAAGCATATGTTCTTAACTTTTTTGGAGTTTACAATCTGCAAAAAATTTCAGGAATCTAGAAATTTCTTTAGAAACATAGACTTCCACTCTGGCCCTGAAAAACTTTTTCATCCTTTTGGTAAAGGGGATGGGTTCCCCACTGCTGGACTGTTAGACCTTCAAAGGCATGGGTAATATCTTTTTTTAAATATCAATGTATACTGAGTCAAGTTTCAATTACCCATGTGTGGACTGTCTCCTATCATTGGAGACATGGGTCCAAATATACCCGTTGGCTACAACAGACTGACAGACTATAAATTCAGCCTTGTAGCTCTGTGGCTCTGGGTAAAGATGGTTATTATACTTCTAAAGGTAAAAATGTTTTTTTCTTTCTTAAAAAACACACCTTTGATGAGAAGAGTTGCTTTGGTTTTGTGTCTTGACCTACAAAGCTTAAAATGTGTAGTATCTGGACCTTTATGAAAAAAGTTTTTCCAACTTTGGTCTGAAACATCTCTGGTAGCTCCCAGTTGTGCCTTCATATAGGTATATCCCCAAATTGCCTTATGATATACTTATTTTTAATTCTATTGTAATTATTGAGTGCCGTCCACACATAGCATCTGACCTAGAACAAAGAGGAGACTCAAAACCTCCCTATTAAAGAAAGGGATTGTCCACCCCATTCTCATACTCACGGGCGCTTTTCCATATTGTGCGGTATGTCACTATGCTTTACTGTATGGCACTCTGGTTTTCTTCCTGTGTTTCTTTGTTACCAGTTTCCTTGGGCTTCTCCTTACCCTATGTGCCACTTTCCCTCACCCCTTCTTTCTCCAAAATGTAGAATTGGGTACTTTTAAGTACTTAAGATTATTTCTTTTACACTCACGTACGTTCCTATAAAAATTTGCAGGTGCCAGGCATTTGCTTAGCAGACGTAAAGAAGATATGAATTCTGGCCCTTGATGAGCTTACAATCTAGAGACAATACCACTGCATGTTGTTTGGAGGCTAATTTAAACAAATTAGAACAGCAAAATAGCAGAATCTGTATTTTTCGCTTTTAAAACAGCTGAAATATTTCATATTATCATGTGACTTTTAAGTTATTTCCCTTAATGTCACTGTCACTTGACTGGCAGGTGGTTCCCAATTCTGGATTAGGAAATGCAAGTTAACTTTATATATGCTTCCACAGGCATGACTAAGAAGACAGGTCTTTGGTTAGGACACAGAATACATTTTTAAACTAAAAAGGGCACCTGTTGGATTAGAATCTTACTCGAGACAAAGTGCTTTACACATTCATGGTATCCTTCCTTTGCATTAGCCAAAATAGCTCCCCAATCCCACAAAACAACACAAAACAAAACCAACAACAATAACAGAATCAAGTAGACAGAAATCATGACACATATATGTAGGCTATACATATTCATATGTACACAGGTTAAATTCTAAAACAGGTAATATCAATGTTCTTCCACTTATATTAACATTTATTGCTAATCTTCGTAAGTTGTGGGGAGTCAGCAGATATTGACATATTACCCACTTAATGTTGATCATTTTCTGCTCATATCATTTGATACTAACTTTGATGCTCTTGCTGCTGTCAAGACTGGAGGGTAATATGTACCCTATAATCAGTGATTAGTTAAAACAGAGAGGCACACATACAAGTACACGCTCACATCCAACTAGTTGTCATTCCTGGGGTGTATCTGAGCGGTGGTGGGGTGTCAGCTACCCACAGTCTGGAATACTGACATACACATATACACATGCACACATATAAGTACAAGACAGGCACACGTGGCCACTGCAGCACCCTTATTTGGGACTGATCCTCTCCCTCTTGGTTTTAAACCATGTTGGTGAGACCTGCGTCCCCCTCGTGGTGGTCCTATTCTCACTCTGATGGGGTGTGAGGTCTAACCTTCTCTCCGACTGCTCGGCCCTGCCACGGGGGACTCCAGACCTTCCATGGTTCTGGCCATGCTCCCATCGGGGGCGGCCAGCTCGTCTTGCCATGGCCCTGCACCGTTGGCCGACTCCTGGTCCAGCTCTGGGCTCTGCACTGAGTCGGGCACTGACTCGAAGGCGCTGTTCTCCTCCTCCTCGTCGTCCTGCGAGGAGAAGACCGTGCTCTCGGAGATCTTGGCACTGTCCACAGAGGAGAAGCGGGTGTGGCTGGCAAACCTACTGCCGTTGTAGCAGGAGGGGCTGTAGCAGGAGGCGCTGTAGCAGGAGCTGCTGTAGCACGAGGAGCTGTAGCAGGAGGGGCTGCAGCAGGATGCGTCGCAGCAGCTGTGGTCTCCACCCTGCCGCGGGCTGGAGTCGCTCTCGCTCCCCGTGCTGGGGAGCCCGTCGCCATCCGGGGCTGAGCCGTTAGCCAAGCCCGAGTGGCCGAGGGGAGCCGTGCCTGGAGTGGCCCCCTCGGGGGCCTCTCCATCCTCTTCCAGGGGAGGAGGCTCCGCGGCGACCGTGTCCATCTCACTGAGCGCATCCTTCTCCGAGGCATCCTTGAGGGTGGCCTCCTCCTCGGCACCGTCGTCGTCGTCGTCCGCGCTGCCGCCCTGCGCCGAGGGCAGGCTGTGCAGCAGCGTGTGGATGCGGATGTAGTGGGTCCGCGGTGTCTCCGGCTCACCGCAAGCGGACGCGATCACCGTCTCCAGCTCGGACACAGGCAGGGAGCACGGCCTGGTTTTCCTCTTCACCGAGGCCCGCAGGTGCAGCCTGTCCTCCCCCTGCCCCAGGGCAGACACGTCCCCCTCTTCCTCCTCCATCTGCTCCTTCTCCTCCTCCTGTCCCCCAGCCCGACTCTCTGTGGCCCTTTCCTCAGCCACCGGCTCCCCAGGGCTGCTCGGGGCTTGACCGTCCTCCAGCAGCCCCGGGAGGGCCACTTCCCCTCCCAGGTCCAGCCGCTCGGCCAGTTCTTCTGCACTTAGGGCGGGCTCTGTGTCCTCTGGCCCAGGGGCCAGCAGCTCCCCAGCCCCCTCAGGCCCCACAGAGACTATGCCATCATCATCTCCTGCCTCGGTGGTACCTGCCGCTGCCTCAACCAGACTGGTAAGCTCCAGGCCCTCGATCTCTGGAGGGCCCACAGTGCTGCCCTGGCTCGGCTGCTCAGGCTTTGGGGTCCCTGAGGGCTCTGGTGCATCACACGGGGGCTCCCCACAGCTGCTTGCCACCAGGTTATTCATGGGGCTGTCCTGAATTTCCGCAGACTCAGGCTCGGTACTCAGGGAAATCTCCTCATCATCTGTGGACAAGAAGAAAATGTCACTGCAGTGTTAGTCTACTCCCGAGGATGTGTGAGCATCTTAGGGATTTCTGCCTTAGGATATTGCATGGAGGGGTTGATGAGCATTTCCCATGGACCAAAGCTCTGCTAAAACCCATTCTGTAAGAAATGGTTCTCCTTATGCAATCACGATGTATTTGACAATTCTGTTTCAAGGGACTTCAGTTTTTGGTCAAAATGCCCAAATCCTAGTGCTACCCCTGTTCTGGGCACAAAGTAGGTGCTCAATAATGTCTGTTATTCGGAAGACCTCAGAGATGAGAGGTGGGGTTTACAGTTCCTTGTTGGCTTCAGGCAGGGCTAATTATACTAGTTCAGAGTGTTTCCTATGGCTGAGTCCCCCAGTGTGGCAGAATGGGGTTCTTAGGTGACCAGAGAGAAGGAAAGGGGGCAACCACAGTCATTCAGTGGCTCAGAGCGGAAGCCTCCCAACATCTGGAGAATAATGAAGTGGGAAAATAAACCAGGTCTGCATACCAAGCACCCATTCACGGAGCAGCAACCATGGTTCACCTCTGCCTTCCCCCAGTTGCTCTACTGGATCCCTGCCAGATGTGGATTCCCAATTCAAGCCCTTGTGCTATCCACTCATTGAAGAAAAGCAATCTCTCTGGTGCACTGTAAAGCTATTCTTACTGCTACACTAAAGGAAGGATCAATTTTATTTTCAGGATGAGGAAAGGCTGGATGTGAAAGGATGAAACAGTCAAGTGTTTCCTTACAATCTGCTTTGTAGACTGGGCACAGAAATGCGCAGTTTGTTTGACAAGGGGGCAGTGATAAACTCCAGACCCTGCTTCTCAAAAGCCTTATTAGCTTTACTGGAAACTCATAAATGTGTTGCCAATAAAGTGGCAACTCACAACTCTCGGCATGATCTCTACCTGTGAGGGGGCTGCCAGAGAAGAGTCGGAGTGGGATTATGAGGCATCTCGTCAATCTTATTTGGAAATACGTTTTGGCTTGAAAAACTGAACACAGGATGATTCAAAAGTTTTCTGTCCAATTTACAATATTCATTTTTCCTGTGAGATTGTAAAAATCCACTGAGTAATCACAGTTTGACAATGTGACATGTATCACATTCATTCATTCATTCATGTATGCAGTGATTCAACATCTATTGATTAAGTCCTGTGTGGGTATGGGTTGTGTTAGTTGTCAGTCATGTCCGACTCTTTGGGACCCCCTGGACTGTATAGCCCACCAGGCTTCTCTATCCATGGAATTCTCCAGGCAAGAATACTGGAGTGGGTAGCCATTCCCTTCTCCAAGGGATCTTCCTGACCCAGGGATTGAACCCGGGTTTCTCACATTGCAGGCAGATTCTTTACTCTCTGAGCCACCAGGGTATTGGGAGTAAAATGTTAAGTTAGACATGGCTCCGTACCCATGTTGACCTCTTTGTCAATCCCCACTCCACTGTCTAACCCTCTACCTTTAGGTCACTGGAACGAAGAGGAGCCTGTCAATCAAGGGGACCACAGGGACTTCCCTGGCAGTTCAGCAGTTAGGGCTCCGTGCTTCCACTGCAGGGGCCTGGGTTCAATCCCTGGTCAGGGAACTGAGATCCCATGAGTCATGTGGCACCACCAAAAAATAAAGATAAAAAGGAGGGTAGCAACCTGGCTTGCAGAACAGATCACTGGCTTCTGGGCCTCAAATGGAGAAGACAGGTAGAGAACCACAAAACCTAGGACATGTCTGGAGAGAACCATGGTTATTATATTTTGGAGAAAGGAACCATCTATGACACTAGGCTAGGACAACACATGAAATACATGCCGAAATACCTGGGTGGATGGAGGAAGTGATCTCAAATCGGAATTGCAGCTGTCCACTCACGTGATCTGTTGGAAGCCTACGGCCAAGGGTGTAGCTGACCACCCTGTCCCTAGAAGGAAATAAGCATCATCACAGATCTGGTAAATACCTGTTCTCCTAAAGACCACACACTATGCCAGCAGGTGAGGCACCCAAGCCCAGGGAGGCCCTGATATTAGGAGGTGATGTCTGCTCAGGACGATACAAGATGGTCCTAAGGAAAAGATGGGAAAGTACACTTGCTCAACAGCAATGAAAACTTCAATAAAATCCTTATTGAATAATCTAAGACAGGGATCAGTAAACTACAGTCCGTGGGCCAAATCTGGCCCATCACTTGCTTTCATAATGCTATGGGCTTTTTACATTTCTAAATGGTTAGAAAAAGTGCAGTAGAAGAGTAGCATTTTGTGACATGTAACAATGATACGAAATTCTAATTTGTTTCCGCAAATAAAAGTTTTATTGGAATGCAGTCATGCTTGTCAGTTTACTTCTTGTCTGGGCCGCTTTCATGCTACAGTTGCCGAGCTGAGTAGTTGGGACAGAAGCCATATGGCCTACACAGCCTGAAATATTTACTATCTGGCCCCTTACAGAGAGTTTGCCAACTTGTGTTTCAGAGAAAAGAAGAAGAAGAAAAAAAAAAGACATGGATATCCTTTGCTTGCTTTTCCTGTGCAGGCTGACATTTTCCAAATAAGCCCTTAATTATGGACAGGGCCAGCAGCAGATGCTTGTCTTGTAATAATCTAGCTAGCTAGCTACTTACCGCTATCTATCTATCTATGGAAGGATGTAATCCTGATGCCCAGAGACCCTGTGGAGTGCTTCAGAAAGAGACCTGCTGCAGAGCAGAGCAAAGCAAGACTTGTGGGCTTGGGTCCACTGGCCTGTGACTTCCAATTACACCAACTCCAGGGTCCCACAGAGAGACTCTGAAACTCCACCCTGGACCCTGGCACCACTCCCTTTGCTCACCCAAGGCAATTTTTAATTACTAGGAAGACAATTATCCAGAGAGAAATCAATCTGATAGTTTGCTATTATAGTTTCATCAACAATGCAGATTCAGCAGAATACAAGGTACCCTCCCTTGGCCTAAATAGGAAGAGCGACTACTCTGGGATATTCAGAAATGAACAAATCCATTCTACCCAGTAATAACAAAGACATATTCCAAAACCAGTTGGTACTTAGATAATTATGTATTCATCCCATTTATTCATTTGCGACATTCAAATAAAAAGGTAAATCACTGGCTAATAGTGTTTCAATGTTTTTTCCTAGAAAACACCAGCACCGTGAAACAACATATGTCCCAGGGGTTCACTGACATAGCATTTCTCTTTGGTAAGCCCTGGTTTCATATTTGGAGTTTCTAGGAAGTCCATTAAATAAAGCATTACATGCAGGAAAATTAGAATGAGCTAAAATATTGACAAGGGCTTTGGTCAATATTATGAAGTAGGTCTACTATGACCATAAGAAAGAGATCCTGAACCCCAAACCTAGTTGGAATCAGAGGAGGCCTAAAGACAATATCAGATAGTGAGACTACTTTATCAACAAATATTTTGTGAGCCCCTGCAATGTAAAAAAGTGCTTCAGGTGATACATAGCATGTAATGCATACCCCTGCCTTTAAATAGCTTATACCAGTTGGGGCATGAGACTGGCAAAGAGTTCTTTAACTACATAAAGAGTTCCAGGCAGCGGTGATATTTCCAATATGAAGCTGAGGCGGGTGAGAGTAGAGGACTTGAGGAGAGAGACAGTAAAAGGCAGATGGCTGAGGGCTGGGATGTTACAGGCAAAGGAATCAAGGGCACCTTCCGAGCAGCCTTTATTTTAAAAGGCATACAGTTTGCTATTTTAAAAATGAACAGTTTGGAATCATTTAGTCCCTATGTGCCATGGAGAGCTTTATGTTCTTTATGTATATTCTTGTTTTAGTGGAAAATGCAAACATCTTGTTTGACACACAACTGTAGCCTCGTAAATGTCAGCTCTCTGCTATAAGGCTCTGATTACATGTCCTTGTATCATTCTAAGTGTTGCACTGAGGCATATCCATGACCAGAGAACCACATACAGCTTTACATGTTTTCAAATATAGTTGCTGTTACCTATAGAAATGCATATTATGTACAAGGATTTTTATCTGGTCAGAGGTTAATGAGAACCCTGAATATTATTTATTTACTTACTTTATTTTTGACTGCATTGCATGGCATGCAGGATATTAGTTCCCTGATCAGGGATTAAAACTGGGCCCCCTTGCATTGGGAGTGTGGAATGTAAACCACTGGATCACCAGGAAAGTCCCAAGAACACTGAATGGACATGAATATAGAAGACACAAAATGCAGGTCATATACAACTGTGTGAGCAGCATAATTGTGGTTAATCCATAAGGATTCATGCTTTTAAAATTTTACACATCTTATCTAGCATTTTCTATAAATACTAGCGTTTTTTTAAGGCACTCTAGTCTAGTAACCCAGTATTTCATCTTTTTATGGAAATGTCACAAATGATTAAATCCTACACACAAGACAGGCATGTGAATGAAATGATATCCTTCGTGGTAAAACAAATTTTAATTTCTATCTGTACAGAAAAAAATGCTGCAGTAAGGCCTTCTTTCACTAGCATCTTAGAAATTTTTACTGTTCTGCATAAGTAATCAGAGGTAAACAAACTAGGGGAAAAAGAAGGGCCTGTTTAATAAAATCTCATAGCTTGAACAATGTAGTAATGGGAGAAGCCAAGGAAATACAGCACCAGTATTTCAGTTTGAGTCTCTATGAGGCTGTATTGTTGCCTTTCTTGGGCCTGGCCTGCTGGCTGATGCCTAGTGATTCAGAGCTCTTGGTCAAGGTTTACCCTATGGCATGTCTTTCCAGGAGTCTTTGAACGGGCATTGACAGCTTTCCCAAAAAGCGCTTGATGATGGGGCGGCTCTTGGCAAACTTGTCCTTCACCTCAATTTCCAGCACATCAGTGGGCAAGGACACAAAGCTGAATTGCTGCAATGAAAAAACACATGACATCAATTACCTGTGAGGTGTGAGGGGTGGCCAATCCCCAGTCCATCTGCTTTGAATGATGTCATTGTCAAACACCCCCACAGCAATCTTTCCCTCTCTCTCTACTTGCCAACCTAAGTGTATCCACCTATCTTAAGGTTTTAGAAATGTTGTAAACTCTGTTTATTCCAGAAGTGAATAATGGCCACAATGAGATACCTCCTCAGTGCTTAAGAATAAGGTTCTTTTCTTTCTTTTTTGGCCATTTGGATTGCGGGATATTAGTTCTCTGATCAAGGATCAAACCTGTGCCCAGGGCCATGGAATCTCTGAGTCTTAATCACTGGACCACAATGGAATTCCCTAAAAATAAGGTTATTCTCTGACATTCAAATAATAAAATCAACCATAAAGGGAAAGAATGCTACCCAGGCCACACCATACTTGACTGAAGTTATCAACATAGCTTCAGAAAGAACAAGCAAAACTCACCTACAATTAGGGAAATGTACTTGGAATCAACACCATAACATTTTTTTTCATGATGATAATGGCAGAGATTTTTTAAAGTTTGATCATACACTGCCTTCTGGTCAGTGGGAAGAGACAAGAACTCTTACTCTGTATTGATGGAAATGCACATTGTTTCAACCCTTGGTAAGGAAATTGGTAATATTTTAGTTCTGTTCAGTTGCTCAGTCATGTCTGATTCTTTATGACACCATGGACTTCAGCACACCAGGCTTCCCTGTCCATCACCAACTCCTGAAGCTTGCTTGAACTCATGTCCATCAAATTGCTGATGCCAGCCAACCATTTCATCCTCTGTCGTCCCCTTCTCCTCCTGCCTTCAATCTTTCCCAGCATCAGGCTCTTTTCCAATAAGTTAGTTCTTCACATCAGGTTGGAGTGTTGGAGTTTCAGCTTCAACATCAGTCCTTCCAATGAATATTCAAGACTGATTTCATTTATGATGGACCAGTTGGATCTCCTTGCAGTCCAAGGGACTCTCAAGAGTCATCTCCAACACCACAGTTCAAAAGTTATCAATTCTTGGTGCTCAGCTTTCTTTATGGTCCAACTTTCACATCCATACATGACTACTGGAAAAACCATAGATTTGACTAGATGGACCTTTATTGGCAAAGTAATGTCTCTGCTTTTTTAATACATTGTTTAGGTTGGTCATAGCTTTTCTTCCAAGGAGCAAGCGTCTTTTAATTTCAAGGCTGCAGTCACCATCTGCAGTGATTTTGGAGCCCCCCAAAATAAAGTCTGCCACTGTTCCCATTGTTTCCCCATGGATTTGCCATGAAGTGATTGAACTGGATGCCATGATCTTAGTTTTCTGAATGTTGAGTTTTAAGTCAACTTTTTCACTTTCCTCTTTCACTTTCATCAAGAGGCTCTTTAGTTCTTCTTCGCTTTCTGCCATAAGGGTGGTATCATCTGCATATCTGA
>NW_011495058.1:5348051-5348572 GCF_000754665.1 Bison bison bison
TATGTTAAATAAGCAGGGTGACAGTATACAACCTTGACGTACTCCTTTTCCTATTTGAAACCAGTTTGATGTTCCATGATCAGTTCTAACTGTTGCTTCTTGACCTACATACAGATTTCTCAGGAGGCAGGTCAGGTGGTCTGGTATTCCCATCTCTTTAAGAACTTTCCACAGTCTGTTGTGATCCACACAGTCAAAGGCTTTGGCATAGTCAATAAAGCAGAAGTAGATATTTTTCTAGAACTCTCTTGCTTTTTCAATGATCCAGCAGATGTTGGCAATTTGATCTCTGGTTCCTCTGCCTTTACTAAAACCAGCTCGAACATCTGGAAGTTCACGGTTCATGTACTGTTGAAGCCTGGCTTGGAGAATTTTGAGCATTACTTTACTAGCGTGTGAGATGAGTGCAATTGTGTGGTAGCTTGACCATTCTTTGGCATTGCCTTTCTTTGAGATTGGAATGAAAACTGACCTTTTCCAGTCCATGGCCACTGCTGAGTTTTCCACATTTGCTGGCATAT
>NW_011495058.1:5348672-5357508 GCF_000754665.1 Bison bison bison
AGATCCATACCATCTCTGTCCTTTATTGTGCCCATCTTTGCATGAAATATTCCCTTGGTATCTCTAATTTTCTTGAAGAGAGCTCTAGTCTTTCCCATTCTATTGTTTCCCTTTATTTCTTAGCATTGATCACCGAGGAAGGCTTTTTTATCTCTCTGTGTGATTTTTCTGAACTCTACATTCAAATGGCTTTATCTTTCCTTTTCTCCTTTGTCTTTTGCTTCTCTTCTTTTCTCAGTTATTTGTAAGGCCTCCTCAGAAAACTATTTTGCTTTTTTGCATTTCTTTTTCTTGGGGATGTTCTTGATCACTGCCTCCTGTATAATGTCATTAACCTCCATCCATAGTCCTTCAGGCACTCTGTCTATCAGATCTAATCCCTTGAATCTATTTGTCACTTTCACTGTATTATTGTAAGGGATTTGATTTTAGGTAATACCTGAATAGTCTAGTGGTTTTCTCTACTTTCTTCAATTTAAGTCTGACTTTTGCAATAAGGAGTTCATGATCTGAGCCACAGTCAGCTCCTGGTCTTGTTTTTGCTGACTGTATAGAGCTTCTCCATCTTTGCCAACAAAGAATATAATCAATCTGATTTCAGTATTGACCATCTGGTGATGTCCATGTTTAGAGTCTTCTCTTGTGTTGTTGGAAGAAGGTGTTTGCTATGACCAGTGCGTTTTCTTGGCAAAACTCCATTAGCCTTTGCCCTGCTTCATTTTATTCTCCAAGGCCAAATTTGCCTGTTACTCCAGGTATCTCTTGACTCCCTACTTTTGCATTCCAGTCCCCCATGATGAAAAGGACATCTTTTTTGGATGTTAGTTCTAGAAGGTCTTGTAGGTCTTCATAGAACTGTTCAGCTTCTTCAGCACTACTGGTTGGGACAGAGACTTGGATTACTGTGATTTTGAATGGTTTGCCTTGGAAATGAACAGAGATCATTCTGTCATTTTTGAGATTGCACCCAAGTACTGCATTTTGGACTCTTTTGTTGACTGAGGGCTACTCCATTTCTTTTAAAGGATTCTTGCCCATAGTAGTAGATATAATGGTCATCTTGAGTTAAATTTGCCCATTCCAGTCCATTTTAGTTCATGATTCCTAAAATGTCAATGTTCACTCTTGCCATCTCGTTTGACCACTTCCAATTTACCTTGCTTCATGGGCCTAACATTCCAGGTTCCTATGCAATATTGTTCTTTACCACATCGGACTTTACTTTCATCACCAGTCACATCCACAACTGGGCATTGTTTTCGCTTTGGCTCTGTCTATTCATTCTTTCTGGTGTTATTTCTCCACTCTTCTCCTGTAGCATATTGGGCACCTACTGACATGGGCCAGGAGTTCATCTTTCAGTGTCATATCTTTTTGCCTTTTCATACTGTTCATGGGGTTCTCAAGGCAAGAATATGGAAGTAGTCTGCCATTGTCTTCTCCTGTGAACCACATTTTGTCAGAACTCTCCACCATGACCCGTCTGTCTTGGGTGGCCCTACGTGGCATATTTCATAGTTTCATTGAGTTAGACAAGGCTGTGGTCCATGTTATCAGTTTGACTAGTTTTTTTGTGATTGTGGTTTTCACTCTGTCTGCCCTCTGATGGATAAGGATAAGAGGCTTATGGAAGCTTCCTGGATGGAGAAACTGACTATGGGGGAACTTGGGTCTTGTTCTGATGGATGGGAAAATGCTCAGTAAATCTTTAGTCCAATTTTATGTCCTTGGGCAGGGCTGTGTTCCCTCCCTGTTGTTTGATCTGAGACCAAACTATGGTGGAGCTAATGAAGATAATGGCAACCTCCTTCAGAAGGTCCCCTTCATGCACTGCTGCACTCAGTGCCCCTGACCCTGTAGCAGGCCACTGCCAACCCACACCTCTGCTAGAGACTCCTGGACACTCACAGGTAAGTCTGGGTCTGTCTCTTGTGGGATCACTGCTCCTTTCTCCTGGGTCTTGGTGCGCACAAGGTTTTGTTTGTGCCCTCCAAGAGTCTGTTTCCCCAGTCCTGTGGAAGTTATGTAATCAAATCCCACTGGCCTCCGAAGTCAAAGTCCCTGGGGTTTCTCAGTCCCTTTGCTAGATCCCCACGTTGGGAAACCTGTTGTGGTTCCTAGAACTTTCTTAACAGTGCAAAAATTTATTTAGTATAATTGTTCTGCAGTTTGTGATATTTATTGGCATTTAAATTACAAATTCCCTTTAACCCAGAATTATACTTCTAGGACTTTTCCTTCTGGATTAACTTGCATGAGTGTTCAAAATTATGTTTTTTATAAGTATGTTCAATGAGCATTATTAACCATCATAAAAGGCTGGAAAAATGTAAAAAATATCTAGCAATAGGAAGCCAGCTAAAGGAAGGATGGTAAATCTTTGAAATGCAGAACTCTGCTGGCATTAAAAAGAAATAAGTAAATAAATATTCTCTGACATGAAATGACATGTGACATATTAAGTGAAAAAAGGCAAGATGTGAAGAAAAATGTGAAGACTGGGAACCCATTTGTACTTTGAATTGCAGAGAAAATGCCTTGAGGGTATGTGGGCTCCTGGGGGTGGGAGACGGGGAGAAAGCAGATCTTTTTCATTTTATTCTACACTATTCATTTTTTATTCAGCATACTGTAGTACTTTTAAAATAAGCAGCAACAATTGAAGGAAGACTGTGAATGTCAGAAGATGGATGTCTTGGCCAGAAAGTGTAGAAAAGGAGAAAAAGGTAAATGCTTTCTTTACCCAATTCAGACTATCTGGGGTGGGGGAGGTCTTGATGACACATTACAGTATCCTTAATCAAGGGTTGTGAAACAGCTGAAATATATTTATTTTCTTCCATTCTGATTAATTCCTAACAGTAATCTTTTTTACTTTAGTTGATTTTTAATTTTAGAGGTTAAATATTAGTATATCAGGTATGCCAATGTTAATATCAGTCAGGATGGGCTGAGGCACAGTGAAGTAATGACCAAATTCCAAGTCTCAGTGACTTACAGCAGCAAAGCTTTGTTCCTTGCTCACACTGGCTCTGTGGCTGGCAAAGGAAACTGCTCATTAGTCACTCAGGGAGCCAGGCTGATGGAGTGGACATGCTCTCAAACATTGCCAGCCACAGTGACAGAAGGAAAGAGAACTCTGGAGGGTCTTTCTCTTGCAAATAAGTGCTCACTTTCAAACCCAAGTCTTCATCACAGCTAGACACACACCCCAGCCATCCACAGAGAACAGGAGGTATGATGTTACCACGTGTCTGGGAGATACAGAACAAAAATATTTGGCAAACAGCAATGATGACTTCCATGCCCACCATGTGGTGCTTCTAATTTCCATTACAAATTAGTTTTAGTTAACATCTATATAATTCATATGATATCACTCATATGTGGACTCTAATTTTTTTTAAAGTGATACAAATGAACTTATGTTCAAAATAAGTCTGTTCTGAAACAGACTTACAAATATAAAAAACAAACTTATGGTTACCAAATAGGAAATGTATGGTGGAGGGAGGGAAGTATCAGGAGCTTGGAATGAACACACAGACACTACTATATATAAGACAGATAACCAGGGAATTCCCTGGTTGTCCAGTGGAAAGGACTTGGTACTTTCATTTCTATGGGCCCCAGGTTCAATCCCTGGTCACGGAACTAAGATCCCACATGCAGTGTGGCCAAAAAAAAAAAAAGATAACCAATAAGGACCTGTGGGAATTCTATTCAATATGAGAAAAGAATATAAAAAAGAATGAATATATTTATATATGTAACTGAGTCACTTTGCTGTACACCTGAAACTAATACAACATTGTAAATCAACTATACTCCAATAAAATTTTAAAAAATTAACTAAAAAAAGTACCAAAAACATCTATGTAATTCCCAAGAATCAGTCATTTATGGAACTGATAAAACTGGACTTAGAGACACGCTAAGCTTGAGGATGAAACTCAGGAATTGGATTCTCCTCCAAGCAGGCCTGACTGCATGAGCACCCAGGCCCCCTAACTATCTCATGTCCCCAAACGTCCATATCTTTTGCCCAGTAATTCTATTCTGAAGTGTACTGTAGTGGATCTCCTAATGCTCGACTATAGACTCAAGTGCATTGCAGTAGATGTAGATGATAGAATAGTTCATAATTTTCTAAATCACAATAATATATGATTATACTAAATATGCAATTACAATATAACACATTAAATGAAAAGATAGAAAATGTTTGTTTTCCAATGCTAAGTGACAAAAGCAGGAAACATATAACTCATGATCACAATAATGTGAGTGAAATGAATAGAAAAAAGACTGGAAAGAATCACAACAAATTTTAATAGCAGTTGCTTTAGTGAGTAAGATTTTGCACCCCCCCCCCACCATTTTTCCTCTGATGAGCATGAATTATTTTTATAATGAAAAGCATAATCACTTTTTAAAAAACAAGAGTATTTCTGGCTCTAGTAGCCTACATGGGATATGGAAGTCAGCATATCTAGACATACTCTGAAACTTGGCAGCAAATCCTGAGTTCTTTCCTCCCTTCACAAAGTCTTCCTTCTCAGCCTCTCTTCCCATATCCACCCCTTCATCAATGGTGTCAGACCTTCCCCACCATGCCCTTACTTCCATGCCATGGTTTACTGGAGTCTATATAAACCCTCAGCTAGGCTGCTGCTACTGCTACTGCTAAGTTGCTTCAGTCGTGTCCAACTCTGTGCGACCCCATAGACGGCAGTCCACCAGGCTCCGCCGTCCCTGGGATTCTCCAGGCGAGAACATTGGAGTGGGTTGCCATTTCCTTCTCCAGTGCATGAAAGTGAAAAGTGAAAGTGAAGTTGCTCAGTCGTGTCCGACTCTTCGCAACCCCATGGACTGCAGCCTAGGTCTCTATTTTAAATTGTTACTGGAGTATAGTTCAATGCAATGTTGTGTTAGTTTCAGGTGTCCAGCAAAAGTGAATCAGTTATACATATATCTATTCTTTTTCAGATTCTTTCTCCATATGGGTTATTACAGAACATTATACAGGTCACTTAATATTTTTAGTGTATTAACTGTTTAAAAAATTTTAAATATAACTGTTTAGAATGTCTGTAAATAAATGGCTGCAGAGTTTTTAGAGAATCCTGCTTCTGACCTACACTAACGCAGCAATACTGCCTTCCCCTCCCCCCATAAATGGTAATTCTTGATTGTTCCCTTTAACCACTGAAGATCCTCTGGAGAAGGGGATGGCAATCCACTCCAGTATTCTTGCCTGGAGAATTCCATGGACAGAGAAGCCCGGGGGGCTACAGTTCGTGGGGTCGCAAAGGGTTGAACACGCCTGAGTGACTAACACACACACACACACACACACACACACAGGTCAGGTTCTTTTAAGAACCAATGAGCACCTCTAAAAATGTAAAAACCTGTCTATTCCTGAGCAAACTACTTGTGCCCATGAGCCTGAGGCCAGGGTGATGAATTCTGTCTGGCTGCTGACCTGGCTCCTCCTTTGAGCCCTTGAAGAACTTGTGGAGTGAGGTGGACTTGGCTTTTTTTCTAGATCTGCACATCTCAGTTCTTGACTTTTTTATGCATGACCTCACTGAACCTTAGCTTCTTCCACTGTAGACTGGGAAAAGAAGGTCCATGTCCTGTTAGATGAAACTGCATTCTTCCCTCTCTATAACCAGACTCTACCTGCCCTGTCCTCTAGCATCTCCTTCTGATTCTCTAATTTTTGGACTTCTTTCAAATTTATTACCTTATTTCATAAATGGTCAGGCCAGAAGGCAGACAGATCAGGTGAGACAATTGAGAAATGAGGAGGAATCCTGGCAGGCAAGGAGGAAAAGGCAGCACATATGTGGACAGGCTAAACGTCAGTGAGAGCTATGGCATGTGGGAAAGAAGAGGGCACAAGTTTCCAGGACTGGATTTGCAAGATTGATGACATGTGGGAGGATGAATAGCTGGAAGAGAGGGGCTGAGTGACTGGATGTCTCAAAGCAATGAAGGCACAGAGTGATAGAAATAGGGGTTGGGTATGGAAGAATATTAGATTGTAAAGAGAGACCTGGAGAGCTTGTGATGTTTTCACATGCTCTTTTGTATAAGCACTGGAATGGATGACTGGGATGGAAATAAGGTCAATGAGTTTGAGGAGGTTGAGGAAATAGGATGTCTGATAGGTCATTTATGTGGAAACTGATCATCCAGGACAACGGCTGGTCTTGGGTAGAAAGGGAAGATAGTGCCATAGATAGAAAGGACAAATTGTAGCTGAGTAACAAATGGGACCCATTACTGCCTTGATGTAACCACGGCAATAAGGACATCAATGTGAGAAAGGATACCATAATCAAAAAGGAAGAAATAGTTGTGAGAAGTTTCAGAGACATATTCAGCATGATTTGGAAAGTATTTTCACTTACACATTTCAGTATGAGAAAAGAAGATCGCAGTCTGAGAGAGCACAAGTACTGTTGATTCATTTATGTCCACTTACAAACTTATGGAATTTGGGAAAGGTTGAGAATTAAAAAGTGGTAGCAATGGTAACTTGTTTTGGGTCATGTTACATTTGAAGAGGTAGGAGGATACTGAGGAGTAGGGCAGGAATAATAACTTGAAGCCATGATTGGATGCCTGGTGATGCGGGGGAGGAACGGTCCTAATTGTTGTGTGAAATGGGTTATGATATGCAGTTAAAGGGGCATCTAATTTTGCCCCTCTTCTCTTGTAGACGTAAGGGGAAAATAAAATACCAACTCCATTCACAAGAGGCTGCCTGGTGCCATTCAGTCCACACTATTATTCATTACTAATGAAAGTTAAATGGACTAGGCTTGGTGTTTCCTGTGCAAAAGTTTCCAAAGGAGAAGGAAAGCATGAAGGGAGTAAATGGAGCATGCAAACTGCAGCTACTCTTCTTTAGAACTATGCATGCTATATGACTTTCAATTCAGGCAGCACCATTCATTGAGTTTAAAAAATGAACTTAAGAATAGTGTTGCCTAAAGTCAACAAAAGACGGAAAAACAACTTCACTAGCAGAGCAATCACTGAATCAAGAGCAATATTTTTTTTGTCTCTCACTAGCAACAGGGTTTCATATTAAGAGGTGATGCTCCTGGATTCTGGGTATAGGAGACCTGCCTCCAAGCAGTGTGCAGCCTGACTCTATTCTGGGAAAGATGTGCCAGAATCCTGCTGGGGAGCGAGCCTTGTATCTGCAGGAAATCTAATTGCTTTGAATCATAAAGGCTGCTCTTATAAATTTGTGATCTTTTACTCTTCCTTTGGGTTAATATACAAAATATATAAAGAACTCATAAACCTCAAAAACAAAAATCCAACCAATTAAACAATGGCCAAAGGACCCGAATAGACATTTTTCCAAAGGCATACAAATGACCAGCAGGGACATGAAAAGGTATTCTACATCACTAGTCATCACGAAATGCAAAGGCACAAGTAGATATCACCTTGTGCCTGTTAAGATGTCTACTATTAAAAAGATAAGCAATAACAAATGTTGGTAAGGATGTGGAGAAAATGTAATCCTTGTACATTGTTGGTGAGTATGTAAACTGGTACAAGTACTGCGGAAAACAGCATACAGGTTCCTTAAGAAACCAAAAGTGGAACTTTCATGTGATTCAACAATCCTATTTCTGGGTATATATCCAAAGGAAAATCAATAACTCAAAGAGATATCTAAATTACCATGTTCACTGAAGCATTATTCATAACAGCCAATGTATGGAAACAACCTAAGTGTCCATTGACAAATAGACAAAGGAGATGATCTATACATGTGTGTGTGTATACTGTAGAATATTATACAGCCATAAAATAGAAGGAAATCCTGCCATTTGCAACAACGTGGATGAACCTGGAGGGTATTATGTTAAGCGAAATGAGCCAAAGACAAATAGCACATGACATATGTGGAATTAAAAAAACAAGAGTTGAATTCATAGAGAGTTGAATGGTAATTGCCAGGGTCTGAGAGAGAAAGGGGAAGTTGGGAGAGGCTGCTGGGGTAAAACTTACAGTTATAAGTAAATCTTAGAATCTAATGTAGAATATGATGATCATAGCAATACTTTTGTATAATTGAAACTTTCTAAGAGAATAAAACTTAAGCATTCTCAACTGAAAAAAAAGGTAAAAAAAATATTTGAAAGAGTATACAAGATGCTATGTGAAGTCAAGTGGGCCTTAGGAAGCATCACTACGAACAAAGCTAGTGGAGGTGACAGAATTCCAGTTGAGCTATTTCAAATCCTGAAAGATGATGCTGTGGAAGTGCTGCACTCAATATGCCAGCAAATGTGGAAAACTCAGCAGTGGCCACAGGACTGGAAAAGGTCAGTTTTCATTCTGATCCCAAAGAAAGGCAATGCCAAAGAATGCTCAAACTACCACACAATTGCACTCAGGTCACACGCTAGTAAAGTAATGCTTAAAATTCTCCAAGCCAGGCTTCAGCAGTATGTGAATCGAAACTTCCAGATGTTCAAGCTGGTTTTAGGAAAGGCAGAGGAACCAGAGATCAAATTGCTAATATACGCTGGATCATGGAAAAAGCAAGAGAGTTCCAGAAAAACATCTATTTCTGCTTTATTGACTATGCCAAAGCCTTTGACTGTGTGGATCACAATAAACTGTGGAAAATTCTGAAAGAGATGGGGATACCAGACCACCTGACCTGCCTCTTGAGAAACCTGTATGCACATCAGGAAGCAACAGTTTAGAACTGGACATGGAACAACAGACTGGTTCCAAATAGGAAAAGGAGTGTGTCAAGGCTGTATATTGTCACCCTGCTTATTTAACTTAT
>NW_011495058.1:5357884-5391860 GCF_000754665.1 Bison bison bison
AAAGCAAAGACAGTACTTTGTCAACAAAGGTCCATCTAGTCAAGGCTATGGTTTTTTCAGTGGTCATGTACGGATGTGAGAGTTGTACTATAAAGAAAGCTGAGTGCCAAAGAATTGATGCTTTTGAACTGTGGTGTTGGAGAAGACTGTTGAGAGTCCCTTGGACTGCAAGGAGATCCAACCAGTCCATCCTAAAGGAGATCAGTCATGGCTGTTCACTGGTAGGACTGATGTTGAAGCTGAAACTCTGATACTTTGGCCACCTGATGCGAAGAGCTGACTCAGTTGAAAAGACCCTGATGCTGGGAAAGATTGAGGGCAGGAGGAGAAGGGGAAAACAAAATTTGAGATTGTTGGATGGCATCACTGACTCAATGGACATGGGTTTGGGTGGACTCTGGGAGTTGGTGATGGACAGGGAGGCCTTCATGCTGCGATTCATGGGGTCGCAAAGAGTCGGACATGACTGAGCGACTGAACTGAATTGAACTTACAGGATGCTATGTGACCTCAGGTTTGGCATTTCTGTGCTCATAGAAAATGTTAGGTCACTAAGTGATTCACACCTATCCAGTTCCAGTTCAGTCCCTCAGTCATGTCCGACTCTTTGCGACCCCATGAATCCCAGCACGCCAGGCCTCCCTGTCCATCACCAACTCCTGGAGTTCACTCAGACTCACGTCCATAGAGACAGTGATGCCATCCAGCCATCTCATCCTCTGTCGTCCCCCTCTCCTCCTGCCCCAATCTCTCCCAGCATCACAGTCTTTTCCAATGAGTCAACTCTTCGCATGAGGTGGCCAAAGTACTGGAGTTTCAGCTTCAGCATCATTCCCTCCAAAGAAATCCCAGGGCTGATCTCCTTCAGAATGGACTGATTGGATCTCCTTGCAGTCCAAGGGACTCTCAAGAGTCTTCTCCAACACCACAGTTCAAAAGCATCAATTCTTCAGTGCTCAGCCTTCTTCACAGTCCAACTCTCACATCCATTCATGACCACAGGAAAAACCATAGCCTTGACTAGATGGACCTTTGTTGGCAAAGTAATGTCTCTGCTTTTGAATATGCTATCTAGGTTGGTCATAACTTTCCTTCCAAGGAGTAAGCGTCTTTTAATTTCATGGCTGCAGTCACCATCTGCAGTGATTTCGGAGCCCCCCAAAATAGTCTGATACTGTTTCCACTGTTTCCCCATCTATTTGCCATGAAGTGATGGGACCAGATGCCATGATCTTCGTTTTCTGAATGTTGAGCTTTAAGCCAACTTTTTCACTCTCCACTTTCACTTTCATCAAGAGGCTTTTGAGTTCCTCTTCACTTTCTGCCATAAGGGTGGCGTCATCTGCATATCTGAGGTTATTGATATTTCTCCCGGCAATCTTGACTCCAGCTTGTGCTTCTTCCAGCCCAGTGTTTCTCATGATGTACTCTGCATATAAGTTAAATAAGCAGTGTGACAATATACAGCCTTGACGTACTCCTTTTCCTATTTGGAACCAGTCTGTTGTTCCATGTCCAGTTCTAATTGTTGCTTCCTGACCTGTATACAGATTTCTCAAGAGGCAGGTCAGGTGGTCTGGTATTCCCATCTCTTTCAGAATTTTCCACAGTTTATTGTGATCCACACAGTCAAAGGCTTTGGCATAGTCAATAAAGCAGAAATAGATGTTTTTCTGGAACTCTCTTAGCGGATATTAGCAATTTGATCTCTGGTTCCTCTGCCTTTTCTAAAACCAGCTTGAACATCAGGAAGTTCACGGTTCATGTATAGAGATGGGCTAAAAGTTGAGGCCAGAACCCCTACTGTTCCCTCTACCATCTGGAAGCCCATAAACTGAGAAAATCTCTATCTCCCCCTTTCCCAATCATAGTTCCCAACAATTGAGCCATTATCCCTGTAGGAAAAGATGAGGGGATCCCCAGACATCTACAGTGATTTCATTTCTCTTGAAGGTGTTGGAATGGGCGGAAGGGAGAAAAGAACAGAGTATGTCTCCTTTCAGTCCCAGACCCTCAAACCACAATCCTGGTCTATGGTGAATAGGAGGAAAAGAGATTTAAACTGAGCATGAAACTAGACTTGATTGGATTATCTACAACTAAAAGTGATCAGAAAGTTATAGCATATGCCCAAGACATCTTTAAGAGATAGTTGAGCATGGCTGAATGCAGAGGCTGGAAGATTAACAAATGATTATGGTATCACACCACTGAATTGAGGCAACTCAACTAAGCAGACTGTATAACTACCCATCTATCTATCTATAGTGTGTGGTTTGGCAGGCATATAAAATATCTGTTTCTCAAATATTTTCTTGGTTATTTTAGCTGGGTTTGAAACCTTACTGTTAACTCCATAATTATGGATCTACCATCTACTGTTCCACATTATGTATGGCTGGATAATTACCTCTTTCACTTACCCTGTAAGTCACTGGACTTGCACTGTATTTCTTCTGTATGTCTCTCTTACAGATATACTAAGTTATACTATAACTATACTAAGTTTAAGGCACCCACTAAGTGCCTCCCTTAAATAAAATATTCTTTTAGCCAAAGTTGGATACAGCCTAAATGTTAACCATAAGCTTTTACAAAAATAAAATCTCAGAAAATGTGAGATTAGCTAATTAATCATGGAATTACTATAATAATAATTTTTAATACGTGAAATCAATAGCCTAAACACAGTAATTCAGTCATTACAAGATTTCAAATTAAAGTCATTGATAAAATGACAAGAACTCTATTGATTTTCCTTTGATATTTTTAACTTAAGATGCTATTGTTTATATTGACTTTTGTTTGTATTCCTTTATTAACTTTATTCTAGGCTAATTATCCAAAGTACTTAAAAAAGGCTGAGAAAGCAAAATAAATTAAAGCCTGTTATAACTTGAGATTTTTCGCTGGGCACAGCATTACTTCCTGCAATACAAGTCTTATGGAGAAAAAGATGGGGACCTAGTAGAGCCCCAGAAGAAAGGAATCAGTCAGAAATGGGCCTTGCTGAAGTGGACTTTCTGCTCAGTAAGGAAAGAGAGTCCAAAGAATTTGGCCATTTCTATTAATATGACTTAGTCCCTATTGGCTATTTCTTTTTCATTTTTTAAATGTGGTCAGTTTGTACAGATAGGCCAAGGACGACTGCATACCATTTCTGAAATTCCATGGGTTTTTCTTCCACCTGCCTGCCTGTTCCTTTTAGGAACCAACTGATCCTGGTTCCTAAACCCACGTCTTTGACTCATCTGTTGTTGATTTCTATTTTTCTCAAGGCTGCATGCTCAGAAATCCACTTTGATAGATTCTGCCTGACTCTAGCCTTACCTTTGATTTTTCCTATCAGCCAAAATATGACGTTGCTGCTGGTGTTGGTCTTTAGCTTAATAAATTTCAATCTATGAAACAGACTACCTGATTCCAGCTCTGATTTGTAGTGTTTGCGTTTTTCTTGGTGTTAATACGTACACCATGGCTGACCTCACTTCATTATGTGCAGTCAGGAAGAGATGTGCATGGTGGCTCCTGGGAGTCCACATGTGCTGGCTCTAGCACACCACTGGTCCCATGGATGGGTGTCCTAAGCCAACCCCTCATCCAGTTCACTCTATTTCTCCATGAGAAATTATGAGGCATTTGGTTTTACAGATCCTCTTAAAACCTCCACTTCAATCTTATTTTTTTCAGAGGCTGCAAAATGATGCTAACAGACAAATACAAGGAATACTTTAACCAGTGGACATCAAATTGTTTGAGTCCTAGGTTTAGTGGATGAGCCTTGGGCATCACCTGGGAACTAGAGGCAGTACCACTGGAGTTTTTAAGTTGGTGTTCCATTCATGAGTCCCTTTTATTAGAGTTTAGCTAAAGAAAGGACTGATTTGGTGTTTATATGGTGGTTGTCTATATCAAGGAACTTCAAGAGTCATCTTTTAAAACTATTGTCCTGGGCAGGGCTGCTAGTTAGGGCTTCTTGCATTCTAGCCACTGGTGCCAGCTTTTCATTTTGAAGAATGCTTTTCTTCCATAAAAGTGAATTTTTGGTTTATAATCTTGCTTACCTTGTCCAGGTCAAGTGCAATTTAATATCTGATTAAATTACTTAATTTTTAATCCATCAGGACTAAAGTTAATCTATTTTAAATCAATTAGTTTGGTTACAATTCATTAGGGCTGGCTTATTACAGTAATCACTAAGCTATTGTGCTTACTTTGTGGGGCTCAAGGGCTTCAGCCAGGCACCTGTATTTATCTCTAGAGGGGATGTTTTTAACCTAAGCTGGTCTGCCTGCTCTACTCAATCAGGTTTTTGTAATTTCCCCACCCAGTAGGTCTCATTCTTACTCCTGATGATATGGGGTTGACTGAACATGATAACTAGTAAATAATCTATTATTACTTGGTATATAAAAGAATACTCTTAAGCCTGACCCTTGTGAGTATATGCTCATATATGACTCAAGTTGTCAGGGCAGTGGCTTGTGGTTTGGTTACTGTAGGGAATGTCTTTGTTGTTGTTTCTGACTCACAGTCAACCCCAGCACTAGAAGCTACCCTGCTCTCCCTGTACTGTTTGATGTTCCTCTCACATGACAGAGTCCTCCTTTAGGTGCACTGTAGCTGGGGGTATTGAAGGGACCCAGTAGACAAAAGTGAGTCACAACAACTAATTATAGTTACAGCTATACTTCTCCATGTTCACCACCACTATTCTGGTCCAAGATTCATCGTCTCCCACTTAGCTTCTTCAATTGCTCCCTAACTGATCCCCTTTCTCCACCCACACCCCAACACCCCTTACATATGTCAGTACTGTGAAAGTCTTATTTAACATCTCACAAGCATCAGATATTGATCTTCTTCATTTTAGCCATTCTGGTGGATTTGCAGTGGTATCACACAGTACTTTTAATTTTCAGTCCTGGATAACTATTTAAGTTGAGCACTCTTTTAATGTATTTATTGGCATTTGGACATTCTCCTTTGTGAAGTGCCTGTCCAAGTCTTTGGTCCATATTTCTGTTAATTTTGGTCCTTTTCTTCTGGATTTGTAGGGACAGTCTGTGAATTTTAGATACCAATTCTTTGCTATTGAGATATAGCTCAATATTTTTTGAGGTTTGCTTTCAATATAGAGTTTTGATGAACATTCTGAATTTTAGTATCATCCAACTGATCAATCTTTTATTTTATGGTTAATGCTTTCTGTGTTCAACTTAAGAATTTTTTGGCTTCCACAAGGTCATGAAGTATTCTCACATATTTTGTTATGAATTGGAAGCTTTATTGCTATCATTTCATATCTAGACTTATAATCTCTTTGGAATGAACTTTTGTGTATCTTGTGAGACTGCATTTAAGGTTCATTTGTTCTTTACATGGTCAGCAAACTGACCCAACACCAAGTTTTGAATAGGCCATCTTTTCTTACTGTATTAATATTACCACTGTCATAAAACAATAATGATATGCATGTGCATCTACTTCTGGGTTGTAATCTATTCTGTTAGCTACTTGTCTGTTGGTGCCAATGTCATACTGTCTTTTTTTTTTGGAGGCACAATGAGGCCTGTGGGATCTTAGTTCCCCAACCAGAAATTGAACCCATGCCCCCTGCAGTGGAAGCATGGAATCTTCCATGGACCACCTTCACAAAAGTCCTGAATGCCATACCATCTTAATTCCTATGGGTTTATATTTATCATGATATCTTGTAATAGAAGTCCTTCTGCTTTTCTTCTTCTATCAGATTCTCTTGCCTCTTCTTGGTCTCTTTCTTTTCTATATAGATTTTTAGAATTAGCTTGCCAGTTAACATTAAAAATACCTCTTACAATTTTGATTGATGTGTCATCGAATTTACAGATCTGAGGAAAAACTAACACCTTAACACTTTAGTTTTCTAAGCCTTGAACATATAATATCTCTCCTTTTATTTAGTCTGCATTTAACTTCTCTTAGAAATGCTGTAGTGTTCAATATAGAGATCATCCACATTTTTGTTAGATTTAGTCCAAGGTATTTAATGCTTTTTGATGCAATTCTAAATGGTATCTTTAAGTTGTTTAAAATTTCTATTTGCCTATAGAAATATACCTTACATTGACTTTTATTTATTTAGTGACTTCACTAAATTCATGTATTAATTTGAATAGTTTGTTGAGTCTTGTACACTGTTTACTTATACAACGTTATTTGAGAATAAATGCAGTCTTTCTTTCCAATTCTGATGGTATTTTTCCTTATTGTATTGGCTGGGATTGCTAGTACAATTTTAAATAGGAGAGGCTAAAGCGTTCATCCTTGTCATGTTCTCAATTTCAAGGAAATGTATTTCAATATTTTATCAAGTATGATGTATGCTGTAGAGTTTATTATTATTCTTCCTTTTAAAAATCATACTGAAGAAGTTCCCTTCTATTCTCTAGTTTTCTAAGAGTTATTGAAAATCAGTAATGAATATCAAATTTCATTAATGACTTTTTCTGGATCTACTATAATAAACATATTTTTCCTTATGTTGTCAATGTGGTGGCTCATACGGACTTTAAGCTTATACTTTAATAAAACATTTACAAAGAACAATACAGAAAACTACAGTTACTTATATAAAAATAATCCAAATACTGACAAGACCTAGAAAAATGTGAAATAACTGTTTGTTAATAGTTGAATTATGGATACTTGTTCACTGAAACAAGAGACTGGCATAGAATAAGTTCTCCTTATTCGGTGTCTTTGACCTGAATGTATCAATAGCTTTAGTCACTCAACAGTGGTACTGAGCAGCTAAAACTCCAATAAAAATTCTACCATCTTTCTGGCTGGAAGAACCAGGCAAAGGAGCCTGGGGCAACCAGCATTACCAGAGAATGAAAGAGGAACTCTAGAAAGAAGAGAGACAAATTTTGTTTATAAACCTGGCCCAAGTTTCTGGTCAATCCCAGAATCATAAATGCAGAGGACAAATGAACTCAGCTTGTGTTTAGAGCTTAAAGAACCAAACTTTGATCTGAGGTACCGCTTATCAAATGCATGACAGTGTGAGCTTAACCAGTGTGCATGAGCTTAACCAAATGCATGACAGTGTGAGCTTAACCAGTGTGCATGAGCTTAACCAAATGCATGACAGTGTGAGCTGAATTCAATGTTTTTTGAAGCAACATAACAAAATGCACAACGTTTTCTACATGGCATTTATAATATTCAAGGCATCATCCAGCATTACACAGCATATCATAAAATGCAATCTATATTACAATTATTCAAAGTCAAGAGTTTATCTTAGGGTTAATTCTAGCTGCTGTATATTTTAATAGTTTACACAAATGTATGATGACTTACATCCATCATTATAATATCATATAGAGAATTCCCACTTTCCCAAAGCCCTCTGTGCTCTTCCTATTCATCTTTCTCCTCTATAAAGCCCTGGAAACAACTGATCTTTTCACTCTCTCCATAGTTTTGTCCTGTCTAGAATGTCATATAGTTCCAATTATACAGTCTGCCTTTTAAGACTGGCTTCTTCACTTAATATGCATTTAAGTTTCCACCATGTCTTTTCATGACTTGATAGCTCATAAAAAAGATGGTGATTACAGCAATGAAATTAAAAGACACTTACTCCTTGGAAGAAAAGTTATGACCAACCTAGACAGCATATTAAAAAGCAGAGACATTACTTTGCCAGCAAAGGTCCATCTAGTCAAGGCTAAGGTTTTTCCAGTGGTCATGCATGGATGTGAGAGTTGAACTATAAAGAAAGCTGAGTGCCGAAGAATTGATGCTTTTGAACTGTGGTGTTGGAGAAGACTCTTGAGAGTCCCTTGGACTACAAGGAGATCCAATCAGTCCATCCTTAAGGAGATTAGTCCTGGGTGTTCATGGGAAGGACTGATGCTGAAGCTGAAACTCCAATACTTTGGCCACCTAATGCGAAGAGCTGACTCATTGGAAAAGACCCTGATACTGGGAAAGATTAAGGGCAGGAGGAGAAGGGGACGACAGAGGATGAGATTGTTGGATGGCATCATCGACTCAATGGACATGGGTTTGGGAGGACTCTGGGAGTTGGTGATGGACAGGGAGGCCTGGCATGCTGGGGTTCATGGGGTCGCAAAGAGTCGGACACGACTGAGTGACGGAATTGAACTGAACTGAATGTCTGGATGGACAATGGACGACTGTTTTATAACATTTATCCATTCAACTGCTGAAGGACATATTGGTTGCTTCCAAATTTTGGCAATTATGAGAGTAAAGCTTCTATCAATATTCATGTGCAGGCTTTAGTGTGGACATAAGTTTTCAAATCCTTTGGGTAAATAACAAGGAGCTTGACTGTTGGATCATATGGTACAAAAGTATGTGTAGTTTTCAAGAAATTGCCAAACTGTCTTCCAAAGTGGGTGTAGCAGTTTTGCACTACTGCCAGCAATGTATGAGTCCCTACTGCTCCACATCCTCATCAGAATTTGCTGTTGTCAGTGTTCTAGATTTTGAGCATTCTAACAGGTGTGTAGTGGTATCTCATTATTGTTTTTGTTTGCATTTCCCTGATCACATATGACGTGGAGCATCTTTTCAAATGATTATTTGCCATCTGTCTGTTTTTTGGTAGTCTGTTAAGATCTTTGGCACATTTTAAAATTTGGATATTTGGTCTCTTATTGTTGAATTTTAACAGTTCTTTGTATATTTTGGATAACGTGCCTTTATCAGATGTTTATAATTCTCATGTAAACGCTGTCTCCCAGTTTGTGGCTTTTCCTCTAATTCTGTTGATATTGTCTTTCACAGAGCAGAAGTTTTCATTTTAATGAAGTCCAGCTTGTAAGTTATTTCTTTCACAAATTGTGTTTCTGATGTTGTATCTAAAAAGGCATCATTCTCTCCAAGGTCATCTAGGTTTCCTCCTATTTTCTTTGCCAGGAGTTTAATAGCTTTTCATTTCACACTCAAGTCTGTGATCCATATTGAGTTTATTTTTGTGAAGAGTGTAAGGTCTATAGCTAGATTCATTTTTTTTTTTTTTTGCATCTGAATGTCAAGTTGTTTTGGCTCCATTTATTAAGGAGATTTTCTATTTTCCATTGTATTGCCTTTTGCTCCTTTGTCAAAGACCAGTTGACCATATGGGGGTCTATTTCTGGGCTCTCTATTCTGTTCCATTGGTTTACTTGTATATATGTATGTATGTATGCATGCATGCATGTATGTATTGGCAATACCACACTGTATTGATAACTGTAGCTTTACAGTAAGGTTTGAAGATGGGTGGCACCAGTCCTAAAATTTTGCTCTGCTCCTTCAATACTGTGTTGGCTATTATGGGTCTTTAGCCTCTCCATATAAACTCTAGAATTAGTTTGTCAGCAAGTCATACAAGTCATAAAAATAACTTGCTAGGATTTTGATTGGGATTGCATTGAATCTATAGATCAGGTTGGGAAGAACAGACAGCTCTATAATATATCTTCCTATCCATGAACATGGAATATATCTCAATTTATTTAGTTCTTCTTTGATTTCATTCTTCAGTTTTGTGGTTATACAGATCTTGTACATATTTTGATAGGTTTATATCTAAGCATTTCATGTGTTTCTAATTTCAAGTTTCATTTGTTCATATATATAAATGCAACTGACTTTCTATATTGGCTCTGTACCCTGCAATCATGTTATAATCAGTTATTAGTTCTAGGAGTTTTTTGTTGATTCTTTTGGATTTTCTACATAGACAATCATATAATCTGTGAAAAAGTTTTAAGTCTTCCTTCCCAATCTATATACCTTTTATTTCTTTTTCTTGCTTTATTCCATTAGCAAGGATTTCCAGTACAATGTTGAAAAAGAGAGGTGAGAGGTTACATTGTTGCCTTGTTCCTGCCCTTAGTGGGGGAAACCTTTGAGATTATCAACTATTATATTGTCAACTATAGAACTTTACAATTGTAAAGATTCTCTATCAAGCTGAAAAAGATACTTAGGCCCACTAAAAAACTGAGATCTACTCATAGGACTGTAAACATCCTCTCCCACCTTACCACCATATTACTAAAGTTCTATTTACTGCTGTTTCTTTTCTTTAGTATGTTGTATCTGGCTATTAAGACAAAACTATAAGCCACATCAAAAAGCAAAAAAAAAAAAAAACAAAAAACAAATTGAAGATACACACCAAGTATCAGAACCAGACATGGTTCAGTTCAGTTCAGTTGCTTGGTCGTGTCTGACTCTTTGCAACCCCATGAACCACAGCACGCCAGGCCTCCCTGTCCATCACCAACTCCCGGAGTCCACCCAAACCCATGTCCATTGAGTCGGTGATGCCATCCAACCATCTTATCCTCTGTTGTCTCCTCTCCTCCTGCTCTCAATCTTTCCCAGCATCAGGGTCTTTTCAAATGAGTCAGCTCTTTGCATCAGGTGGACAAAGTTTTGGAGTTTAGGGATGTCATAAGTGCTAGACCAAGAATTTAGAACTGTGATTAATATAGGAAGGGCTCTAATGGACAACATGCAGGAACAAATGGGCAATGTGAGCAGAGGGATGAGAAACCTAAGAAAGAGCCAAAAAGAAAGGATCGAGATTTTTAAAAAAAAAACTGTTACCAAAATGAAAAATACTTTTGATGGGCTAATTTGTGGACTGGACACAGCTGAGAAAAAAAAAAAAACTGAGCTAGAGATATATCAGTAAAATTCTGATTCTCAAAATCAAAAACTTGGAAAACAAATGCTGAATGGAACAGAACAAAACATCCAAGGATTGTGGGGCAACTACAATAGGAATAACATATATATAGTGGGAATACCAGAAGGAGAAAAAAGAACAGAAGAAATACAGAAAACTACAGTGATGAAAATTTGCCCAAATTAATGTCAGACAATGAACTACAAATTTAGGAAGTTTGGGGAACACCAAGCAAGACAAATGTCCGAAAGTTACCACTAGACATATTATTTTCAAACTACAGAAAATCAAATACAAAAAGATCTGAAAGAAGCAAGAAGAAAAAACCATCTTACTTACAGAGGGACAAAGATTAGAATCATATTTGTCTTCTCCTCACAAACAGAAGGTTGACACTTCTGGAGAAGGAAATGGCAACCCACTCCAATACTCTTGCTTGGAAAATCCCATGGACAGAGGAGCCTGGTAGCTTACAGTCCATGGGGTTCCAAAGAGTTGGACATGACTGAATGACTTCACTTTCACAAACAAAGCAAACAAAGAGAGAATGGAATGAAATGTGAAAAGTGGCTGAGAGGAAAAAAAAAACACACATAATCTAAAATTTTGTACCCTGCAAAATTGTCACCTCTGAAATGTGAACTTCTTAAGTGTTTCTCTATATTTTCCCCCATTAGGTGGGACAGGATGGCTAGAGTGGGCTGAAGATGACTATTTCTCTTCTCCCATGTCAGTTAGGATCTGATAATACTCCAGCAGGTTAGGCTCTGGTTAAATAATTTTCTGAGTACAGGCCTTGCTAAGAGCAGAGGGCTCTGATGTACTTTGAAAATGCTTCCTTGTCCCCTCCCCTTGCTGGAAGCATGAGGGGAATTTTTTCTCTGATATTTACTGTGAGAACCTGGTCGAGCTCCTGGAGATAAATATTACAATGCTGTGGGGTCCACCCTACAGCTGGATTCTTTTGGAGTTTTTAAACTGTCCGAATTGTGCATATTGGACCTTCAACAATTCATCATTGGTTCATGTGGTAGGTTTCTGCCAAGAGTCTCTGCTCTGGTAAGTCATGACTCCTTGTATTTGGCATTCTGTCTCTCTGATCTTGGGTACCACAGTTCACTCTGTGTCCTCCCCTCTCTTTCAAATCTAGGTTGACTTTTCAGTCTGTTCAGATTTTCACTTGTTAGGATGGACGGTCAACTTCTAAGCTTCTTACATGTGGAACCAGCAACTGGAAGTTGCTGAAACAATTTTTAAAATGAAGAACAAGGGCTTCGCTGGTGGCTCAGTGATAAAGAAAACACCTGCCAATGCAGTATACACAGTTTCAATCCCTGGCCCTGGAATATCCCTCTTGCCACAAAGCAATCAAGCCTGTGCATCACAACCATTGAGCCTGTGTTCTAGAGCCCATGTGCCACAACTACTAAAGCCCACAAGCCCTAGAGCCTGTGCTCTGCAACAAGAGAAGCCACCACAATGAGAAGCCCTCACACTACAGCTAGAGAGTAAGCCCTGCTCGCTGCAACTAGAGAAAGAGCCTACACAGCAACAAATACCCAGAAGAGCCAAAAATAAATAAAATTATATGTAATATAAAATTTATAATTTAAATTATAATTAAATTATAAATTAATTTATAATATAAAATTATATAAATATAAAATTTTATATATATATATATAAAATAAAGAACAAAGTTGAGAGACTTTTTCTAGTGGTTTCAAGATTTACCAGAAAGGTACAGTAATCAAGACAGAGTCACAAAGATGAAAGAAAGACAGATTCCTCAATGGTATGAAATAGAGAGCCCAGAAACAGACCCACAACTATTTGTTCAACTGAAATGTGATATGGGTACCAATACAGTACAGGAAGCAGGAAACTCTTTTCAGCAAAAGGTAGTAGAACTACTCAACATCCATATGGAAGAAATGAAGATCAATCTTTACTTCACACCATATACAAAAATAAACTGGAAATGGATCCTAGAAGCATATTTTAAAAAGCTAAAACTGTAAAACTGAAAACTAACCAAACTGATCACTTTGATCACAGCCTTGTCTAACCGAATGAAACTATGAGCCATGCTGTGTAGGGCCACCCAAGATGGACAGGTAATGGTGGAGAGTTCTGACAAAACGTGCCCACTGGAGAAGGGAATGGCAAACCACTTCAGTATTCTTGCCTCGAGAACCCCAGGAACAGTATTAAAAGGCAAAAAGATAGGACACTGAAAGATGAACTCCCCAGGTTGGTAGGTGCCCAATATTCTGCTGGAGAAGATTGAAGAAATAGTTTCAGAAAGAAAGAAGAGGCTGAGCAAAAGCAGAAACAACGCCCAGCTGTGGATGTGACTGGTGATGGAAGTAAAGTCCAGTGTTGTAAAGAACAATATTTCAGAGGAACCTGGAATGTTAGGTCCATGAATCAAGACAAACTGGAAGTGGTCAAACAGGAGATGATGAGTGAACATTGATATTTTAGGAATCAGTGAATTAAAATGGACCAGAATGGACAAATTTAACTCAGATGACCATTATATCTACTACTGTGGGCAAGAATTCCTTGGAAGAAATGGTATAGCCCTTAGAGTCAACTAAAGAGTCTGAAATGCAGTAGTTGGATGCAGTCTCAAAAACGACAGAATGATCTCTATTTGTTTCCAAGGCAAACCATTCAAAATCACAGTAATCCAAGTCTATGCCCCAACCAATAATGACAAAGAAGCTGATGTTGAACGGTTCCATGATGACCTACAAGACCTGCTAGAACTAACACCCAAAAAAGATGTCCTTTTCATCATAGGAGACTGGAATACAAAAGTAGGAAGTCAAGAGATACCTGGAATAACAGGCAGGTTTGACCATGGAGTACAAAATGAAGCAGGGCAAAGGCTAATAGAGTTTTGCCAAGAGAACACACTGGTCATAGCAAGCACCCTGTTCCAACAACACAAGAGAAGACTCTACACATGGACATCACCAGATGATCAATACGGAAATCAGATTGATTATATTCTTTGCAGCCAAAGATGGAGAATCTTTACACAGTTAGCAAAAACAAGACTGGGAGCTGACTGTGGCTTATATCATGATCTCCTTATTGCCAAATTCAGACTTAAATTGAAGAAAGTAGGGAAAACCACTAGATCATTCAGTTATGAACTAAATCAAATCCATTACGATTATAAAGTAGTGGTGACAGATAGATTCAAGGGATTAGATCTGATAGACAGAGTGCCTGAAGAACTATGGACAGATGTTCATAACACTGTATAGGAGGCAGTGACCAAAACCATCCCCATGAAAAAGAAATGCAAAAAGGCAAAATGGTTGTCTGAGGAGGCCTTACAAATAGCTGAGAAAAGAAGAGAAGTGAGAGGCAAAGGAGAAAAGGAAAGATATACCCATCTGAATGCAGAGTTCCAAAGAATACAAGGAGAGATAAGAAAGCCTTCCTCAGTGATCAGTGCAAAGAAATAGAAGAAATCAATAGAATGGGAAAGACTAGAGATATCTTCAAGAAAATTAGAGATACCAAGGGAACATATCATGCAAAGATGGACACAATAAAGGACAGAAATTGTATGGACCTAGCAGAAGTGAAGATATTAAGAAAAGGTGGCAAGAATACATAGAACAACTATACAAAAACTATCTTTTTTTTTCAATAAAGTAATCATCTTTTATTACTTTGGTTTCCTGACACAAACACCATAAATGAGTGATCCCAGTAAAGAGATCTTAATGACCTAGATAACCACGATGGTGTGATCACTCACCTAGAGCCAGATATCCTAGAGTGAAAAGTCAAGTGGGTTGTAGGAAGCATCACTACGAACAAAGCTAGTGGAGGTGATGGAATTCCAGTTGAGCTATTTCAAATCCTGAAAGATGATGCTGTGAAAGTGCTACACTCAATATGCCAGCACATTTGGAAAACTCAGCAGTGGCCACAGAATGGAAAAGGTCAGTTTTCATTCCAATCCCAAAGAAAGGAAATGCCAAAGGATGTTCAAATTACTGCACAATTGCACTCATCTCACACGCTAGCAAAGAAATGCTCAAAATTCTCCAAGCTAGGCTTCAACAGTACGTGAACTGAGAACTTCCAGATGTTCAAGCTGGAGTTAGAAAAGGCAGAGGAACCAGAGATAAAAAAAGCCAACATCCATTGGATCACAGAAAAAGCAAGAGAATTCCAGAAAAACATCTATTTCTGCTTTATTGACTACACCAAAGCTTTTGACTGTGTGGAACACAACAAACTGTGGAACATTCTTAAAGAGATGGGAATACCAGACCACCTTATCTGCCTCCTGAGAAATCTGTATGCAGGTCATGAAGCAACAGTTAGAATGGGACATGGAACAGTGGCCTGGTTCAAAATTGGGAAAGGAGTACATTTAGGCTGTTTTTAACTTATATGCAGAGTGCATCATGCAAAATGCTGGGCTGATGAAACATAAGCTAGAATCAAGATTTCAGGGAGAAATATCTATAACCTAGGATATGCAGATGACACCACACTTTTGGCAGAAAACAAAGAGAAAATGAAGAACCTCTTGATGATAGTGAAAGAGGAGAGTGAAAAAGCTGGCTTAAAACTCAACATTCAAAAAACTAAGATCATGGCATCCAGTCCTATCACTTCATGGCAAATAGATGGGGAATCAATACAAACAGTGATAGACTATTTTCTTGGGCTCCAAAATCACTGCAGATGGTGACTGCAGCCATGAAATGAAAGGACACTTGCTCCTTGGAAGAAAAGCTAGGAGAAACCTAGACAGCATATTAAAAGCAGAGACATTACTTTACTGACCAAAGTCCATATAGTCAAAGCTATGGTTTTTCCAGTAGTCATGTATGGATGTGAGAGTTGGACCATAGAGAAACTGAGCACCAAAGAATCAATGCTTTTAAACTGTGGTGTTGGAGAAGACTCTTGAGAGTCCCTTGGACTGCAAGGAGATCCAACCAGTCAACCCTAAAGGAAATCAGTCCTGAATATTCATTGGAGGGACTGATGCTTAGGCTGAAGCTCCAATGCTCTGGCCACCTGATGTGAAGAACTGACTCTGGAAAAGACCCAGATGCTGGGAAAGATTGAAGGCAGGAGGAAAAGGGGATGACAGATGATGAGATGGTTGGATGGCATCCCTGACTCAATGGACATGAATTTGAGCAAGCTCTGGGAGTTGGTGTTGGACAGGGAAGCCTGCTGTGCTGCAGTCCATGGGGTTATGAAGAGTTGGACATGACTGAGAGACTGAACTGAATGAAAACTATAGAACTCCTAGAAGAAAACTTAATAGTTATCTTTGTTAACTTGGGCAGATTTAGATAGAATGCAGAAAGCATGAATCAAGAAAAAATTACCTGATAAACTAGGCATCATAAAAATATAAAACATTTCATCTTTAAAATATAGTACTAATAAAAATGCAAGCCACAGACTGGGAGAAAATATTTGTAAAATAGATATGTGACAAGGAACTTGAATCAGAGTATATAAAGAACTCTCAAACCCTTAGATATCTCCAAATATCTCTCAAAAGAAAATGTACAAATGGCCAATAAGCAGATGAAAAGATGCTCAATACCATTAATCATCACACAAATGCAAAGTAAAACCACATTAAGTTACCATTTATCAACAAAGGACCGTCTAGTCAAGGCTATGGTTTTTCCAGTGGTCATGTATGGATGTGAGAGTTGGACTGTGAAGAAAGCTGAGCGCTGAAGAATTGATGCTTTTGAACTGTGGTGTTGGAGAAGACTCTTGAGAGTCCCTTGGACTGCAAGGAGATCCAATCAGTCCATTCTGAAGGAGATCAGCCCTGGGATTTCTTTGGAAGGAATGATGCTAAAGCTGAAACTCCAGTACTTTGGCCACCTCATGCGAAGAGTTGACTCATTGGAAAAGACTCTGATGCTGGGAGGGATTGGGGGCAGGAGGAGAAGGGGACGACAGAGGATGAGATGGCTGGAAGGCATCACTGACTCGATGGATGTGAGTCTGAGTGAACTTCGGGAGTTGGTGATGGACAGGGAGGCCTGGCGTGCTGCAAATTCATGGGGTCGCAAAGAGTCAGACACGACTGAGCAACTGAACTGAACTGAACTGAGAATAACTAAAATTAAGAAAGAATACCAAGTGTTTATGAGGACACAGAATAACTGGAACTCTCAAACACTATTGGTGGGAATATGAACTGGTGCAACCACACTGAAAACTTTTGGGCAGTTTTCACCCACTAAAATGATCTAGCCATTCCATTTCTAGGTATTTCTTGAGAGAAAGAAGACTTGTACCTGCATATCCATAGCAGCTTTGTTCACAATAGTCAATATCTGGAAACAATCTGAATGTCTATTAGCAGGTAAGTGTATAAATAATATGTATAGCCATACAACTGAATGGTACTTGCAGCAAAAAGAACAAACTGGGCTTCCTTGGTGGCTCAGATGGTAAAGAATCTGCCTTGCAATGCAGGAGACCAGAGTTCAATCTCTGGGTTGGGAAGATTCCCTCGAGAAGTGAATGGCTACCCACTCCAGTATTTTTGCCTGGAGAATCCTATGGATACAGGAGGCTGGTGGGCTACACTCCATGGGGTCTCAAGAGTTGGACATGATTGAGCGACTACCAATACACAAAACTGTCATAATGTAAAGTTTTAAATAAATGCAGTTTTTTCACTTGTTTGTAATAAATTGTATTTATGTATAAAGTTATTTCCTAATAAAGATAATAAAGATAAAAATAATCATAAAAGGAGGATTAAAGACCAAAAAACAAACAAACAAAAAAACCCAAACCCCTTATAATGCCAAACTGTGCATCTATGCACTGCTTTTCTATTTGCAGTTAGATACTTCACAAAAAAATTCTGATATTCACAATTACCAGTAGATGGAAGATTTTTGTTGTTTTGTTAGATAATGAAATACTTACCACTATGGGAGATTTTAAGCACATTATCCATATGCAGTTTTCCTAACTAGATATCATTTGGCATAATTGTTACACATGGTAGAGAGCATACAGCTTCATGACTCTGAACAAGAAATCAACAGCAGTGATCAGGAATTGCAGATCTTTTTGAAGTCCTATGCAGATATATACCAGACACTGGAGGGAAGTTCATAAACTAACAAATTATGTGAGCTTCTGGTAATGGTGGCACACTCCTGTGAGCAAGTTTTGTGTCTAATTGCTTCCTGGGTGTTTTACCATTGTTAGATTTGTAGGAAGCCTAGTACAAATCATAACAGAGAGAACTAGTTACTCCCTTTCTTGTTCAGCTGGAGTTCAGCAAATGATGGCAACACTGGTGCCAGAGAAAAACAGCTACATCAATTGAGCTTTTAGCATTCTTAGAATAAACACAATTTGGTAAAGTATTAGCCTTTTTATGTTCCTGGATTCAATTAGTCAATGTTTTGTTTAGGATAATTGCACAGATTTTCATGAGAGAGTTTGGAATGAAATTTGCCTTTCTTGTATTGACCTTGTAAGATTTTGGTATCAAAGTTTTGTTGGTTGTATAAAACAAGTTTGCCTCATAAAACACATTTCTTTTCTTTGGAAGAATTTGTACAAGATTATTGTTATTTTATTAAATGTCTGGGAGATTTCAACAGTGACAATTCTGGTCCTAGAAATTTCCTTGTGGAAAGGTTTTTAAATTACATACTTAAGTTCCTTAATAGACTATCCAGCATTTCTATTTATTGTCATGTAAGTTTAGTAAGATATTGTTCTAGGAATTTTCCATTCAAATTTATTAGCATAAACACTATAATATACACTTATTTTTTAATAAATATAAGAACACTACATTTTGATTTTTGTTAATTTTCTATATTATGCATTTGTCTTCTACTTCAGTGATTTTTGCATTTATGTTCATTATACTAGTATACTTCCCTCTGCTCTCTTTTTGTTTGATTTGCTCTTAATTTTGTAGCTTATTCATATGTGAACTCAGAACACTGATATTTAGCTCTTTTCTAATTTAGCTGCATCCTGCAAGTTTAGATATGTCATATGCTCATTATAACTTAATAAGTTCAAAATATTTTTTAAAATAGGTTTTTTGGTGATTTCTTCTTTGACTCATAGATTTTTAAGGAGTTTTTTTGCTTAATTTTCAAGGTAGTGGACATTTTATATTTATCTTTTTATTGTCTATGTCTAGCTTTTTAAGTTTGAAAACATATACAAAGTATTTAAAATCTACATTTAAAAAACTCCAACAATAAGCCTCAATGTGTCTGTTTTTATCATTACTGGGTCAGATTTTTTTTTTTTAATCAGAGACTGATTGAGTTGTTTGAGCTGTCTTCAAGTTTTCTACCATAGGTTGGCCCTGATCATATACTTATGGGCTTCCCTGGTAGTTCAGCTGGTAAAAAAATACGTGTGCAATGCAGGAGACCCCGGTTCAGTTCCTGGGTCAGAAAGATCCCCTGGAGAAGGGATAGGCGACCCTCTCCAGTATTCTTGGGCTTCACTAGTGGCCCAGTCGGTAAAGAATCCATCTGCAGTGAGGGAGACCTGGGTTCAATCCCTGGCTTGGGAAGATCCCTTGGAGGGAGGCATGGCAACCCACTCCAGTATTCTTGCCTGGAGAATCTCCATGACAGAGGGTCCCAGTCCATAGAGCTGCAAAGAGTCAGACATGACTGAGCAACTGAGCACACACAGATCATATACTTAGCCAGCCAGAAATCCAACTGAGAATCTGGGGTTTTCTAGGTCACCTCCTCCTTGGAGGATCCAGAACTCCTACTTTGTCTTTTCAGTACCATGAGATGACATCAAACTCCTCTTAAACCTTCAGGAGCTTTTTGCCTACCTTGCTGCTGCTGCTACTAAGTCACTTCAGTCGTGTCTGACTCTTCGCGACCCCATGGACTGCAGCCTACCAGGCTCCTCTGTCCATGGGATTTTCCAGGCAAGAGTACTGGAGTGAGGTGCCATTGCCTTCTCCTTTTGCCTACCTTACTGCTCTTTTAAAAAGTAGTAGAAGAAAGTTGGTTCACTCGCAATTCCTTCCTCTCCAGGATCTTAACCATATGAGTTCTACTTGTTTTAACCATTCTCATAGGTCATCACCACTTTTTAATTTTTGTCTTTTAACTGGCTTTTCTCATTGTGTTGTGTTAATGTGTCACATGCTGCTCCATGAGAGCCAGAAGCAAAATCAACTGCTTTCATCTCAGCCTCTTTATAATCCATTCTGCATATAAAAGCAGGATAATTTTTATAAAGTTTTAATCAGATGCTTCCCTCCTCCAATGGCCTCTTACCACATTTACAATCAAATCCCAATCACTTCCCTGCCTCTCTCTCACACTTTATCTTATACCTGACCCTATCCCTTCCATACTTGACATCTTCCTGCCACAGTGACCTTCCTGCTGTTTAGACATGCAAGCTTGTTACACCCAAGACTTCACACTGGCTGCTTCCTCTGTCTGAGATGCACATCCAACGAGTTCTTCATATGTCTGGCTTCTCAATTCACATGACAGCAACTCAGAGAGGCCTTCCTGGAGCACAGCAGTCTAAGGCAGCTCTACTCCATCAGACACATCATATTATGAGATGGTGTTTCCTTCAGGTTGAAAAGAAAGAAAGTGAAAGTGAAGTAGCTCAGTCATGTCTGACTCTTTGTGACCCCATGGACTACGGCCTACCATGATCTTCCATCAATGGGATTTTCCAGGCAAGAGTACTGGAGTGGGTTGCCATTGCCTTCTCCAGAGGATCTTCCCGACCCAGGGATCAAACCCGGGTCTCCCACATGGTAGGCAGACACTTTACCATCTGATCCACCAGGGAAGCCTTAAGGTTACTTGGCTTCTAATCCTCTGAGCTTGTGACCAGACTGGAGTAGTAAGGGGATTAATTAACCCAGCTCTGAGAGAAGCAGAGAGACTGGGTAGAGATGAATATACACCAGGGCCCAGGCCCAATTTTAATATCTGCTCAACCTGCTTGATATTTCTGAGACTCCACTTTCAGGAATTCCCTGTTTTATTTAGAGGCAGAAGTATACTCTGTATATAAGCATGCTGAACAGATAACCCCAAACTCATTAGTTGCTGCTGTTTCTGTTTAACTTCTCTGTGAAGTTATAATCTTATAAATGCTCATTATATCCATCCTGGAAAGTAAACAGACCTAAAATCAAGAAGAGTGTTCCCAGGGTGAAAAGAAGTTTCTAATTACAGTAATAATAAAAAAAAAAAAGAGATAAATCAATCAACTTGGAAGTCTTCTTTTTAATTTTTTTAGTCTGCATTACATTTAATATCTATTTCTCTCCATTTTTCCTCATTTAAAAATTCTAATTGTAACTTTAATTTTTCTAAGATTTAGCTATCCTGTTTTAATCAGCAAAAATATGTTTCAAGTTTGAACTTGCATAAATTTGAAAAAATCACATAAGACTTTAATGAAACATTAATCATAGAAATAAATTTAGCATTTAAACTACATGTTAAAGGGTATTCTTGCTCTTAACTGCGAGCAACATCAATTATTTCTCACTGAACATCGCTGGAATGTTAATTAGCAAATACAGAAAGTAGGACACTTGGTCCTCATTTACCTTCTTGCATAGCACTTACTGGCTTGCATAAATCCAGCAGGAGCAAGGAATCTTCATTTCATTCACCATGGGTTGCAATGTGAGACCCAGAAGCCAACATTACCTTTCACTTGTAAGGAGGTCAGGAAACCACGCAATGTGTGTGATTACAGTAAACCCAGCTCAGTTGCCATCTCACGTCCGTGCACACCACAAGCTACACCCATGAGACGTTTCTGAACTGCCCCCAAAGTGTCTGTGGATGCCTTGGTACCTTTGCATATGCACCTGGAATGCCCTCCCTCTCCCCCAAAATGTTCTACCACTTGTCAAGACCCAAGTCCAAGAGTGCACCCTCTATGAGGTCTTCCCTCAGTGCTTTGCAGCATCCTGTCCACACCTTGATTAGGACATTTATTTCACTGTATTGTTTCCTTCCATGTGCCTGTGGGGTCTTATCTATCAATCGTTTTTGTGTCCTTCCTGCCACTTCAACTTCTATTACAGAGTAAATGCACAATAAATATTTCTTAAATGAATCAATAATCAACCATGAGAACTTCACCTTGCTTTCCCCATATTAAAAAATTCATTTATCCTTTAAACTTATTCTCCAGAAGTAGGCATTCATACAATTAGCTGGAAAGAACAACTTAAGCTTTTGATAATTGACGTGGGCCTTATCACTCAATGCTGTAGATGTCAACTGATTTTTTTCACCTAAAGTAAGAGGATATAATGGTCATTCTGAGTATCTGATACAAGCTATAGATACTTTCTCCAGAATTTATTCACAACCACCCATGCACAAAACTGATCAATATCAGGCTCTGAACTGGTTCAAATTCTGGTTCTGTCATTTACCAGCTGTATGATCTTAGGAAAATCACTTAACTTCTCTGTGTCTTGGTTTCTTCATCTTTCAATGGGGATAACAATAGTACATATCTTACAGGATTGTTATGAGGATGAAATGAGTTAATTATATAACATATTTAGAACATGGCTTGGCATAGTAAGCCCTATAGAAACTACCAGGATTAGGCTCTGGGAACTGGAGGTATCAAGATAAATTGGACAGGATTTCTTTCCTTGAGGAGCTCAAAGTCTCATGAGGAAGACAGCTGTGCAAATAAAAGATACTCTGGTAGAAGTCTGGACAAAGGAGCAGAGGATGGAGCACTTTCCTTCTGAGGCCTAGGAGAGGGTACCAGGCAGGAGGTGGTATTTTAGCTGAGAATCTGTGGATAAGCAGGAGTCACTGGTAGCATTAGTTGAGGATGTCCATTTTAGGCAGATGTAAGCAAAGAAACAATTTATACAGCCACGTGAAAGCAGCCACTGAGAGTGACTTCAGTATAGTGTCGGAGGTGAAAGGTGCTGGAAGTACAACTGAAGCACATTGTGGACACTATAAACCCATTTATTCAGCACCCATGTTCACCACCTCTTCCCCTGCCCTCCCTGTTGGAGTCGGGGAAGTGAAATACCAGATCTTCCCAAACAGGTGAGGTCCTGTGACAGTTAATAGGGCTTTTGCTGAAAAGGGCTTCTCCTACAGGATAAAAATTGAGAGCCTTTCAAGAAGAAAGTTTCTTTCTTTCTTTTTTTTTTTTTGCTTTGTTCCTACCTGGAACTTGGGTTTGAAGTTCTCAGACAGGAAGAGGAGAGCCATCTGCTGAGGTATAGTAGGAATACCCAGAAAGCTCGGGTCCCTGGGGGCTGTGCTCAGTGGTTGCACTGCCTGCACACCTCCCTCTGGACTTCCTGTTTGTGAGAAATATCACAGCTGGCCAGGCTTTCTCTAGTTCAGAGCCAGAGGCATCCCTAACTGACACAAGTGGTAAAAAATGCTGGGTCATCGAAGGCCTCAGATGTTCTCCACTGGGGCTGAGACATCCACATTTGAGCACTGGGCACTCTAGGCTCACTTAGGGGCTTTGAAAATACAGCTTTGCAGTAACACAAACCACTGTTTTAAATCACTTCTCAGCCAGTTACTCTTCTGGTTAACTTGAGAAAGCAAGTGAAACAAGCTCAGTCTGAGCCTTGTGGGGGAGACACATGGTAGAACTTATTTTGGGATGCAAACCTTCGCCACAGCATGCTGGAAAGACCCGAGTAGGTCAAGAAGCAGAGGAAGAGTGAGAGCTTGCTATGTCCTTGCAGAGCAAAATAAATCTGAACTAAAGATTCAGAAATTGCTTCAGAACCTAAAGTCAATCTAGTTGACATTTTAAGCCAAAACATATTCTGATAGTGCTGGATTTTATAAATGCTCTTTGAGACTTATAATAATACCTTTATGGCTAAAGGTCTTAGTACAAGCTTCTCTAAAGTTCTTCAGAAGAAAGAGGCTTTTTTCTTTTCATGTACTATAAATTTCTGTGGCATCTTGTATTCCCAGGAATGCAGTGAGAAGTCCATAAATAACTGCCAAGAATAGCCAGGAATGTAGGAACAAATCATTTAAGATTCATGACTCCATGCTAGTGGCACTATGCGTGCTTTCAGTCTGTTGATAACCAAAGTAGTAAGAAGCTCAAATACAACTCTGTCTCCCTTATGGCACCTTCTACAAAGCATGTGTGGTGCTCAGACATGTCCTACTCTTTGCAACCCCATGGATTGTAGCCTACCAGGTTCCTCTGTCCATGGAATTTTCCAGGCAAGAATACTGGAGTGGGTTGCCATTTCCAGCTTTGGGGGATCTTCCCAACCCCAGACTCAAACCCAAGTCTTTTGGGTCTCCTATGTTGGCAGGTGGATTCTTTACCACTGAGCCACTTGGGAAGCCCTTATAAAGCCTAATTAAGCCTAGGAAGCAGAAAATGAAAAATCTTTGTCCCCAGATATCTACACTTTCTTGTCAAGGATACTTGAAAGTTCTGCATCAGAGATGATCTACTTTGAAGAATAAAAGAATACTGCCCAAAGTGAGTGCCTTGGACCATCAGCACCAGCCTGATAAGGATAATATGATGCTCAGATCGAGGATAACTGATTTCTCAAAGTTACACAACTAATAACTAGCCAAGCTGGGATTTGAACCAAGGTCTGTGTCACTGCAAAGCTGTGCTTTTAACTCCTACATTATATTGCAGCACTTTCATGTCCTAAGCCTCCCTGTTCCTTAAGCCACGCAGTCTGCAGATTATTCCCTCAAGCTAAAGAAGGGAGCTAGGCAGTCAATGGGGTGACAACTTTCTGCTAGTTCTCTCGGACAAGACTTAGTCATTGTGAGGCTGAGCCAGATGAGGTCTTGTTGAGGAACCTCCTTGCTCCCAGCTGGCGGAGGAGACACATGTAGGAGAAGAAAATCACCTTCATCAGACTATTCATCAAACTATTCAAAAGCTCCAGCAAGTTGCCTAGCACCAAGCAAACCAGGAAGATGGTGTGAATGATTTAAATCTATTTAAATTTATACCTATTTAAATCAAATAGTATGCAACCCCAGTGTTATTCTAGGGCTTATTGTTTTACCTGTCCCAGGAACCTGACAGTGTGAGAATCTCTGGAACTGGTCCAGACGGACACAGTTTAAATTTGTCACTCTCACTCAAGGGCCACACGTGTGGGAAGTATGTGAGAATGCATTTCTTCCTGCTCCCACAGAAAGGCAGAGAGAGGGAGTTCTGCTTGCAGGCTCAGAATCAGATGAAGAGGCTATTACAGTCGTCCCCTCGTATGTTGGGGTACTGGTTCCAGTACCCACCAAGACATGGAAACAACTTAAATGTCCATCGACAGAGGAATGAATAAAGAAAATGTTTTACATGCATATAATATAGTATTACTCAGCCATAAAAAAGAAAGAAATAAAGGCATTTGCAGCAACATGGATGAATGAGCTTATCTACAAAACAGAAGCAGAGTCATAGACATAGAAAACAAATTTATGGTTACCAGGGGGTAAGGGCAGAGGGATAAACTGGGAGATTGTGACTGACATATACACACTGAAAGTGAAAGTGAAGTCGTTCAGTCCTATCCAACTCTTTGTGACCCCATGGACTGTAGCCCACCAGGCTCCTCGGTCTATGGGATTTTCCAGGCATGAACACTGGAGTGGGTTGCCATTTCCTTCTCCAGGGGATCTTCCGGACCCAGGGATCAAACCTGGGTCTCCCGCATTGCAGGCAGACGCTTTACCATCTGAGCTGTAAAATAGATAACGAATAAGGACTTACTGTTTACCACAGGGAACACTACTCAATACTCTAATGGTATGTATGGAAAAAGAATCTAAAAAAGTGTGGATATCTGTATAACTGATTCACTTTGCTATATTCTTGCTATATACTTGATTCACTTTGCTATAACACACATTGTAAATCAACTATACTCCAATAAAAATTAAAATAAAATAAATATAAAAAAACTCCACTTCACCCACTTAAAAAAAAATTCCTAGGAGCTACAACCCAAAGAAAACATGGCCCCCCTCTAGGACCAAGAGAACCATGAACTAAGCAGAAGAGTTTGGGGCTCCAAGAAGGGAGGGAGTAGCACGTGGGCTTCATGGTCAGTCACTTCGCTTTGTCACTTAAGCCTGTTTTTCAGGGCCCGGGCACTCACCTCAGCCTGCCAGATGGGGTTCACAGTGTTGCCAATGATTTTGGATCGCCTCTCCTGTCCATGGTGGGGGAGGGCAGGAAAGATGCTGTGCTTCCCAGGCTGAATAGAAATCTTCAGGTAAGGGTCTGGGTTGAAAAACATCCCTTTCTTCAACCCCATGGCCTGGAAATCTACAAAATAGAGGATATTTCAATTTTGTGTGTTTTAGTAAGGTTAAAGATTATCTGTCTGTGGAATTCTGTGGAGTGGGTAGCCATTCCTTTCTCCAGGGGATCTTCCTGACTCAGGGATTGAACCTGAGTCTCCCGCATTGCAGGCTGATTCTTTACTGTCTGAGCCATCAGGGAAGGCCCAAAAGATTAGATTATGTTTTATACAAGGAAAAGAGTCCATTTGAAACACAGAAAAAATTTTCAATCCTGAACCACCGTTTTTCACCTCATTACAAAATATGGACTGATGTGTCTGCAGAACCCATTACATGAAACATTTACTGACGTATATTAAATTGGTTTGGTAAGAACTGCCTGTAATAAATCAATACTGGCATTGTGGTCACTACGCTTTTCAAGAGAATACTGTTGGTCCTTTCTGGTTTGGACTTCTGGTGCTCCTCAGGCAGGTTGGAATGAGGCTGAGGGTTACCTCAGGAAACCTGGGTGCACACTGAGAGAGGAAATCCATCTTGGAAAATTCAGTGGGTCTAGGTGAAAATTCTTCAAAGTGGAGACAGAAAAACAAGGGCTCTAGTCTCACAGTAAATAGGATCTTCACTGAGTAAGGAAAGAGAGAATTAGGAGAAAAAAGAGAAAGATGAAGATTAAAAGAGTGAAGAGCAGGGGCATTGGAGGAAAGAAAAAAATCATGGCCTCCATGGAGCTAATGTACTTCAGTGAGGAGAGTTCTGAGGAGAGACCATGCTGTCAGGAGGAAAGGCTTTGAAAACTGAGCCGTTCCCTGTAACTGAAAGTATCTGATCATGTAAAATTTCATGCTGTGTGTAGGGGGGAGAGAGAGGTGATAGTGGTTTATAGCTGTTCTGCCGACAACCTGAAATCATCTTATATTTATTGGAAATAAATTTATAATATCAAAAACATAATTAAAATTTTTGTATTATTAAAGTATTTTCCAAAAAATTGTTCCTACTTATACTTAAGTAAAAGAAACAGTTAAAAATACATCGGATTGATTCTCAAGTATGGTATAAGTTGTGAGGTGTTTGGAGGAATTTGTCACTGATGGAAAAAAGTACAGAAGCTTTCATGTGAATTTAAACGATACTTTGAATTGATTCAAAGCAATCTCCGTAACAAAACTGTTCTTCCACTCTTGCATTATTATATACTGCTGTGAGGTGGAATAAACATTAGAAAATATAAACATCACAGAAATTTGTAAAACTCAGGTATCACCCATAGAAATGTGTGACAGCCTGAGTCTTTTCTCCTTAGAAAGGTCTGTTCATAGGGTTGATCTTTCGGTAGTGTCAGGGGGGTTCTCACACCTCAGAACTAATAAGAACTCATCTCTGTGCCCCAAGTGTTTGTGAAAACTACCTTGTTTACACCGAACACCTGCTTTTCTCTGGGAGTCTGGAATTTTAGTAAGTCCTAGGAGGAATTTGGCCACATGAGCAGCCCCCAGTGAAAACCTTGGATTCTGAATCTTTATTGAGCCTCCTTGTTTCCCTGGTGGCTCAGAAGGTAAAGAATCTGCCTGTAGTGTGGGAGACCTGGGTTTGATCCCTGGATCAGGACAATCCCCTGGAGAAGAGAATGGCAACCCACTCCAGTATTGTTGCCTAGAGAATTCCATAGACAGAGGAGCCTGGTGGGCTACAGTCCATGGGGTCGCAAAAAGTCAGACATGACTGAGTGACTAAAAAAATTTTTGATAGATAATAATTCATATTTTTATCACAACTTGTTGCTGGGGAAAATGAACCCAAGCTGTATGACTCCAGTGAGAGAGGACTCATGGAAATTTGCACCTGCTTTCTTCCAGATTTCATCCCAGGTACCTTTTTCCTTTGCAATTTGCTTTTTCTCTTTTCAATGTTTTATAGTCATGAGTACGATAATACTCATGAGTTCTCCTAGTGAGTCATCATTTCTGGGAGGTGGTATTGGGGACAATGGCTGAGAATGTGATAGACATATAGATTTATTCACCATAAAATAATATGACTATCATCGCCTTCGTCACCTCCACCACTACTGCCGGCCATTTATTGATTAGTTACTAAATTCTGGGGACCATTCTATGCCCTTCAAATATATAATCTGATTTAATCCTAGTTACAAACTCTACAAAGTAGTTATTATATCACTAGTTTGAGGAAGAAAACATAGAGGCTTCTGACTTAAGTAATTTGAACAGGTTTTTATAGTTGGTCAACGTCAGAAATGAAATTTGAACCTGCCTCTTTGATTCCAAAGTCTGTGTTTTTAACCAAAATGTGATACTACCTTTTTATAAAAATTCCAACTTTGGCATGGGTCAAATCCTTATGTATAAATAGGTCTTTTGAAAAAATTCTCTTCCATCAAACAACTTATCTAAATCTGCATAATATGTCTTTATCACATGTTTGATACCTGATAAGTCTAGTCATGCTTCATTGTTCTTGTTTTTTTGTCTGAAAGAAAACATCTTTCTTTACTACTCACACATTTATTCTTCCATATTAATCTTATTAATTTTTTTAAAAGCTGCCTTCAAAGAATTGGAATTTTGATCAGAACTGTATTAAATTTATAGATTAATTTTGGGAGAAATGGGAACTTTATACTCAGGAGCATATATTTCTTCATATTTTCATGCCTCATTTCATGTCCTCCAGTGAGCTTTTATAGTTTAAATTCAATTTGTATATTTATTAAAATATGTGTTTCACAGAGTAAAATGTTTGAAAACTGCTGTATTAAGGAGTCAATTAGGAGTTTAAAGAGCGCTCGGCTGGGAGTCAGTATATTCAGATTTTAGTCTGGAACACTCACTGTTGAACTTTAAAACTTTAGAAAATTGATGTAACTTTTTGGGTCTCAATGTTTTCAACTCTGAGATTGTTGGAATGGATGTGTATAACAACACAGAGTTTTATGATTTTCCAAAAGTAAATGATACATTAATGGGAGAATATTTAATTTTCCTCCATTTTTCCTGTATTAGTTTTTTGTTCTGATGATAAACACGATACACACTTATTATAACATTTTTAAATACAGAAGGAAAAGAAACAGAATTTTAAAGTTATTTCAAATTGTACTGCCTAGTAGTAGCCATTGCCAGACTTTTTCTTTATTGTCTTTCAGTAATTTGCACAGTTGAGACCATACTGTATATATAAACATTTGTCCTAAATTTTTTCTTTTGCCTGGATTATATAATAAAATGTCTGGTCCCATGTCTTTTAGAACATTTTGTATATATAATTCTTAAGAGTATATGGTATTTCATTATTTGACTCTGTGGTAATTTTGAATGTTTAAATTGTCTCCAATACCTGTGGGGAAAAAACCCTTTATTTGCATTTGCAATTTGTTGAGGTTGCAGTGTTAATTCTTTGAAAATTAAAGGGATAATAGTTACATAGGAAATTTATTACCACCAAGAAGTGGTAAAAACTGAATATATAAACAGATTTGAAAAGTAAAATATTTGCATCAACAATCTTGCTTGCCATGTCTACTGTATTCTTGAAATTTTCCATGATCTATCTTTCTGCTTATTTCTCATTTTTTATCCTAAAAATAAAAGCAGTCCAATTATATGCAGTATCTCCAGTTTTTGAGGTTTTGTTTTTTTTTCTAATCTCTCTGTATACTGGAGTGGATATTCACATATTACTCTCAGATAATATGCAAGGGTGAAATTCTTTGAGCCCTTGAAAACCTGAAAATGTGTTTCTCTTGCCTTCTCATATAAACGACAATCTGGTAGGCACAGAAATCTTCAGCTAAAATATGCTACCCTTAAAGCTCTGTAGCCTTTGCTTCATGATTTTAGTGTTCTGTATTATAAGACAAATCTGAAATTAACATGAGGTTTATCCTTTTGTATCATGCTTTTTCCACTCAGATGGCTACTCTGTTTGCATTTGAAAATTTGTTTTAAAAAAAAGGCATTTGTCTAGACATTGCTCTCTGCACATACTTTTTTCCTAGTATGTGATAGTCAAATTTAAAGATGCAAAATTATATCCAGCTCAAAAAAATCTTTCTGCTATTATTATTTGTTCTGATCTCTTCATCAGAATTATCCATGTATTGCTCTGTATTTGTCATCCATCTTTTTACTTCCTTATCTTTTTAAGTCTGACCCTTCTATGTTTTCGATGAGAGAATCTCAAGTTGGTCTACCCAATTCTAATAATGTAGTGAGTATACTCTTCGCTGCTTTCTAAAATCTCTCAAAGCTCACTTTGAATTCAATGACTGTACCTTTCAGAATTTATTTTAAATCTTTCCTTGACTATAATAGACAGAAAAATGGTCTCACACAGATGACCATGATCTAATTCCTGGAACCTGTGAATATGTCACCTTACACAGTAGAAGGGACTTTACAGACATGCTGAAGAATCTTGATTGAGATGGAAAGATTCAGTGTAATTATAAGAGTCCTTATAAAGTGGAGGAAGGAGGAGCAAGATGAGGAGAAAGTGATGTGACAGCAGAAGCAGAGACTGGAGTGATACAGCCGTGAGCCAAAAACATGCATAACAGACTTTAGAATCTCAGAGATGAGCATATTCTTCCTAGGAGATCCCAGAAGGGAACCAGCCTTGCCTGTTGATACCTTGATTTTCATCCCTTAAGATTCATTTTGGATTTCTGATCTCCAGAACTGTATGAATACATGTGTGTTGTTTCAAGCCACTAACTTTATGGTAATTTGTTACAGCAGCAATAGGAAACAAATACATTGACTTTCTTTTAGCTTCAAAGACCTCCCTTATCATTTTTCTTCATCCTAGACTTCTTACCTGATAGATTTTGCACTTTCCTGTGTTTTATAGAGTGTACAAGCAGATGAGTAACATATCCTTTACTTCTCCTCAGTATATATTTGTGACAAAATACTTCCTTTTTCCTCTTGAGTGTTATGTCCTTCAACTTTTTTTTCCCCATTCTCGATACATTTTTTAGGACCATGAGTAGGTTGTGTGTAGCCCTGGTATTGTCCATCTTTAGTTAGTTTGGTTGTACAATGGGCTGCTGTTAGAATCCTCATCCCTACTTTTATACCTGGAGATGACTAGCATCTAGTTAACTTCTTTGATAATCTGTAGGTTTTGCTTAGTTATAGATTTGATGACCTTTTAAACTTTCTTTGAGGCATGACATTTATCATGATACTTTAAGCAGTATTTACTTTTCCTTGACAGTGAGTTAAACACAGACATGCTCAATTACAAAGTATTATATCTCCACTACCATTCCAGGCATGCTTCTTTAGTTGCTCATTTTATACCTCCAGCCATATTTCATTGTTGGCAATTTTTGCCTTGAGATAACTGTAAGAAAAATGATATATTGGGGACCATAGGAAATGAAGTGAAGTGAAGTGAAGTCACTCAGTCATGTCCAACTCATTGTGACCCCATGGACTGTAGCCTACCAGGCTCCTCCATCCATGAGATTCTCCAGGCAAGAATACTGGAGTGGGTTGCCATTTCCTTCTCCAGGTATTGTAGGCAGATGATTTACGATCTGAGCTACCAGGGAAGCCCATATATATTGGTCCCCTATATATTGGGGACCATAGGAAATGAACCAATCCTGATCCTTAGAAAGTAGCTATCTGAACCAAACTGGTGATGGTAGTGGGGTAGTTTCATTTCCTTTGGTCAGTCTATGAGTCCATGTCTGCATGGCAGAGCCAAAAATGGGAACCAATGAATGGAGATTTTGTCTCTTTCCGCAGTTCCATGCTGTCTATCCTGAATGGTATCCCTTGTAGACTTTAGGATTTTAGTGAGCTCTGGTTGGTGAAAATTCTTAATTTCTTACAGACAGTAGTTTTCCTGGTTTCTACTGTTTCTGAAGGCTTGTATAAATAATTGTTAGTTATCAAGCATTTCAATGGGAATATAAGAATAACAAATCAGGAGTTGTTAGTTTTCTGTCCTGCTGCTGCTGCTGCTACTGCTAAGTCGCTTCAGTCATGTCCAACTCTGTGCAACCCCATAGATGGCAGCCCACCAGGCTCCCCTGTCCCTGGGATTCTCTAGGCAAGAACACTGGAGTGGGTTGCCATTTCCTTCTCCAATGCATGAAAGTGAAAAGTGAAAGTGAAGTTGCTCAGTCGTGTCCGACTCCTAGCAACCCCATGGACTACAGCCCACCAGGCTCCTCCGTCCATGGGATTTCCCAGGCAAGAGTACTGGAGTGGGGTGCCATTGCCTTCTCTGTTTCTGTCCTAGTAATACAAATTATTGAGTTTTTTTCTTTAAAAAAAACACAAAAAACTGAGACACATTCTATTGATGAATGTGGGCTTTTTAAAGACTTACTTTCTTTCAGAGTAGTTGTAGATTAATAGCAAAATCAAAAGGAAATACATAGATTTCCCCTATACTGCCTGCTTCACACATGCATAGCCCCCCACCCCCATTCTCAACATCTACCAGATTGGTACATTGGTTACAGTTGATGAGCCTAGACTGACACATCATCATCACAGTGTCCCTTTGATGAGAGACACTTTACCTTTCTTCCCCAAATCCATAATTTACACTAGGATTCACTTTTGGCACTATACATTCAATGGCACTGGCAAATGCATTATTACATGTATCCATCATTACTCTCTCAAACAGAGTATTTTCACTGCCCTAAAAACCCTGTGCCCCACCTATTCATCTCTCATCCCCTAGAACCACTGATGTTTCTATCATCTTCATAGTTTTACCTTTACCAGAATGTGACATAGTTGGATTCACATAGCATGAAGCCTTTCCAGATTGGCCTTTTTTGATGAGTAATATACATTCAAGATTCCTCAGGTCTTTTCATGGCCTGATAGCTCATTTCTTTTTAGCACTGAATAATATTCCATTATCTGAATGTACTACAGTTTATTTATCCATTCACCTACTGAAAGACATCTTGATTGCTTCCAAGTTTTGGCAATCATAAAAAAAGCTGCTATAGACATCTGTGTCAGGTTTTTGGGGGTAAGTTCCAAGCAATGTGATCATGGGGTCATGTAGTAAGAGTATGTTTAGTTTTGAAAGAAACTACCAAAATGCATTTCAGAGTGTCTGTACCATTTGCTTTCCTACCAGCAATAAATGTGAGTTCCTTTTGCTCCACGTCTTTGCCAGCATTTAGTGTTTTCAGTGTTCTGGATTTTGGTCATTCCAATAGGTACATAGTAGTATCTCTTTTTAATTTGCATTTCCCTAATGATATCTGCTGGATCATTGGAAAAGCAAGAGAGTTTTAGAAAAAACATCTATTTCCACTTTATTGACTATGCCAAAGCATTGGACTGTGTGGATCACAATAAACTGTGGAAAATTCTGAAAGAGATGGGAATACCAGACTACCTGACCTGCCTTTTGAGAAATCTGTATGCAGGTCAGGAGGCAATAGTTAGAAATGGACATGGAACAACAGACTGGTTCCAAATAGGAAAAGGAGTGTGTCAAGGCTGTATATTGTCACCCTGCTTATTTAACTTATATGCAGAGTACATCATGAGAAACGCTGGGCTGCAGGACCAGACAGCTTCACAGCTGAATTCTACCAAAAATTTAGAGAAGAGCTAACACCTATCCTACTCAAACTCTTCCAGAAAACTGCAGAGGAAGGTAAACTTTCAAACTCATTCTATGCGGCCACCATCACCCTAATACCAAAACCTGACAAAGATGCCACAAAAAAAGAAAACTACAGGCCAATATCATTGACGAACATAGATGCAAAAATCCTTAACAGAATTCTAGCAAACAAAATCCAACAACATATTATAAAGATCGTACATCATGATCAAGTGGGCTTTATCCCAGGGATGCAAGGATTCTTCAATATCCACAAATCAATCAATGTAATACACCACATTAACAAATTGAA
>NW_011495058.1:5392092-5395972 GCF_000754665.1 Bison bison bison
CACTGTTTGCAGATGACATGATCCTCTACATAGAAAACTCTAAAGACTCCACCAGAAAATTACTAGAGCTAATCAATGAATATAGTAAAGTTGCAGGATATAAAACCAACACACAAAAATCTCTTGCATTCCTATATACTAACAATGAGAAAACAGAAAGAGGAATTAAGGAAAAATTTCATTCACCATTACAACAAAAAGAATAAAATACTTAGGAATATATCTACCTAAAGAAACAAAAGACCCATATATAGAAAACTATAAAACACTGGTGCAAGAAATTAAAGAGGACACAAATAGATGGAGAAATATACCATGTTCATGGATCAGAAGAATCAATATAGTGAAAATGAATATATTACTCAAAGCAATCTATAGATTCAATGCAATCCCTATCAAGCTACCAATGGTATTTTTCAGAAAGCTAGAACAAATAATTTCGCAATTTGTATGGAAATACAAAAAACCTCGAGTAGCCAAAGAAATCTTGAGAAAGAAGAATGGAACTGGAGGAATCAACCTGCCTGACCTCAGGCTCTACTACAAAGCCACAGTCATCAAGACAGTATGGTACTGGCACAAAGACAGAAATACAGATCAATGGAACAAAATAGAAAGCCCAGAGATAAATCCATGCATCTATGGACACCTTATCTTCGACAAAGGAGGCAAGAATATACAATGGAGAAAAGACAATCTCTTTAACAAATGGTGCTGGGAAAACTGGTCACCCACTTGAAAAAGAATGAAACTAGAACACTTTCTAACACCATACACAAAAATAAACTCAAAATGGATTAAAGATCTAAATGTAAGACCAGAAATTATTGAACTCCTAGAGGAGAACATAGGCAAAACACTCTGACATAAACCACAGCAGGATCCTCTATGACCCACTTCCCAGAATATTGGAAATACTAGCAAAAATAAACAAATGGGACCTAATTAAAATTAAAAACCTTCTGCACAACAAAGGAAACTATAAGTAAGGTGAAAAGAGAGCCTTCAGAATGGGAGAAAATAATAGCAAACAAAGCAATGGACAAAGAATTAATCTCAAAAATATACAAGGAACTCCTGCAGCTCAATTCCAGAAAAATAAAAGACCCAATCAAAAAATGGGCCAAAGAACTAAACAGACATTTCTCCAAAGAAGACATACAAATGGCTAACAAACACATGAAAAGATGCTCAACATCACTCATTAACAGAGAAATGCAAATCAAAACCATAATGAAGCACCATTTCACACCAGTCAGAATGGCTGTGATCCAAAAGTCTACAAGTGATAAATGCTGGAGAGGGTGTGGAGAAAAGGGAACCCTCTTACACTGTTGGTGGGAATGCAAACTAGTACAGCCACTATGGAGAACAGTGTGGAGATTCCTTAAAAAACTGGAAATAGAACTGCCATATGACCCAGTAATCCCACTGCTAGGCATACACACCGAGGAAACCAGAATTGAAAGAGATACGTGTACCCCAGTGTTCATTGCAGCACTGTTTATAATAGCCAGGACATGGAAGCAACCTAGATGTCCACCACCAGATGAATGGATAAGAAAGCTGTGGTACATATACACAAGGGAATATTACTCAGCCATTAAAAAGAATACATTTGAATCAGTTCTAAGAGGTGGATGAAACTGGAGCCTATTACACAGAGTGAAGTAAGCCAGAAAGAAAAACACCAATACAGTATACTAATGCATATATATGGAATTTATAAAGATGGTAATGATAACCCTGTATGCAAGACAGCAAAAGAGACATAGATGTATAGAACAGTCTGTTGGACTCTATGGGAGAGGGTGAGGGTGGGATGATTTGGGAGAATGGCATTGAAACATGTAAATTATCACATGTGAAATGAATTGCCAGTCCAGGTTTGATGCATGATACAGGGTGCTTGGGGCTGGTGCACTGGGATGACCCAGAGGGATGGTATGGGGAGGGAGGTGGGAGGGGGGTTCAGGATGGGAACACATGCACACCCATGGTGGATTTATGTCAATGTATTATGTCAATGTATGGCAAAACCAATATAATATTGTAAAGTAAGTAGCCTCCAATTAAAAAAAAAAATATATATATATATATACTGCTACTGCTGCTAAGTCGCTTCAGTCGTGTCCGACTCTGGGCGACCCCATAGACAGTAGCCCACCAGGCTCCTCCAGCCCTGGGATTCTCCAGGCAAGAACACTGGAGTGGGTTGCCATTTCCTTCTCATATATGTGTGTGTGTGTGTATGTATATATATATAAAGAGAAACGCTGGGCTAGATGAAGCACAAGCTGGAATCAAGATTGCTGGGAGAAATATCAATAACCTCAGATATGCAGATGACACCACCCTTATGGCAGAAAGTAAAGAAGAACTAAAGAGGTAAGGAGCAGCAGCTGTGCTTCGCTGGAGCAGCCGTGAAGAGATACCCCAGGTCCAAGGTAAGAGAAACCCAAGAAAGATGGTAGGTGTTGCAAAAGGGCATCAGAGGGCAGACACAGTGAAACCATAATCACAGAAAATTAGTCAATCTAATCACACTAGGACCACAGCCTTGTCTAACTCAATGAAACCAAGCTATGCCCTGTGGGGCCACCCAAGATGGGCAGGTCATGGTGGAGAGGTCTGACAGAATGTGGTCCATTGGAGAAGGGAGTGGCAAACCACTTCAGTATTTTTGGCTTGAATGAACAGTATGAAAAAGGCAAAATCATAGGATACTGAAAGAGGAACTCCCCAGGTCAGTAGGTGCCTAATATGCTACTGGAGATCAATGGAGAAATAACTCCAGAAAGAATGAAGGGATGGAGCCAAAGCAAAAACAATACCCAGTTGTGGATGTGACTGGTGATAGAAGCAAGGTCCGATGCTGTAAAGAGCAATATTGCAGAGGAACGTGGAATGTTAGGTCCATGAATCAAGGCAAATTGGAAGTGGTCAAACAGGAGATGGCAAGAGTGAACGTTGACATTCTAGGAATCAGTGAACTAAAATGAACTGAAATGGGTGAATTTAACTCAGATGACCATTATATCTACTACTGAGGGCAGGAATCCCTTAGAAGAAATGGAGTAGCCATCATGGTCAACAAAAGAGTCCAAAATGCAGTACTTGGATGCAATCTCAAAAACGACAAAATGACCTCTGTTTGTTTCCAAGGCAAACCATTCAATATCACAGTAATCCAAGTCTATGCCCCAACCAGTAATGCTGAAGAAGCTGTAGTTGAACAGTTCTATGAAGACCTACAAGATCTTTTAGAACTAACACCCAAAAATGATGTCCTTTTCATTATCGGGGACTGGAATGCAAAAGTAGGAAGTCAAGAAACACCTGGAGTAACAGCAAATTTGGCCTTGGAATACGGAATGCAGCAGGGCAAAGGCTAATAGAGTTTTGCCAAGAGAATGCACTGGTCATAGCAGACACTCTCTTCCAACAAGAGAAGACTCTACACATGGACATCACCAGATGGTTAACACCGAAATCAGATTGATTATATTCTTTGCATCCAAAGATGGAGAAGCTCTATACAGTCACCAAAAACAAGACCGGGAGCTGAATGTGGCTCAGATTATGAACTCTTTATTGCCAAATTCAGACTTAAATTGAAAAAAGTGGGGAAAAACACTAGACCATTCAGGTATGACCTAAATCAAATTCCTTATGATTATACAGTGGAAGTGAGAAATAGATTTAAGGGACTAGATCGGATAGATAGAGTACCTTATGAACTATGGACTGAGGTTCGTGACACAGGAGACAGGGATCAAGACCATCCCCATGGAAAAGAAATGCAAAAAAGCAAAATGGCTGTCTGGGGAGGGCTTACAAATAGCTGTGAAAAGAAGAGAAGTGAAAATCAAAGGAGAAA
>NW_011495058.1:5396318-5397679 GCF_000754665.1 Bison bison bison
AGCGATAAAGGACAGAAATGGTATGGACCTAACAGAAGCAGAAGATATTAAGAAGAGGTGGCAAAAATACACAGAAGAACTGTACAAAAAAGATCTTCACGACCCAGATAATCACGATGGTATGATCATTCACCTAGAGCCAGACATCCTGGAATGTGAAGTCAAGTAGGCCTTAGAAATCATCACTATGAACAAAGCTAGTGCAAGTGATGGAATTCCAGTTGAGCTATTTCAAATCCTGAAAGATGATGCTGTGAAAGTGCTGCACTCAATATGCCAGCAAATGTGGCCACAGGACTGGAAAAGGTCAGTTTTCATTCCAATCCCAAAGAAAGGCAATGCCAAAGAATGCTCAAACTACCGCACAATTGCACTCATCTCACACGCTAGTAAAGTCATGCTCAAAATTCTCCAGGCTTCAGCAGTACGTGAACGGTGAACTTCCAGATGTTCAAGCTGGTTTTAGAAAAGGCAGAGGAACCAGAGATCAAATTGCCAACATCTGCTGGATCATGGAAAAAGCAAAAGAGTTCCAGAAAAACATCTATTTCTGCTTTTTCGACTATGCCACAGCCTTTGACTGTGTAGATCATAACAAACTGTGGAAAATTCTAAAGGAGATGGGAATACAAGACCACCTGACCAGCCTCTTGAGAAATTTGTATGCAGGTCAGGAAGCAACTGGACATGGAACACCAGACTGGTTCCAAATAGGAAAAGGAGTACGTCAAGGCTGTATATTGTCACCCTGCTTATTTAACTTCTATGCAGAGTACATCATGAGAAATGCTGGGCTGGAAGAAGCACAAGCTAGAATCAAGATTGCCGAGGTTATCTGAGATTATTGTACCTTAGATATGCAGATGACACCACCCTTATGGCAGAAATGAAAGAGGAACAAAAAGCCTTTTGATGAAAGTGAAAGAGGAGAGTGAAAAATTTTGCTCAAAGCTCAACATTCAGAAAACGAAGATCATGGCATCTGGTCCCATCACTTCATGGCAAATAGAAACAGTGGAAATAGTGGAAACAGTGTCAGACTTTATTTTTTTGGGCTCCAAAATCACTGAAGATGGTGACTACAGCCATGAAATTAAAAGATGCTTACTCCTTGGAAGGAAAGTTATGACCAACCTAGACAGCATATTCAAAAGCAGAGATATTACTTTGCCAACAAATGTCTGTCTAGTCAAGGTTGTGGTCACGTATGGATGTGAGAGTTGGACTGTGAAGAAAGCCGAGCACCAAACAATTGATGCTTTTGAACTGTGGTGTTGGAGAAGACTCTTGAGAGTCCCTTGGACTTCAAGGAGATCCAACCAGTCCATTCTGAAGGAGATCAGCCCTGGGACTTCTTTGGA
>NW_011495058.1:5397924-5418055 GCF_000754665.1 Bison bison bison
GGTGACTGCAGCCATGAAATTAAAAGATGCTTACTCTATGGAAGGAAAGTTATGACCAACCTAGACAGCATATTAAAAAGCAGAGACATTACTTTGCCAACAGAGGTCTGTCTAGTCAAGGCTATGGTTTTTCCAGTGGTCATTTATTGATGTGAGAGTTGGACTATAAAGAAGGCTGAGAACTGAAGAATTGATGCTTTTGAACTGTGGTGTTGGACAAGACTCTTGAGAGTCCCTTGGAATGCAAGGAGATCCAAGCAGTCCATCCTAAAGGAAATCTGTCCTGGGTGTTCATTGGAAGGACTGATGTTGAAGCTGAAACACTAATACTTTGGCTACCTGATGCAAAGAGCTGACTCATTTGAAAAGACCCTCATGCTGGGAAAGATTGAGGCTGGAGGAGAAGGGGACAACAGAGGTTGAGATGGTTGGAAGGTATCACTGACTTAAATACATGAGTTTGGGTAGGCTCCAGAAGTTTGTGGTGGACTGGGAGGCCTGGTGTGCTACAGTCCATGGGGTCATAAGAGTTGGACACAACTGAGCAACTGAACTGAAATGAATGACATACGATGTGGAGCACCTTTTCATATGATTATTTGCCATCAGTATAGCTTTGACCAACCTAGATAGCATATTCAAAAGCAGAGACATTACTTTGCCCACAAAGGTTCGTCTAGTCAAGGCTATGGTTTTTCCTGTGGTCGTGTATGGATGTGAGAGTTGGACTGTGAAGAAGGCTGAGAACTGAAGAATTGATGCTTTTGAACTGTGGTGTTGGAGAAGACTCTTGAGAGTCCCTTGGACTGCAAGGGGATCCAACCAGTTCATTCTGAAGGAGATCAGCCCTGGGACTTCTTTGGATGGAATGATGCTAAAGCTGAAAGTCCAGTACTTTGGCTACCTCATGCGAAGAGTTGACTCATTGGAAAAGACTCTGATGCTGGGAGGGATTGGGGGCAGGAGGAGAAGGGGACGACAGAGGATGAGATGGCTGGATGGCATCACTGTCTCGACGAATGTGAGTCTGAGTGAACTCCGGGAGTTGGTGATAGACAGGGAGGCCTGGCGTGCTGCGATTCATGAGGTCGCAAAGAGTTGGACATGACTGAGTGACTGATCTGATAGCGTCTTTGGTGAAATATCTGATAAGATCAGAAGATCTCTGGCCCATTTTTCAATTGGGTTGTTTTCATATTGTTGAGTTTTAAGAGTTCTTTGTATATTTTGGATTAACTGTACTTTACTAGATGTGTCTTTTTCAAATATTTTCTCTGAGTCTGTGGCTTGTCTTCTCATGTCCTTGACATTGTCTTTTACAGAGCAGAAGTTTTTAATTTTAATTAAGTCCATCTTACGATTTTTTCTTTCATGCATTATGCCTTTGGTGTTGTATCTAAAAAAGCACTACTCTACCCAAGGTCTTTTAGGCTTTCTCCTATGTTATCTTCTAGGATTTATATAGTTTTGTGGTTTACGTTTAGGTCTGTGATCCATTTTGAGTTAATTTTTTAAAGGGCATAAAGGTCTGTGTTTAGATTCTTCTTTTTTTTTTTTTTTTTTTTTAGGGACCGCGTGGGCGCCTCGGTCTCGGCCTCCGTGTCCATGCCAGGCTCCTCCATGCCATCCCGGGCTCCGGCCGCCGCCATGATGATTGTGTACAACACCCACCGCTCCCTCAAAGGCCGCCGGGAAAAGGCGAGCTGGCTGAGATTGGCCCCCGCAGCAGCCCCTAATCTTGCACAGCCTGGCCGGAAACAGGTGGAGGTTTCTATGGAGACCCGCCTCCTCCGCTTGTGTGTTTAGATTCTTATTTTTTTTTTCTTTTGCATGTGGATGTCCAGCTATTTCAGTACCACTTGTGGAAGGGACTATTTTGCTCAACTGTATTGCCTTTGCTCACCTTTCAAAGATCAGCTGACTATATAGGGGACTATTTCTGGGTACTCTAGTCTATTCCACTTATCTATTTTTCTTTTTTTTTCCTCACAAGTACCACACTGTCTTGATTACTGCAGTTTTATTGTTAGTCTTGAAGTTGGGAAGCATCGATCCTCCAACTTTGATATTCCCCTTCGACACTGTGTTGGTTGTTCTGGGTCTTTTGCCTTTCCTTATAAATGTTAGAAATCAATTTGTCAGTTTTCACAAAATGACTTGATGGAGTTTTGGTTGGGACTGCACTGATTCTACAGATCAGTTTGGGAAGAACTGACATCCTTACACTATTAAGTCTTCCTATCTATGAACATGGAATATATCTCCATTTATTTAGCTCTTTGATTTAATTCATTAGAGTTTTGCAGTTTTCCTTATAAATAGCTTATACATATTTTGTTAGATTTATACCTAAGTACTTCATTTGGGGAGATGCTAAATAGAAATAGATTTGTGCTTTTAATTTAAATTCCATTTGTTCATTGTGGTAGATAGGAAAATGACTGGCTTTTTGTATATTAATCTTGTTATTATCACTTATCAGTGGATTTTTAGACACATGTTTGCTTTACTGGGGGCTCACTTAGACATGAAAAGCCCTGGTTGACTGTTCATTTTCCAAGGACACTCATGAACACTCATTCATTTTTTTGATCTCAGATCTCTGACATTAATGGCCTGCAAACCATTTGTTGGTTTGACAGTGAGCTAAAGCAATAGTTTTCAAACTGGGCTTGATAAAGTTCTAAAGCTTCATGCCATTGTGTCTTTGCAAAGACCACTTTGAGTAAAATTAAGTGAATGGGGCTCTGAACTTTCTATATCATTTTTGCTTGAGCAACTCAGTTTTTCTTTATATTTTTAATTTTGAAGTTATTTTAGATTTAAAGAAGATTTAGCCAATTTCCCTACTAACATGTTCCAGAAATATGGTACATGATGAAAACTAAAAAAATATTAAATGACTCTTAACTATTAACTAGATACAATTAACAAAATTACAGGCTTCATTTGGATTTCCCTGCTCTTTGCACAGATGCATTGTTTTGAGCAGTTCAGTTTTTATCTGTTTTTCCAACTGGATTTCATGTGAGATTTTATTTAGATAAAGGTCTGCTAGCTGCTTCTTGTCTCAGATTTTCCCTACCTCCACCTTATAAGTTCTCAATTACTGCTATTTAGCAATGGAGGAAAAGTAGAACAGTAGCTTCTCATCATTTCATCTCATCTAAAGAATGCACCTATTCCTTATTGACCTCTCCAGAATATTTATAAGGTCAAGGGGAATTTTAAAATATATTTTAAAATTTTGTTTTACAGATGGAGAAATTGAGGCAAGAGGTTGAGTAACTTGTAGGTAAGAGTCAAACTGAAGATGTCTCCTGATTGCTGACTGACATTCTTATTTTTTCCACAAAGGCCTTCAGATGAGCAAAACATACCTGAGAGAGAAAAGCTGATCAGCCTCCGACTTCCTTGCCCTTGCACGGTCTCATCAGAACCAATGCTTTTAAAAATCTGTAAGAAGGAAAATGGGAGACAAGCAAAAGAAGCATTGAAATAGATACACTCCAGTACAAACATTCTTAATCACAGTTCTTTCTGTAACTACAGAATACAAACACAGAAGTATAATGATTTCATTAGGCTACTATCAATTAGAATAAGCTTTTAGCAACCTAATGTCTTTTCCAGTAATAGAATGCGAAATGCTAGTGAGGATGAGGGGGTACTTCTCAGAGAAATGGAAATCAGCAAACATAATTAGTGTAATATCAGAGGTCTTTTATAACTACCTATGTAAATAATGCCTTTTCATATTCAAATTTGCAAAAAGGTATTTATTAAAGCAGACCCTGAGGCAGTAAAATTGAGAGGTCAATAGATGTTTAGTGTTGTAATTACAAAGTGTTTTCTATTAGCAAAGTATAGTTAAAACTGCCGTATCTCCATTTCTTCTGATCTGTACTACTATCTAGAGATTCCAGGGAAATTTGGTTTATTAGGGAGGAGCCAAGCATGACATTAAGAAGCTACTCTGAGGTCTCTTTATTTAACTGCCTTCCTGGGAAGTTTCAGAACACAGCTGTTACATGGGTTATCTTCATCTAGTGAGAGTGAAAGTCACTCAGTTGTGTCTGACTCTTTGGGACCCCATGGACTATACAGTCCATGGAATTCTCCAGGCCAGAATACCAGAGTGGGTAGCCTTTCCCTTCTTCAGGGGATCTTCCCAACCCAGGGATCACACCCAGGTCTCCCGCATTGCAGGCAGATTCTTTACCAGCTGAGCCACAAGGGAAGCCCATCTTCATCTAGTAGGTATTTGCAAATCGGGTTGCTAAAATGTTTTATTTTCCATCATTGCTCAACACTGATCTGTTAATGGATTAATCAAAGCAGCTAGAGTTCTTGTTTCCATTCTCTTCTAGGCAAGTTTTACCCTGAAATGATTCTGAGTATATATTCAAAGGCAGAGTTACCTTTGCATATGTTACATATTTGGATAAAATAATACCAAAAAAAATCTGAATATAAAGCAAATCTCTACCAGGTCCACTTTTTAGAAGATAAGCTATACTGAAGAAGAGAAAAACAGAAAACTCAGTGACCTCTCACTCAAAGTCTCTTTGTTTCTAGGTTGTGTGGGCTTAATCTCTCTCTGCCTGTCAGTACTCTTGATGCTGAAAGAGCTGTGATTGGATGTGACTGTCAATTTACTTTATTTGAGACTAAGAGTAATGACTGGGCATCACTAAGGCTCATAGTTTCGGCCCAAGGAGAGTCCAAAAGAATTATTAGAACACCTCTTTGTTAAGCAGGTGCCCCTGGTGGCCTTCGAAGCTTGGCTGCAGCTCATGTGCCAATCTTCCCAGTATGTCTGCTGTTAGGCCCACATACAAGATGCATCTCACGGATTCTGGGCTGCCCAGCAGGTGGAACCAACGTGCGTGACATACGGAACGGGGTGAGTTGGAACACTGCTTGGTCTGAGGTATCAGCCCTCTTCACACATCTTGCTCTTTCCCAGTTTGTGTTTGTCTTTCTCTTTGCCTGGCTGACCCAGAGCAGCAGAGGTCAGCAAACAGAGCAGAGACTGCAACCTCAGGCTGGACCACTCTTCTAGCTCTCAAAGTAGCCAATATGCATGGGTCTAATCAGGATTCAAAATTTCTTCATGTTGAAGACTTCTCTTCATTTTCACACCTACGCCTGGACAAAGGCCATGTTGATGTGGGCAGACTGGCCGCACCCCCTTCTGGTGCTATACTTGCCGAGGTGGGACATTTGCAACTGACTGCTCCTAATTCTAGTTTAAAGATGTCAACGTCTAGCTTGTTTCATCTCAGAAGTTCATCTTCTAAGTTCCTTGAGAGCACAATAGAAACTCTACTTTTAATGGAGCCTTGTAGATATAAGTCTAGAGTGTATGCATTCCAATTTATATTTTTTATAAGGTGTAGGATTAAACTGCATGTCTTCCTAGGCTAAATGAGCTTAAACATGCGATGATAAAAAAGAATAGTATTCGTTCTTTCTTATTTGGTGCATACATATTTTGATCCTCATATTTAAAGATTTTTCTGTTGGGTATTCAGGGTATTTACAAAAATGTTCTTCATGTATACTGGATTGAAACAGGTATGCAGACAAAAAGATAATGCATATTTTTCAAAAACTACCAAGCTCAGAAGGGAGAAACACACTGTAAATTCCACAAAATTCTCCCTAACTCTTGGCTTTTTGCTAACATTATTTATCAAGTCATCTCTGTGCCAGACTGATGATACAAAGAGGGAGGCAGTAGTAACTGTGATAAACATTTTCCAGGAAGTAAAGGTGTTTGGGAAAGTTGTGTGTCCCAACTTTTTGTTCAAGATGACCTCCAGAGGCTTGTCTGAAGTTAAGAAATCTGTTGTACTCACAAAGAGACACTACCATTTACTGACTATGAAAATGGTGTGGAAACTCAGCCAAAACAGTCCATCAGGGAATTGCTTATTTTCTCTGGTCTGCACATACTTTTGGCTTTTCAGTCTGTCTGACTCCCTTCTGTTATTCTGTTATCCCTTATGTTGCCTCTCAGACACAGTGCATGGTATCAGTGTTTATTTTGTACAGAAATTATCTCTGTACCTCCAAGAAGAAAATGCATGCTCAGCAGGGCTGCTATTACACACAGTGGCCAGGCACTTAAACTTGGGAGGAGGAACCCTGGAGAGGACTCAGTCTAGGGGTGCAGAGACAGCCTGGAGTGTGGTCCAGGCTGCCACTGTTAGTGTGCTTGATACATGATGCGGGCCCAATATTTTCAGCATGGTGCCGGGTGGGGCACAGGTGGGCACAGGTCAACAGATGAAGACCCATGGTCAGTGTGCTCACAGCAAACTGCGACTCCAGCGTTATGGGAGGACTGATAATGGGCTCAGTGCTCCTGGTGGGCTGCCCCTGGGGAGGAGTATGCAGGAGTTCCTTTCCTGACAGGAACACTCCTCACATGGCAGCTTGGAGCCATATCTGGAGTGAACAAGGCTGGGGACAGCCCTACTAAGGAGGCAGACGAGGTCCCAGGAAGCAGCACAACCACCTAGATTCCTGCAGTCACAGTGCTCTGGCCCCCACCACCAGTCTAGCACTAGGGTCTGTGATGAACACAACAGAGAAATGTATGTGACCTTGGGTTACTTATGGGCAAAACTGCGGATGCTGCACAGCCAGTGCATAGGTTCACTGTGACCACATAAGCCTCGTGGATTCAGTGTTCGGCTCCTTGGGGAACGAGGACACAAGAGAACTTTATGAAAGGAACCTTATGAAACCCAACCCGTAGGCCTTCTACTCCAACAACTGGGGAGAGGACCTTGCCTCCTGACAAGGCTGTGACAACCATGGAGCAAACAGGAGGCCATGCCCAACATTCAGTGCAGGCTCTGGATACCATACCAATCACACCCACTATAATGGACAGCAAACTGAGAAAATAGCCTTTGCACCAAAAATACTGGACTCACACAGTCTACACAAGGATGCTCCCACATAAAAAGAGCCCTTCAAGACCACAATAGATAATTTTCTCCTAAATTCATAGAGACAGAGAAATTAAAAAAACTCCCAATTAAAAGAATAAGAAAAATCCCCTGAAAGAACAAAAAAATAGAAATACTTATTCAGGCTACCAGACCCCAACTTCAAAAAGGAAGTAATAAAAATGCTGAAAGTGAAAGAAAGTGAACTCATTCAGTCGTGTCTGACTCTTTGTGACCCCATGGACTGTAGCCTCCCAGGCTCCTCCATCCATGGGATTTTCCAGGCAAGAGTACTGGAGTGGGGTGCCATTTCCTTCTCCAGGGGATGTTCCCAACCCAGGGATCGAACCCGGGTCTCCTGCATTGTAGGCAGACGCTTTTACTGTCTGAGCCACAAGGTAAGTCCCTAAAATGCTAAAGGAATTAATAAACATTATTATTGTCAGGTCACTGTAACAATGAACCAGAAACTGTAAAGAGGAACCAATCAACATTAGATAACTCAACTGCCAAGATAAAAACTGATCTCAAAGCAATGAGTAGTTCACTAAATAATGCAGAAAAATGAACAGGAAGACAGAATAATGGACATCACCCAATCAGAAGAGCAGACAGAAAGACAAACCAAAAAATGAAAGTGACAAGTAAGATCTATGGGATAATATGAAGTGTGCCAAGCTACACATAATAGGGGTTCCAGAAGGAGAAGAAAGAGAGAAGGAACAGAAAATGTATTTGAGGAAAGTATGGCTGAAAATTTCCCAAATCTAAAGAAGGAAACAGATATCCAGGTACAGGAACCTAAAAAACCTACACAAAGTCATATTATAATTAAAAAGACAAAAGTTAAATATGAAGAGAGGAGTCTAAGGGCACCAAGAAGAAAAACAAAGAATATCATACTAAGTGAACTAAGTCAGGCAGAGAATGACAAATATTATATAATATCACTTATATGTGAAAAATAAAAAATACAAAGTAATATTTATTCAAAATAGAAACAGACTCACAGACACAGAAAATTTATGGTTAAAAAAGGGTAAAGAGAGGGAGGAAAGGAATGAATTAGGAGTAAGATTAACATATAGAAATTATTATACATAAAATACAAGCAACAAGGATTTATTATTTAGGTCAGAGAACTACATTCAATATTTTATAATAACCTACAATGGAAAATAATCTGAAAAAATAACGAGTCACTTTGCTCTATACCTGAAACTTACACAATATTGTAAATTAAATATACTTCAATAAAGGAAATTAGTTTATATCTACATAGATGAACATTTTTCATTATTAGAGTGAGAGAATTTATCAATTTTTTCCTTGTTACATAAGTGTTTGAGAGAACTGTTTATACAGTAGGTGCAATTATAGTAACATCTTTTATTTACTTTAGTCCTTTACAAGCTACATATAACACAAAAACATAGTAATCAATCAATACAAATTAATTAAAATTGCCTCTCCATGCACAACCTCTTTAAATCTTTTTTCAGCATTTATGACAGCCAAGAATTGGAACTACCTAAGGGTGCCTGGAGAATCCCAGGGACGGAGGAGCCTGGTGGGCTGCCATTGTCTACGGGGTCGCACAGAGTCGGACACGACTGAAGTGACTTAGCAGCAGCAGCAAGGGTGACTGCAGCCATGAAATTAAAAGACCCTTATTCCTTGGAAGGAAAGTTATGACCAATCTAGATAGCATATTCAAAAGCAGAGACATTACTTTGCCAACAAAGGTCCGTCTAGTCAAGGCTATGGTTTTTCCTGTGGTCATGTATGGATGTGAGAGTTGGACTGTGAAGAAGGCTGAGCGCCGAAGAATTGATGCTTTTGAACTGTGGTGTTGGAGAAGACTCTTGAGAGTCCCTTGGACTGCAAGGAGATCCAACCAGTCCATTGTGAAGGAGATCAGCCCTGGGATTTCTTTGGAAGGAATGATGCTAAAGCTGAAACTCCCGTACTTTGGCCACCTCATGTGAAGAGTTGACTCATTGGAAAAGACTCTGATGCTGGGAGGGATTGGGGGCAGGAGGAGAAGGGGACGACAGAGGATGAGATGGCTGGATGGCATCACTGACTCGATGGACGTGAGTCTGAGTGAACTCCGGGAGTTGGTGATGGACAGGGAGGCCTGGCGTGCTGCAACTCATGGGGTTGCAAAGAGTCGGACATGACTGAGCGACTGAACTGGACTGAACTGAACTGAAGTTGCAAAAGCCTTTGTGACCAATCACTGCAGCCATTCACTTTCTCAACACCAGCACTACTGTAGTATTCTGAAGTGCCCACTTGGTTGCTCCCTAAATACTTTTCCATCCTCAAGCCAATAAACACAGTATAATCTAGAATGGATGGGACAAGACACATGCCTTTTCTTAACGACATGTGAAAGAGGAAGAGTGCAAGGATAAATTGGAAGAAAGAACCTACTTTAGCATCATTCCTTCCAAAGAAACCCAGTACTGATCTCCTTTAGAATGGACTGGTTGGATCTCCTTGCAGTCCAGGGGACTCTCAAGAGTCCTCTCCAACACTACAGTTTAAAAGCATCAATTCTTCAGCACTCAGCTTTCTTCACATATGTTTGCTTTCCTGAAATTGATCTGCCTGAGAATTCATGGGGTTGCAAAGAGTCAGACATGACTGAGCGACTGAACTCAACTCAACTACTCAACTCAAACATATGGAAACTGAGAACCTGAAATAATTGTTCTTATTAGCCCTGGGAATATCATCATGTACCCCCAGGGAAATATTTACCCCCTGTTGAAAGCAGTTGAGATAGATGAAAGGGTGATACCTGACTTGAGATAGAGCAATGCTAACTGCAGGTGGTTGAGAAGTACTTGAGAGACATGCCTAGATGAGGTGGCAATGATATTCAGAGTATATCTGTGAACTGTTAAGCATTCCAAAGATTCCTAGAAATATTTAGTGATAAAAGCTGGATTTCTTGCAGTCAACATGGTAGAATCCCAGAGTGCTTGAACATGTAAATGAAATAGCATCTGAGTTTTAAATAAGAGGAAAATGCTGTTCCTGCTATTCTCTCATGAACCAATCACGCAAAAGCAACAAGAAGAAAAACAAAAGGCAAACTCCATCCTTAATAAAACCACAAGATATCGACAACTCTGAACACAATGTATGGAGTATGGCTGCTATATGCACTGGAGGGAAAACTGGGGTATGGGAAGACACCAAGTCAAGATGCACGTGACTGCAAATAAGGAGGAAAGAAGGCAGTGTAAGCACCTTGGAATATATTGAAGAAAAGTGCAGAAGAAGAAAAACAAACCGAAAGCTATACCATATTCTTAAATAGAAAAACTCGAAAATGGTAACAATTTCAGTACGTTCTTAGTTAATCTATATCATTATGTGATCGCAGTGAAACTACCAAGAGCATTTGAAATTGGACAAGCTAACTCAAATTTTCCTATGCAAGAAAGAAAAACCAAGAACAAACAAGATTCTATAATGAAAAGGGAAAATAATGAGGAAGAAATGCTGTAAAAGATACTTAACCATATTATGAAGCTAGTGTAATGAAAACAGTGTGATGCTGGTACATGAATAGTTATAGCAACAAAATAGAAGGTACAGAAATAGACCCAAAAAAGTAGGAAATACAACAAAGGTGAATTTTCAAATCAGTGAAGAAAATGGGACATCTGGATAGTAAGTCTGGAAGATGGAGATGCATTTGGAGTAATGCCTCATATTATATAATAGAAAAAAATTCCAAATTGATCAAATATTTAAATGTTAAAATCAAAATCTTAAAAGCATTGGGGAAAAAGATGGAAGAATATTTTTATGATCTCAAACTTGAAGAGTTTTTCCTGCCGGTGAAGAAAAGCCCTGAAGTCACAAAAGAAAACACTGATAAGCTCAACTCTGTAAAAATAAAAATGCATACTTGGAAAAGCCACCATATATCAAAAGATAAATGACAAACCTGGATAAGTATTTTCTTTATTTTTTTTTTTTAATTTTTAAATTTATTTTATTTTATTTTTTTTACTTTACAATATTGTATTGGTTTTGCCATACATCAACATGAATCCACCACGATAAGTATTTTCAACTCACATATTCAAAAGTCTACTTTCTTTCTTGTCTAAGAAACAAAAACAACAACCAAAAGAAAGTAAGTTTGAACAAAGCATATCAAACGATAGTTTATATTAATAGAAAGGAGAATCAACTCTAAAAATTAAGAAGTATTTGACCTTGACTACAAGAAGAAAAAATGCTAATCAAAACTACAAGCTGAGTTTTCACCTGTCACATTGGTAATAAGCAAAAAGCCTGAGAACTCACAGGGGTGATCTGCCAGGTTTTGAGCTGTCTTTTGACTCAATTCCCACCCTTCTAAGCCCTGTGATGCTGGAGTGGAGAATGCTCACAGCATCTCTGCTTTGCCACCTGGTGCCTGCACAGCCTCTGCCAACAGGAGGTACAAGAGGGGAAGAGGAAGATGGAAAGAAGGAAAAAAAACTATCTCTGCTCTCTCTGCTTCCTGTTCTGGTCCATATTACCCCAGCAACTGTTTTCACCTGGGGCTTCAGTGCTTTACCACTGCAGCAGCTAAATCCAGTTTGTGGGTTTTTCCTAATACTCTTCCAACATTGAAAAGTCAGTCTGACCTTTCCTCTCTTAGTGAAGCAGCATCAATAACCTCAGAAGTCCAGTCTGGGTCTGTGGGGTCCCTCCTCTAAGATTGCTGCTGCTGCTGCTAAGTCACTTCAGTCGTGTCCGACTCCTTGCGACCCCATAGACGGCAGCCCACCAGGCTCCCCCGTCCCTGGGATTCTCCAGGCAAGAACACTGGAGTGGGTTGCCATTTCCTTCTCCAATGCATGAAAATGAAAAGTGAAAGTGAAGTCGCTCAGTCGTGTCCGACCCTCAGCGACCCCATGGACTGCAGCCTACCAGGCTCCTCTGTCCATAGGGTTTTCCAGATAAGAGTACTGGAGTGGGGTGCCATTGCCTTCTCCAGCACTGTTGAATAAAATCCTCCTCCAAAGAGGTCTGCATTTCAGTACTGTAAGGTCCTTTCTTTAAGCTTCTAAGTTTTATTTCAATCTCTTCACTCACTCCTCCAGCCTTAGAGATGGCAGCTTTTCTTTTGCACTTACTACCTTACTGATACCTTGAAAGTGAAAGTGTTAGTCACTCAGTCATGTCCAACTATTTGCAACCACATGGACTGTATGTAGCCCACCAGGTTCCTCTGTTCATGGAGTTCTCCAGGCAAGAATACCGGAGTGGGTTCTTGTTTTAATTCTCTTAACAGATTTTTTAAAATCTGTTTAACAATTATTCATATGAAACTCTAAGTAACTGGTATGGTATCCAATTTGCTCTTAACTGATACAGTGGCCCAAAGTGTGAAGACACAGGCAGTCTCACTCATTATTGCTGCTGCTGCTGCTGCTAAGTCGCTTCAGTCATGTCCGACTCTGTGCGACCCCATAGACGGCAGCCCACCAGGCTCCCCCATACCTGGGATTCTTCAGGCAAGAACACTGGAGTGGGTTGCCATTTCCTTCTCCAATGCATAAAAGTGAAAAATGAAAGTGAAGTCACTCAGTCGTGTCTGACTCTTAGCGACCCCATGGACTGCAGCCTTCCAGGCTCCTCCATCCATGGGATTTTCCAGGCAAGAGTACTGGAGTGGGTTGCCATTGCCTTCTCCTTCTCATTATTGATGGGAGTGTTAATTGATACACACACACATTCCCAAGAGAGCTGGCAAATGACCATTAATTTCATGTCTATGAATTTATCACAAAATTACTCAGTCATGTGTTAAATACTATGTATAAAAGGAAATTTATTGTGGCTTTGTTTATATAGAGCAAAAGATTGGAGGGGAGATGAAAAGTTAATGGATAAGGGAATGCTAAATAAATTACAATGTATTCATTAGTGAAACACTTTGCTGCAATTAAAATATATATATAATTTTATTTTTTAAAAAGCCAAATCTGTTGGTGGCCAGCAGAAGATTGTGTAGGGTTATCAAGAAGGCTCCTGGAATTGAATTAAGACCTTTGGGATTAATTCACATGTATCTCTCCTACTCCCATTCTCATGTCCTCTTTACATCTGCTTTTTGAAGTTATAAGTATGAATGCACACACTGTTGTAAAGCCCAAAAGTGAAATTCAGTAAAAAACAGAGTGACGATCAAGTCTTCATACCCTTGCAGGGGAACTTCCATTTCAGAAGAATGAAGACACATGGCTCAGTTGACCAGCCTCCCTTCTCATTAGATCCCTACAACACCATTCAAATCCTAGCTTTCCTTTCACGATACCTCTGCATGAAGATGAGGCGGTCTGCTAAAAACACATGTGTCTCAATTACCACGTCATATGTGCTCTTTAACCTATATGCTTCATCTTCCAGTCTCTAAGAACACAGAGGCTTCTCAGACAGGTGTGATCTTATTCCTAGGAGTAGATAAGTGTGCCAGGGGGAAAGGGTGCCTGTTCTCGAGCACCACTTTTACTCAGAATTTTGGGTAAATCTATTTTAAAAGCAAACATGAGGAAAGTTAAAGTCAAATACAAAATATAGATGCATTTTGAAGGTAATCAGGAGTTTTCAAATAACTCTCTTGCATGTGAAAGACCACTCTGAGTTGCTTCTCCAAGTGCCCCAGATCTGGGTTAACTTCCTTTGGTAAAAGTAGGAGAAGCTCCCTGTAACACACATGGCATTTCCAAAGGGGTGTGAACACGTTATGCTTGATTCTAGCATGTTAACTCTATTTACATAGCCACGATTATTCCAAACTAATATAATGACTTCTTTGAGCCCAAATTGTTGATTAGCTTTGTGTTTAGTTACAGAACAATTAACCCATCAGTAACATAGGGGATAAAATTCATGACTTTCATTGAGCCTTTATATATTCACCTGACCAAGATAACTCTGACTCCATAGTTGATAATGTGAATCTAAAAATCAGTTGCAAAATAGCATCACATTATACCTAATAAAATCTTCAAGCCATGGCATGTCAGTAACCAAGAGTATGGAATCAGGGATTCCATTTTAGATGAGAAATCAGTGGTTCCTGTGTTCAATATCTTTTGCATCCAAGATAAAGTCTATTAAATAAGCTGATACACCTCCAAGCCACCTTAAAAAACAAAAATCAATCCAATCAAAAGCCTAAGTTCCATTTCTACCTCCAAATCTCTGAAATGTTCCAATGAACAACCGATAAATAAACACACCTCACAGATGTTTACAGAGCACTTTTGAGAACGTCTCTTTCATGGAATCCTCACAATATGACGACTAGGTGGTTAGATGTAGTTCATCTGAAGTCCTGAAAGTTTACAGAAAGTTCTGTAAACTCAAAGAACAAAGCCATCTTAAGGGGCTAAAAGAATGAAACATAAAATTCCAACAGTCAACGGCACCCTCAGGCAATTTCCCCAACCTGCAGGACACCTGTGATGAAAGACTTAGACGGCCCCTCCAAGGGGCAAGAAGACAAGTGACAGGGATGAGAGCTGATGGTGTGCCAAGCACAAAGCCAGTTCTTGTGGACACACTCTTTTAACAGATTGTGAATTAGACATTCTTCATGATCCTCACTGCAGTTTACAAGCTTGAAAGCTGAGCTCAGATCAATGACTTCCCAAAATTCAAGGGGGAGGAATCTTGGGGTCATTTTTTCAGACCCAGCCTGGCTATTGGCTCTCTTTTGCTCATATTCTGTTCACATTTGGTTCATATTCTTACTGCTCATCTCTGCCTTCTGATCCTGCAGTCACCAAGTCAGCTTCCAGAGTTCTCACCCCTTCTGCTTTCCTTATTGCCTTGAGGGCAAGATCCAGACTTCCCAATTTCAGGGCTCTTCTGCTAATCACAATGGGGAAAAAGAGAGGGGTTGGAAAAATGAGGCATTTCTCCTAGTTTTCATTGTGTGAATTGGACACAATGTGTTAATTAGAGATGGTTTTCTTTATACTGACTACTTTTGGGGACAGATACTAACACCAAGAGCAAATCCGATTGGGGCGAAGGACTGCTATGTTTGAGATGTGAGGCATTTGGCTTCCTAAAAAGGGTAAGAAATACTGGGAAGGAGAATGCTAGCTAGGAGTAATCAGATAGCAGATTTTCCCTGATGACTTTTAGATTCTTTAGCTATTCTTTTGAACACAGTTTCTGTATCTACAGACTACTCTGAAAGTGGGCACATGACAAGCACTATCAAATTCTAAAAAATGACTGAGTCACTCTGTTTGCTCTAGGGCAGAAGTTCACTACCATGAGCTGCTTCAGAGTCACTACAGGGCTTGATACAAGACAGACTGCTGGGCCCCACCATGGAAGGTCTAATTCTGTAGGCCTAGGGAAGGCCTGAGAGCCTGTACTTCAAGTTTCAGGTAAGGCTTTTGCTGCTGGGGGACCATACCTGGAGAAGTATCAGTATCAAGGGTCTTCCTCTTTCAAATGGTAAAGGAAAGATGTCTCCAACTCTTATCTCAGAAACTGGCTTGATTCCAGTTCCAAGCCCCAGAGGTGGGTTCTGTAATGCCTTAGCCCCCGGAGCCCCCGCCTCCAGCATTCAAACCTGTACCTTCTATTAAAGACAGACAACCCACTTTTCTGCAGATCTTACTTCCTTGCCTAGAGGACTGTCATCTAATCGGCTGGTCCCTCAATCTGCAAAGCGCCTTCACTCTACTCTGTGGGCTTATCACTCTTGAGTGATTCAAATCTGACAAAAGGCATCTGCTGGGGCACCAGTGAGTCTGCAGGCTGTATGGCCTGGTGACATATTTTCTTTGGCTCATACTATATTTGAGTTTTCAAAATATTAGTTTTCAACATACTTTTAAAAATCAGAAGGTTTACACAAAATGTGGGTTTCAGATTTTTAAAGTATCAGAGTATCTAGCAGGGAACAACTAAAGCTGAGAAACTACCACCCTGTTGAGAAACACAGCATCTTCCTGGCCCTCCTCTCTGGGACTACGTGCATCAATCCTAACACACTAGTGCTTTCCATTTTAGGGCTCAGCAATCAGGTTGTGGCTATCCACCAAAGCATCCTATTTGTAACTGGAAAGCTTTTTCTAGCCTGGCAGTGTGAAAATCAATGATTGGCCTTAACATCCTTAAGATCACCTTAGATTTGATGGAATGTGATACTGACCTGACCTGGCTATCTGGAAGCTTTTGAATTTTTAATCTTTGCTCTGGCATGTATGTATGTATGTAATAACTTTTACTTCTTTCTGTTTTATTAAAAATAGTTTATGAGGTGAAATTCACATAACATGAAACTGACCATTTGATGAACAATGCAGTGGTATTTAGCACATTCACTATCTAGTTTCTAAGCATTTTAATAATTCAAAATAAGGCCCTATATCCTATATGCATCAAGCAGTTTCACCCCACTCTCCTCTCCTCCCATAGCCCCAGGAAATCTCTAATTTTATTTCTATCTCTGTGAATTTATATATTCCAGGTATTTCATATAAATGAAATCCTATATGGCCTTTTGTGAATGGGCTCTTTCATTTCGTATAATGTGTGCGTGTGTATTTATGTGTGTATATGTATATGTGTGTGTGTGTATATATATATACGCACACACACATACATGGAATTGGGTCACATATTTAGGGAGGCTGACAAATCCCAAGATCTGCAGTCAGCAAGCTGGAGACCCAAGAGCTAACTGTGTAAGTTTTACTCCAAAAGCCTGAAACTTTACTGAATTAATTGGTTAGTCTGAACAGTTTCTTGGTGTAATCTTTAGGGTTTTCTATACATTATAAGATCATACTGTCGCAAACAAGACGATTTTACTTCTTTTCAATTTGTATGCTTCTAATTTATCTTTTCTGCCTGGCTAGGACTTCCGGGACTATGTCAGATAGAGTTGGTGCACACCAGTAACGGAAGACAGAGCCTGATTTGGGCCCACAAGCAGTTGCAGTGCTGGAGGCTGCGGCTGCTAGTCGTGCTGTCCGGTGGCTGCACAGTCTCCCCGAGTGTGCGCAGACAGTGCAGGCTGACGACAAAGCTTAGGCTGGCAGCACGCAGGGGCACAGCTGGAGGCGCTAGCCCCAGGTGTATGTGTGATGATGATGGTCAGCCATGGGGTGTGGAGGATGGCATCTTGCACTTGTGCATCCTCAGAGGCCCGGGCTAGCTCCTGTTGTGGTTCCCAGGCTCTGGCAGGGGCAGGGAGGGACTTAGGTAGCTTGCATGAGCAAACAAGAATATCTGTGGGGCAAAAGCTGCTAAAATCTGCAGGAATTCCACAACAGCTGTGCTGGTCATTGGTTCCTTCTTCACTGGGAAAAGCCACTGGGCTTGCTTATAGAGCTGGTCATTGTGAACCACAATTACTCCCACCTTATGGCAGCTATTGGTAGATCCTGCTTTTCTTCCTTGTTCCTAGCCATCTTTGACATTGGTGGTTTGGGTGCAGTGAAAGCCAAGATAGATCTTTGTGTGTAGTGCCCTCAAAGCCTGGGAGAATGCAACTGTTCAGCCTGCTTTCCCTTTCCTAGTGAGGAGAACTCTTTCCAGCTGAAACAGTTTGGTACTGAGCAGTGCCAGCCTGGGGAAGTGCTGTATATTGTCACCCTGCTTATTTAACTTATATGGAGAGTACATCATGCTAAATGCCAGGCTGGATAAAGCACAAGCTGGAATCAAGATTGCTGGGAGAAATATCAATAACCTCAGACATGCAGATGATACCACCTTTATGGCAGAAAGTGAAGAGGAACTAAAGAGCCTCTTGATGAAAGTTAAAGAGAAGAGTGGAAAAGCTGGCTTAAAACTCACTATTCAGAAAACTAAGATCATGGCATCAAGCTCTGTCACTTCATGGCAAATAGATGGGGAAACAATGACAGACTTTATTTTCTTGGGCTCCAAAATCACTACAGATGGTGACTGCAGCCATGAAATTAAAAGATGCTTGCTCCTTGGAAGAAGAACTATGAAAAACCTAGACAGTATATTAAAAAGAAGAGACATTACTTTGCTGGCCAAAGTCTGTCAGTCAAAGCTATGGTTTTTCAAGTAGTCATGTATAGATGTGAGATATGGATCATAAAGAAAGCTGAGCTCCGAAGAATTGATGCTTTTGAACTGTGGTGTTGGAGAAGACTCTTGAGAGTCCCTTACAGCAAGGAGATCAAACCAGTCAATCCTAAAGGAAATCAGTCCTGAATATTCATTGGGAGGACTGATGAAGATGAAACTCCAATACTTTGGCCACCTGATGCAAAGAACTGACTCATTGGAAAAGACCCTGATGCTGGGAAAAATTGAAGAAGGAGACAACAGAGGATGAGATGGTTGGAGGGCATCATTGACTTGCTGGACATGACTTTGAGCAAGCTCCGGGAGTTGGTGACGGACAGGGAAGCCTGGTGTGCTGCAGTCCATGGGGTGGCAAAGAGTCAGAAACAATTGAGCATCTGAACTGAACTAAGCTGAACAGAAAACTAAGACAACCTTCCTCAGTTTGTTTCCTTGGTCATCCAGAGCTCATTTTCAACACATTCTTTTGCCTTGAGAGAAACATCTGCCTGATCTTAGAACTGACAATAGTTATGTTTCTCCTGAATGACTTTGCTCAATTTTCATCACCCTGGAACCAGTGAACAATACAACCAGCCTGTTCCTTTTGTAGCAAGAACTACTTGAACACTTAGAGATCAATCCCCACCACAGCCCCTGTAAAACATGTGCCTGCAATTGTCATAGGCACACTTACCTGAGTCCTATCCTTCACTGGCTAAAAGTACATGCTCCTCTATTTTATAAGCCTAAAACCGCTTTGCAGATCAAGCCAGGGCATGTACATGTGTATACACACCCATATCCACACACGGGCAAGAATGCACAATATTCCTTGTGTTTACAGACTTTAGTCTGTAAAGGACACTTAGTAGGGGCAAGAAACTGGCAGCTCATGATTAATTGAGCTATTGAGTTCATTGTGTTAAATTTAAAACCCTTGGAAAGGTGTTTGGAGGTAAAGAAAAATATATTAATTGGAAATATATATATAATATATATAATTCCAAATAATATAATTATTTGGAAATATAGCTAACCTGTCTAAAGATGAGTTTATTCTGTTTACCAACTTTTTGTATATACGTGTGTGTGGATAATTCTCATAATACAGCACATAGAATAATTATTTTGTATCATATGTGTAAGACTTATCTCCCTAGTCTCCTTGAAATTATCAGATCAGATCAGATCAGATCACTTGCTCAGTCATGTCTGACCCCATGATCATAGCATGCCAGGCCTCCCTGTCCATCACCAACTCCCGGAGTTCACTCAGACTCACGTCCATCGAGTCAGTGATGCCATCCAGCCATCTCATCCTCTGTCGTCCCCTTCTCCTCTTGCCCCCAATCCCTCCCAGCATCAGAGTCTTTTCCAATGAGTCAACTCTTTGCATGAGGTAGCCAAAGTACTGGAGTTTCAGCTTTAGCATCATTCCTTCCAAAGAAATCCCAGGGCTGATCTCCTTCAGAATGGACTGGTTGGATCTCCTTGCAGTCCAAGGGATTCTCCAACACCACAGTTCAAAAGCATCAGTTCTTCGGTGCTCAGCTTTCTTCACAGTCCAACTCTTACATTCATACATGAACACTGGAAAAACCATAGCCTTGACTAGATGGACCTTTGTTGGCAAAGTAACGTCTCTGCTTTTCAATATGCTATCTAGGTTTATCATAACTTTCCTTCCAAGGAGTAAGTGTCTTTTAATTTCATGGCTGCAGTCACCATCTGTAATGATTTTGGAGCCCAGAAAAATAAAGTCTGACACTGTTTCCACTGTTTCCCCATCTATTTCCCATGAAGTGATGGGACCTGATGCCATAATCTTCGTCTTCTGAATGTTGAGCTTTAAGCCAACTTTTTCACTCTCCACTTTCACTTTCATCAAGAGGCTTTTTAGGTCCTCTTCACTTTCTGCCATAAGGTGGTGTCATCTGCATATCTGAGGTTATTGATATTTCTCCTGGCAATCTTGATTCCAGCTTGTGTTTCTTCCAGTCCAGCGTTTCTCATGATGTTTCTCTGCATAGAAGTTAAATAAACAGGGTGACAATATACAGCCTTGA
>NW_011495058.1:5418307-5418483 GCF_000754665.1 Bison bison bison
ACAACTCCTTTTCCTATTTGGAACCAGTCTGTTGTTCCATGTCCAGTTCTAACTGTTGCTTCCTGACCTGCATACAAATTTCTCAAGAGGCAGATCTGGCGGTCTGGTATTCCCATCTCTTTCAGAATTTTCCACAGTTTATTGTGATCCACACAGTCAAAGGCTTTGGCATAGTC
>NW_011495058.1:5418583-5419479 GCF_000754665.1 Bison bison bison
CATATTGAGTGCAGCACTTTCACAGCATCAGCTTTCAGGATTTGGAATAGCTCAACTGGAATTCCATCACCTCCACTAGCTTTGTTCGTAGTGATGCTTTCTAAGGCCCACTTGACTTCACATTCCAGTATGTCTGGATCTAGGTCAGTGATCACACCATTGTGATTATCTGGGTCGTGAAGATCTTTTTTGTACAGTTCTTCTGTGTATTCTTGCCATCTCTTCTTAATATCTTCTGCTTCTGTTAGGTCCATACCATTTCTGTCCTTTATAACGTCCCTTTAAATAACAATACTTTTATGACCCCATGTTCCTTCTGTAACTGCAACTGTTTTGTGTGCTGAAGCACTGACAGGTCATACTTTTACTATAGTCAAACCTTTCTAGAATATAATAAAAAAGCCAGAGGTACGGAAGTCGGAGAGGGTGCCACAAAAGTGCACAAGGGGAGAAGTGCAGTTAGAGAGGTGTCAGCGGCTGATGTGAGTGTTACAGGGAGAGGTTTGCCCACCATCATTACTCCTGAGGCCCTGGAGAGTCATGGAGGAACTTGGCATCCTCTGTTAACAAATTAATCTTCGACAACTGATTGATTCAATACTTCACAGGAGGCGGCATGACCAAGGCTTTCTCTGGAAGCTGAAGACCTTTGAACAGGGTATCTCTGGACAGGAGGAAATGAGGCAGGGGAGGGTGGGGGAGGGTGGATGGGGAGGATGGGGGAGGATGCCACAGGCAGAGGGAACTGCAGTAGCAAAGGCAAGCAGAAGCACAGCAGCCTGATGTTTGGGGAGCCACAAGTCCTGCCACATCCCTGAGCTAGAATTTGAGGTGGCCATGAGAATCTGCAGGGGACAAGAAATGTGGGCTGGTTTTGTCATATTTTGTTGTTCAGT
>NW_011495058.1:5419579-5442670 GCF_000754665.1 Bison bison bison
TCTTTGTGACCCCATGGACTGCAGCACACCAGGCTTCCCTGTCCTTCACCATCTCCTGGAGTTTGCTCAAACTCTTGTCCATTGAGTCGATGATGCCATCCATCCAACCATCTCATCCTCTGTCACCCACTTCTCCTCCTGCCCTCAATCTTTCCCAGCCTCAGGGTCTTTTCCAAGGAGTCGGCTCTTCTCATCATGTGGCTAAAGTACTGGGGCTTCAGCTTCAGCATCAGTCCCTCCAATGAATATTCAGGACTGATTTCCTTTAGGATTGACTGGTTTGATCTCCTTGCTGTAAGGGACTCTCAAGAGTCTTCTCAGCACCACATTTCGAAAGCATCAATTCTTCAGTGCTCAGCCTTCTTTACAGTTCAACTCTCACATCCATACATGACTACTGGAAAAATCATAGCTTTGACTACACAGACCTTTGTGGGCAAAATGATTCTGTTTTTTAATATGTTGTCTAGGTTTGTCACAACTCTTCTTCCAAGGAGCAAGCATTTTTTAATTTCATGGCTACAGTCACCATCGGCAGTGATTTTGAAGCCTAAGAAAATAAAGTCTGTCTCTGTTTCCATTGTTTCACCATCTATTTGCCATGAAGTAATGGGACTGATTGCCATGATCTTAGTTTTCTGAATGTTGAGTTTTAAGCTAGCTTTTCACTTTCTTCTTTCACCTTCATCAAAATGCTCTTTAGTTCCCCTTCATTTTCTGCCATAAGGGTGGTGTCATCTGTATATTCGAAGTGAAGTGAAGTGAAGTGAAGTGAAAGTCGCTCAGTCCTGTCTGACCCTTTGCAACCCCAGGACTATACAGTCCATGGAATTCTCCAGGCCAGAATACTGGAGTGGGTAGCCATCTCCTTCTCCAGGGTATCTTTTCAACGCAGGGATCAAACCCAGGTCTCCCACATTGCAGGCAGATTCTTTACCAGTTGAGCCATAAGGGAAGTCCCTGCATATCTGAGGTTATTGATATTTTTCCTGGCAATCTTGATTCCAGCTTGAGCTTTGTCCAATTCATGTCATGTTTGGGATATTTTAATTAATTTTTGATGGCTATGAGGCTCAACAGGGAACAGGAGCAGCCAAGGATGGAACCCAGGTCTCCCACATTGCAGGCGGAGTCTTTACCAGCTGAGCCACTAGGGAAGCCCTATTGTTTCATGAAACAACATGAAACAATTTCATGCATAGCTGCATGAAACAAGAGTGCAGCCTTAGAGCATGGTCTTGGTTCTGCCTCAAGGGATACTCATAACAAAATCTTTGAGCTCTTTACAGAATTAAAACCCTCAATAAATGGAAGATTGTCAGCATTCTTCATTCTAGAAAAGACTACCTGAGGCCAGACTAATGGAACCAGAGAAGCTCATCAAGAGATTACTTGATACTAGATCAAAGGAGTGCAGGTCCTGCACTTACCCTAATCTTAACAGCAACCCCACCCTTTGAACTATTACTCTAAAACTCCTCACTAAATCCTCCTCGGTTGGAACACACAGTTTTTGAGGGGCATGAGCCTGCTGTGATCTTCTCTGCCTGGCAAAGCAATAAAGCTAATCTTTTCTCCTTCATCCAAAACTCTGTCTCTGAGATTCGATTTGTCTCTGGTGCACAGAGGCCAAGTTTTTGTCATCAAGTCCATGGTGGGCCCCAGGCTGAGAAGCCTGAGTTTAGAAAGCACAAGACAGGCAGAGAACTCATCTGGAGGCAGCCGATGAGAGTTTTGACAATATGATTAGAAGGACAGCGGGGAGAGGAGAGGCTTGTACCATTAGATAGTAAAGGGGAGAACTTGGTGACTGATTAGAAGAGGGTGTTGAGGAAAAGAGAGGAGTTCCTTTGGCTGATCTCTTTCTTTGTACTCTGAATTTAGAATCACTTTCTTACAGACTATAAAATTCCTCAAAATCACTGTCCTTCAGACCTAGTTTTTGTCATTTATCGCCAGTAAGTCCAGCTAAGGATGGAAGAATGACAAGAGTTTGGTCTTTGTATCTAAATCTATGTGGCTGAAGGGGAAAAAAAAAAAACCTGCTTTAATTCTACTTATTAAAAATAGCTATTAAATTAATGTGTTGCACATGATAGTGTATTTATGTCAATACCACATTTTCAATTTATCCTACCCTCCCCTTCCTCTGCTGTGTCCACAAGTGCATTCTCTACATCTGCATCTCCATTTTTCCCCTGTAAATAGGTTCATCAGTACTATTTTTTCTGGATTCCATATATATGCATTAATATATGATATTTGTGATGACCTAGAGGGGTGGGATGTGGATGGAGAGAGGAGCAAGGCAGAGGGGATATATATATATATATATAAACACACAAACACACACACACACAATTATGACTGATTCGCATTGTTGTACAGCAGAAACCAACATAACATTGTAAAGCAATTATCCTCCAATTAAAAAAAATAATGCACTGCAAAGCTTTGGGTAAATTAAATCATAGGAAGTATGTCAGCTGCCTTTCCATCTGGGTCAGACAGTCTGATCAGTGGAAGACAAGGGCTGCATTTTGCACAGAGCTCTTTGCAGCCACCCACTCCCTCTGACTAAACAGACAGGCAATGTGAGGGCTCACCCAGGGAGGGATGTGCATGGCTCAGCTACAGGAGTGTGTAGTGAGACTGCGACAATATTTACTCCTTGAAAAATGAATGATGCTCCTGAAAAGATGCCTATAAATTGATTTTACTTTCATACAAACTATCTCCTCAATGACTTGCTTTAAAATTTCTGAGGTGTATTTTAAAATATAAAAATGTGTTTAGGTTCTAAGCAAAATGCGTGTCTCTCTCTAGGGCAACGTCTGCTGTCCCATGACATGGCACACAGATCTTCCATGAAAAACTAAGAAAAGCCCACTTAGGTCCACAGATGCCCAGGTACTCTGCCACGTCAGGGCCCTCACACCCCCACGGCAGCAACAGCTGCCCTCCCCTAGATACATCGTGGAGGTTCCTCCTCCCTACAACTTGCTGAATGATGTGATGAGTGGGCACCTCCCTTTATCTCATATCTGGAGGGGAGTTCTTACTCTTTCATTAAATACTGGTCAGCATCAAGAACCTGTTATCTCTCCTCTCTGCCTTTCCAAGGGCTGTGTGGGAAGCCCAGGCCCACTCTCTGGTTGCCTACATTGTGATCTTCTAAGACAATGTCTCTAAGCAACAGACTTATTTGGGCATAAGAAGTAAACTGAAGTACTTCTGGTCTAGTTCTTCTCTCACAAATATTTATTAAACTACAATCCACAGTTCAGCCACCATTTTGAACTATTCTCCATCCATCCCACAGGTACTTTTTATGGGACAGTGATTTCCTCTTAAAATACCCTGAATGAAGGGATTAAACCCATTCTTACAGGTACAAACTCATTATTTTTGGCACTTTTAATTTTTCTGTATATTGTCCAAATATGCATTCAGCTTCTCTATATGATACTGATACTGAAATCTATGTATTTTTGCAACCAGAGAGCCGGAGGAGACCCACAAAGAAACAGGATTTGCTCATGAGACTCATAATACCAATCAATTCTTACTGTATCCTCACTACATGCTGGGCCAGTGCTGAGAACATCCCTGGCATCACTTCATCTCATCCTCATATAACCTTCTAACAGTCCAATGAAACAGATCCTATTTTTATCATCCCTCTATACTGCTGTAGATTCAGAAATGGAGCCTCCCTCAGAGAAGTTAAAGGCCACCAAATTAAAAGGCCAAGCCAGGGCCTCGAACTATACCTATTGGGTACAAGTGTTTTATGGATGGCCTGCCACATGCCAGGTATTATTCTAGCTGGTGCTGGGAACCAGCTCTGAATAGGACAGGCAAATACATCCTTGACCTTAGAGGTTATACTTTAATAGGGGGACTAAACACACAGAAATTGCACCATGAACACCATGAGTGAAAACAAAGCACGATGGAGCCTGGAGAGTGCCTGTACGTGTGTGGAGACTCTTTTACATTGGGTGCTTACAGAGACCACTGAGAAGGTGACGTTGAGAAAAATCCTAAATGAAAAGATGCAGTAAGCCATTTCAATATCTGGGGGACATGCTCCTCACATGAAGAACAAAGACCCTAAGAGCAGACTGGCTTGCTGAACTCAAGGGTGGGAAAGACAACCAGTGATACTAGAAATAGGTGGAAAAGGAGGGGCAGCAGTAGGCGGGGGCAGGCCGCCTAGGACTGGAAGGTTATGGAAAGAATGTTGAACAGAAAAGCCAATTTTGAGCAGAAACATTATGTGATGAGCTGACAAAGTTCCAACAGAGAGGAGAATTGGCTATGCAGGAGACAGATGCTAATCTCAGGATCAGAGTTTCTTAGAAGGCAAGATGAGCTAGCATCCTATGTATAAATTGACAGTTTGACCCGGGACAGTGGGAATGAGAAGGAACAGAGCTTGTGAGCCCGCGTTCAGGCAGGCTAGTGCAGTGGGCTGTGTGCAGGCAAGCTGATCGGGGTCTGATGGCCTCTATTTTCTCAGCGAAGGAAAGCGGGTCATCATGGTGGAGAGGGGGCAGGTGCTATAGATTTGAGGAAAAAGAAGAAAATATGAAATAGCTTTCTTTGAGTGTAGGAAAAGTTGAGTGCTCCTTGGGAGTGCTAAAGGGCTCTTGAGATTTGTGGTTATAAAAATTCTTTTACTTCCTAGAACAAGGGTGGGCAAAATTGGGTTTAACCATGGCTGGACTTTGCCAGGTGAGAGTGACAAAGAGATGAATGGGTCAGTGATAAGGCTAAAGAGGGAGGTGAAACATGTGTGTGATCATGTAGTTAAGATCAACAGATTTGGGGCAGGCCAGTGAGCTGCAAAGCGGGGAGAGGATGGTCTAAGAGTGGTATACTGGGATCTGAGAATTCGGAAGTGATGCAGCCACTCGTGTTGGGAAGACCTAGACCAGAACCGTGGGAGTCAATGGCTGAGGAAGGTTGGCCATAGGAACTGAGAGGCCAGAATGTGGGAGAGATTGTCTCTTTAATATGAATACGGAAGCCATCAAGAAATACAACAGAATTATCTCTTAGCTGCATTTTATAGTACAATTATGGATAATAAGAACAGTGGTCACTGATTTTTGTTCATGCCTTTATTCAGGATTAAACTTGTAGAGGATAAAACTCAGGACTCATAACTACCACATCTGGACCTTAATTCTACATGAGTAATTCTGATGGTCAGGAGTATAAATTCATTTCCTGGCATCTCTATTTTACTGTTTAGGAAATACAGAGCAGTGGGGTATTTTCTCTAATATTTGGCAACAAACTCTTGTTAAATGAATGAGAAAAGTGTTAGTCCCATTTTAATTTGTGCAGCCCAAGTAAGAAGAAAAAATATGGGAAAATGATACTATACATTACTTTATTCCATTATTTCCCTACATTATTCAAGAAAAGATTTTAAGTGTGGGAATTGAGTGTGCAAAGGAATAAGGCAAAAAATGCAAATAACTGTTGGGGTTGGGTATGCTGTTGGCTTGAAAAAGCGCCTTTCCTGCCCTTCAAATGCCCACAGCTAGTAAGTCAGACAGCAGAGATTTGAATCCAGTTTTGTTTGATTTCAGTGTGATCATCACTTCTTGTTCCTATTAGTTCAACAAAGTGAACTAACGTTCAATGAAGTGGACAGCGTATTTGTGCATGCGCATCCCTCCCTCCAAATAAGCAATAATTACCCCCAAGTCCTGCATCTGGAATGGAGGTTATCCATACCTTTCTTTTCAGCTTGAAGTGTTTCAAAAAGGCAAATTTGGGACGTCTGAGGGCACAATGCAGAATCTTCCTAAGGCAGGTTATCTGAGAGAACTCTACCCATAAACCACATGGTTGTTTCAGGTTATAAACAACTCTTTGAAATGTTAGTCTCCCAGTTGAGAAAACCTCCTTATTTCTCCTCACCAGTAGTCATTATGCCCTAAGAAAGCAAAATCACCTCATTTTGGCTAAGCCTTTAGAAAAAGGCAATTAAAGAAACTTACAATTGCTAGAAAGGGTCTAGAAAGAAAAAAGAATAATAGTTTCAAATAGTTTAAGAAAAAAATATTAGGTTAATGTTGACAATTTTAAGCAAGCAAGATTTTTTTTTTTGTCATTTGAAAGTGTAACACACACAAACCATACAGTTGTTTGAAAAATTAGAGAGGCTCCAATGAAACTCAGGGAGTCTTTAAAATAACCCGGTAGTGGCTATGTGCACATGCATCTATTTGGGTGCACAAATACCTGAACCCCTAAACTGAAGTATTAGTGCTAAGATTATACTAACCTCCTCTGAAAGGCAGTCCTCTTTAGGTTCTGACAGAGCAGCCATTTTCGTCAAAGTTAGTTGTGGTCAAGAACATGGGCAGGGAAACTGTCCACAGCCCTGGGGGAGGTATAAAAAACTCTAGGGGTCAGACTCTGCTCTCAGTCCTAGCGCTGCCTGATAATTCTGACTTACCCTTGGCTGAGCACAGACAGAGCCTTTACACCCTCACATGCCTGAGGACTTGACTCATTTAAGGGCTTCTGGTCCCTCTGTTAAGAGCAACACAGACAAACTCCAAAGGAGAAAAAAGATCTATCTCTGTGATTAAGATGCAAGGACTGGCTTCTGAGTTTTGGGACTGCTTAATGAAAAAGCCCTGGAAAAGAGCCCTAATCTAAAAGTGGGGACCCTGTCTTCCTCCCCAGGCAGCCCAATGCAACCTTAAATCCTGGGCTCAGTTCAGGTGGTTGAAAGGGGTCAGACCTAATGATCTACTAGACCCAAGATTAATTATTGCGAGGGGTAGGGGCAGCAACAAACTTTGGAGTAAGCACATTTGAGGGCTCGGCTCCTCGGGTCAGTCTTGCAGATCATGTGTTTTGAACCAAAGAAATTAAAAAAGTAGAGTTAATCTGCCTGTTAATCAACCTGAACTTTGCTTTCTGCATAGACCAAGAAAGGCAAAAGCCCTGATGTCAATTTATTGTACAGGATAACCATGGAACTTTTAATTATGTCTGAAAAGTGGCTGGTGTGGAAGTGGCCAGTGGAAGGCAGCCCTCTGGGTGTGGGGAGGAGACCACCTGGGCTGTGCTTCTCTCTCTGGCCAGCATCTCAACCAGTGTGGCTGGGGGCTATTTTCCTGCTTGAAGTAGGGGAGAACTTGGACCCTCCTTGCCAATCCCAGGTATCTCTGACCTACTGGTGCTCGACACACTGCCTTCATCACTCTGCTTGTGGGTCAGGTTTAATTTACTTACTTTCTCTCAGACTCTTTCCCTGAAGGAGTGCTTTTCCCAGAGTGTGACTGCTGAGTTGAACACTTGAGTTGAAAGGTGCAAATCTGGAGTCAGCATCTTTGTAATTTGAGATTTCTTATCCCTCAGTGAAATGTTAAAAAAAAAAAAGAAAAGCAAACTTTTTATAGAAAGGCCATTTAGAATTTGAAAACCAGAATGTTTGGCTAGACTGTCGTCAATCTGACGGCCATTTATCAGGCACTTTCTGTGTAAAAGCCGCAGTGCTGACTGGCTCTGAGGCCCATGGAGCCCAGGGGCTGGCTGGCCACCCTCTCCCCAGGACACTTGTTAATCTTACTGCAAAAGCCGGCTCCAAGGCCAGAGGCAATCAAAAGCCCTTCCTTTCGACAAGTTCCTGAGGCTCTTTTGAGTGGTGGAATTACAAGTGATATTTTCCTCTTTGTTTATAAGTATTTCCAAGGAGGATATACTATTTGTGTATTTTTTTAATGTTAAAAATGGTGATACCTTTTATACTTATTTTGGTCTTCATTGTAGTTCTAAAAATCTCTAGCGTTTCATGGTTAGTATTATAATGGATGAGTATAAAGTTGGTTTATTGGATTGTATAGAAATGATCAAGTTCATGTAAAGAAAAACAATATATGTAACTGAATATATACATATATGTGTATATGCCTGCATGTGTGCTAAGCTGCTTTAGTTGTGTCTGATTCTTTGTGACCCTGTGGACTGTAGCCTACCAGGCTCCTCTGTCCATGGGATTCTCCAGGCAAGAATACTGGAGAGGGTTGCCATGCCTTCCTCCTGGGGATCTTCCTGAACCAGGGACTGAATCAGCATCTCTTACATCTCTTGCATTGGCGGCTGTTTTTTTTCTTTTTTTTTACCACTAGAGCCACCTGGGAAGCGAGTATGTGTGTGTATGTGTGTGTGTGTGTGTGTGTGTGTGTATGACTAGGGGAGACAGGACTGGTTCTTTTAGATCAGGGGTCTTCTCCAGTGTTGTTTCGTTAAAGAGTCCCAGAAAATAAGAATCAAATCCTTTGTGTGTGTGTGTGTATAATCACAGTTACCAGACAGACAGATAGACTATTACTGCTGGAACACAGGGACTGTGCAGCAGATGGCTGGGGAAGACTTTGTCAAGTCAGCCCAAGGAGGCAGTGGGTCTCTGTTATGGACTGACTTGTGTCCCCCCACCAAATTCATTTGTTTAAATCCTAACTCCCTGTATTTGGAGACTGTGCCTTTAGAGAAGTAATTAATGTTAAATGAGGGCTTTAGAGTTGGGTCCTGATCCAAGAAGACTGGTGTCCTTACAAGAACAAGAAGAGATGCCAAGGATTCAGGCACTTAGAGAAAAGGCCATTTTTGTACACAATGAGAAGACAGTAGTCTGCAAGCCAAGAAGAGAGGCATCAAAAGAAACCAATCCTGTGAACACCTTGATTTGGACTTCCAGCCGCCAAAACTGGGACATGATAGAATGGCCATAGAGAAACAACTCTTCATAAGAGATCAGGACTGCACCAGCAATCCTCAGTTTAAAAATGGCAAGCTGATTTTGGAAAAATTGAATAGCACTTCCCTTTAGAAACAGTGAGCTTAAGTCCACAGACCAAATGCAAAGGCAAAGTTCAAAAACTAAACTGAGTTCAGAAAGCAAAGGCTAGATTAAATTCAGCTCCACAACCACATAGCCAGTGGTCACTTAACCAAAAAGACCCTTCCCAACTGTCTCACCAATATGCCATGAATCAATTAGAACAATACAAGTGAATCGCCTTTGAAGAATGCACCATGGTACAGAATAATAAAGGCCACGGGGAGTTTAACTATCACAAAACCCAACTGCACGTTAAAAGGCTGTCTTGCAGGAAAGTACATCCTCCCTTCTGCCATAGGACTCATCACTAACGAGGCAGTGGGAAGATTACTCTCCACTCCTGGCATCACATGGGCTTGGAGGTCAGGCTCTTAGATTAAGAAAAGAAACAAAAGTTGTGTATGGAAAGTACATTAAAGTGTCAACCCAAGTGTCTACTGATTTATACAAGAAAGTCACCTTGGAGAAGATAAGAGAAGAACAGTAACATGTCAGAGTGTTTCCAGATGTCTGCATTTTAAGCATAAGCCACGGGAGCAGACAAGGGATAACGCGGTGGGGCCAGTGCTGACTCAGAAGCAGGCCAGCTCCTTAACATGCCTGTCAAACAACCTGCTGTTTCCTCTCCTCAGACCTGAGGCCTTGTCTCTGATGTCACATCCCCTGGAAAGCCTAAGCCAGGTGACAAACTGATCTCATCTCAAAGAGGGCTTTTCCTCAGTGTAACCTTAGGCAGTTTTCCGGGTACCTGGCACCTTTTATTTTTTCAGGCTTAGGTTGTATACCCCTCTGATGATGTAGATCACATTTTGCATTAGCCTGAGGAGCAGGTTAAAACCGGAGTTTCCAGTAGGCTGAGTTCAGAGAAGCCAAATGCCCCAGAGAGCTTCCTCCAAAAAGGACTTCCCGGAAGATAAGAATTCACTGGAATTCCAGGGCTGGACACACCCATAGCAGCCCACCTGAGCAGAAGGTGAGGAGCTCTCCCGTCTCGTTCCAGCCTTGAGCCAGCAGGCCAGTCCCATCCCTGGGCAAGGCCCATCTTGGCTGAGGGATTCAGGCATCTGGGAGAAGCTGCCCCATCACTTGACTCACTGTGCTGTGGCGGAAACCGGCCAAGCCTGACTGGAGGGCTCTTCCCGAATCAGCTAGACTCTGCCTTCAGCCTCTCTCTTCTCTGTTGTGTGTTCAAAGCCTTCTTGCTTTGTCCACCTCGATATTCAGCTCCAGTTTCACTGCTTCTATTCTGTTGCTCCTCCTGCCTGGACAACTGGCTCCCCTCTTTGGGGGATGGTCCTTACAGATGGAGCTGGAGTTGGGCTCACCACTCTGGGGATATGTCCTCAGATTATCGCACTTAAGAGTTCTGACCCACCCCATAAAGTGACAAACATCACATATAAGTAGACAGGGTGAGTGCAGGGAGAAATGGTAGAGCCAGTGAACAGTGTAGCTGGTCCCTCCTCTCTTCTCCCTGCCCCGCCTGCTGCGTGTCCCCTCATGGGAAGCCCTGGAAAGCCCTGTCCACCCCCAGGATGGAGGCAGACAGGCTCCTGGTTCCCAAGCCTGTTTGTCTTACTGCCCCCACTGAGGACTCAACACAGTCATCTTTAGCACATGGAAAAAATGATTTGTGAAACAGCAAATGGTGTCTTTTGGAGCTGAGGTTCTTTCTAAATCATTCTTATTTCATTTCTCATTCAATTTCTCTTTCTTTTTACATAGGGGAAAAAACCCTCAAATCTTTTTTTACTTACACTAGTAAGTAAAAGTGATACTCTACTTACAAAGTCCTCAGTGGTTTCTGTTCAACTTTCCCCAGTCCGTCATTTTTAATTTATATGAAAGGAAAAGGAATGCCATTTGTAAGATTTCAGTTAGCCTCATCTGATGAATTGAGAACTAAGGTAAGAAGCAACACAAAGATAAAACCAGACTGTAATTTATGAAAAGACAGCATTTATCACCAGAGTACTCAACAGAGCCACCAGGTAGGAAACAGTGTGATTTAAATCTCCAATCTGCAGCTAGCTAACCGTGTGACCCTAGGTATATCACTTAAATTCCTCGGTAAAATTACACTTTCCTCATTTATATAAAGAAAAGAAGAAAAGGACCAGAGATTCTAGTCTTTTCTAGGCCTATCATTTTCTAATTCTATGACTAAAATCAGTCTAAAACTTTAAATTCTATTCCAGAAATTTACCTTAAGCCTAAAAAATTTAAACATCCAGTAATTTAAATATTTAACATCATGGAATTTTAAAGATGTATTCCTAAGAGAGACTTTTATTCACTGCAATTATGCGTGTGTGCTAAATCACTTCAGTTGTGTCTGACTCTTTACGACCCTACAGACTGTAGCCCGCCAGGCTCCTCTGTCCATGGGATTCTCCAGGCAAGAATACTGGAATGGGTTGCCACATCCTCCTCAAGGGGACCTTCCCAAGTCAGGGATCGAACCTGCATCTCTTATGTCTCCTCTGTTGGCAGATGGGTTCTTTACCACTAATGCCACCTGGGAAGCCCAATTATGTGTGAGTCTATTAGAAACATCTGGTTATCTAGTGAAGCCTGATATTTCTCTAACAAAAAGTGGGATGTATGCGTTCTGATAAGTTTATTTGGGATCTCATTTCACTGCATGATTTTGAGATGTGCTTCTGTCTGTCTGAATCTATCATTATATGTATCAATATAGATATTTTCAGAATCTATCAATATATCTCCATATTTGTGTGGAGATTCCCCACCCCCAGCACACATATATTAAAACATAAGAACAGAATAGCAAAGTAAAGAAGCACCAGAGTTAGTTCTAAGAGGAGGACAAAAGAGGAGGACACAGGACTTACAGGAGCTGCTGAGTTTTTGACGGTGACACTGGGGGTGGTGGCTCGCAAGGCTCCACTCACTCCATGGTAGTATTTGAAGCAGATCTTAGTTTCAGCTGAAAGACAAAAATAAAATGGGACTGAGAAGTAGGGTGTAACCCTGGAAGAAAGGGCCAGGGCCAGAGAGGACACCCCCAGGAACTGCCACCCAATTCCTCCCACCCAGGCAGCCACCCCTGACAGCCTTGCTTTACTTGTGGCCTCACGGTCCAACTTTTTTCTGAATGTGCATCATCAAAATTTGTTTTGGTCTTAGTGTTTTTGAACCCAAGGCAAATCTATCATTTAGACTTTTCAGCATTCATCCTATCCCATTAGAAGTTATTGCTTTTAAACCCTCAGTTTTAAGATTTTAGGTGATTTGGTGATCACTACCAGTCTGTTTCTTCTATAATTTTCTCTTATTGAATTCATTGTGATTAGTATGTTGGTAATTTGAAGGAAGACTTTGAGAAATTATTGAAATACACAGAAGAGAGGCATATTTTCTGATGATGATCACTAGATAATAATGTGGAAACTCCATAACTTTTTAGCATTTTGTTTTGCAGAGGACAAAATCTGTGGCCAACTTGAGTTTGGTTCATTGGAAGGTGACCTGCTTTTCCCAATTTACTGTCAATAGGGTTTTTTCTCTTTAAATTTGAAAAATTTATTGGGCTTTGTCTTAGTCCTTTATATTAATTTTGTCTGGAACAACATGCAGACTCTCCCAATTTGAGTTTTCTTGTTTCTTAAATCTGGGAATTTGTCTTCAATTATAATGTATTTAAAAATAATGTCTACAATTTTCTTAGCATTCATTTTAATATGTTCATTATGGAAAATATGGACAATGAAGCAAAGTATAAAAAACACTTTTAAGAATGTGTTTTGCATACTTGAGTGTATACGCTTTATATAATAACACCTTTTGCTTTTTATTTTATTTTATTTTTTTTCCTTTTTTTATTATTATTTTTTTTATAATTTTATTTTATTTTTAAACTTTACATAATTGTATTAGTTTTGCCAAATATCAAAATGAATCCATCACAGGTATACATGTGCTCCCCATCCTGAACCCTCCTCCCTCCTCCCTCCCCATACCATCCCTCTGGGTCGTCCCTGTGCACTAGCCCCAAGCATCCAGTATCGCACCTTTTGCTTTTTAAAGTAAATTGTTAATAAAGCATGTTCAACCATCTAAGGACCTGATGCTGGGAAAGACTGAGGGCCAGAGGAGAAGGAGGTGACAGAGGATGAGATGGTTGGATGGCATCGCCCACTCAAAGGACATGAGTTTAAGCAAACTCTGGGAGATAGTAAAGGACAGGGGAGCCTGGTGTGTAGCAGCCCATGAGGTCTCAAGGAGTCAGACATGATTTAGTGATTGAACATCAACGATCAATTCAAAGCTTTGTAGATAACATTCCTTGTTCTATGGAATCTGAATCAATTTGTAACTTGAAAATATTTTCCTCATCTTGGAAATTTGGGATTATCCCTTAAAATTAATGCCTTTTTGAAAATTATTTTTAAGTTCAAGTTTGTTCTCTAGGATAATGGAGCAAAAGTTGCTTCTTATCTACCAACACTCATTCTCCTTTTCATCCTTAATGATTAAATTTCAGTTTTATTTTGGGTAGTAATGCCCAGCTAAAGAACGTTTTGTAGCCTCCTTTGCAGATCACATTTATGCTCTTTGCCATTGTTATTTGGGGGTTTCTAGCATATGTAGCTGAACCTAAACCTAGATGATATAGAAAAGTTTCTTTCAATATATCATATAAAGCATATGAGAATTGCAATATTCTTCTTTAGAAGATAGGGCTATTTAAGGATTCTCCCTTTCTGTGGCCAAATTGCTTTCTACAAAGCACTGTATACTTCGACCAGAAAATGTAACTCTGATCAACTCTTTAATCCTTGCTAACATTGAATATTATCAATTAAATATAAGTTTAAAATAGCATCTCATTTTTATTCTAAAAGATTTTAATCAACTTTTAATTAGCCATTGTATTTAGTGCTTTTTTTTAATCCATTGAACTGCAGTTAAGATTTCCCACTGCCAAACGTTTACCTTTTGCAGACATATTCTTACTTTACTTTAAAATATCAATATTTTAAGTTTCCTTTCTTCTTCATCCTTGCAGTGCAGTGATTTTGCATATCTGTTGATTGCCTTTTACGCTCTTGGTGGACAATCTTTTAACTTAGTTCCATATTCTCCAAGGCACCCCACATAAGGTCTACATACAGAGATCTATAGGTCTACACATCCTGATTACAGAAAAACCTGAACAAACTTTTTGGCTAAGTCAATATTACTGTTTTAGCCTGAGAGGCAGGTATTTTCTTGGGCTCCAAAATCACTGTGGATGGTGACTGAAGCCATGAAATTAAAAGATGCTTTCTCCTTGGAAGGAAAGCAATGACAAACCTAGACAGTGTATTAAAAAGCAGAGACTTTACTTTGCCTACAAAGGTCCATATAGTCAAAGCTACGGTTTTCCCAGTAGTCATGGACAGATAGATGTGAGAGCTGGACAATAAAAAAAGGCTGAGCACCAAAGAATTGATCTCTTCGAACTGTGGTTCGAAGAGAGTCCAAGAGAGTCCCTTGGACTGTAAGGAGATCAAACCAGTCACTCCTAAAGGAAATCAATCCTGAATATTCATTGGAAGGACTGATGCTGAAATTCCAATATTTTGGCCACCGGATGTGAAAAGCCAACTCTTTGGAAAAGACTCCAACTGAAGGCAGGAGAAGGGGACAACAGAGGATGGGATGGTTGGATGGCATCACTGACTCGATGGACATGAGTTTGAGCAAACTGCAGGAGATGGTGAGGGACAGGGAAGCCTGGCGTGCTGCAGTCCATGGGGTTGCAAAGAGTCAGACACGACTGAATGACTGAACCACAATGACAAGGGATCATGGAGGCACCCTGAGCAGTGAACCAGGTCACCACACTGAGTCACTGCAGTTCAGAATATGAGTTACTCTGCCTGTAAATGCCAGAGAGATGGGCATGGAGGAGCCAAATGGCTTCACTTCAAGTTTAGTTGTGTGGAGGAAAATTTTATATAGCAGGTATCCCAGAAAGGCACTACTAGCTTTCCTTTCAAAGTAAATTATTCCAATGCTTTCACATAAAAAGGTCAGGGAAATTATATACAATCTTTTATTGAATCCTATTGCTAGGTGAGAGGGTCAGTGCATGTTTAGAGCCAAGAATTCATGGAAACCTTCAAAGTATTATGATTGTTTTCTGAAAAACTACTGGTAAATTTTTCTTTTTCTTAAGCGTTTTAAGATTCCAGTATTCAGCAACTTAATTTACTAATGGATTTTCCTTTTATTTAACCTAAATAGCTCCTGCTGTTTAAACGATTTCCTATTCAAACTTGAAAGAGATACTCAATTGTTTTTTGGATGTGAGAGCTGGACCATAAAGAAGGCTGAGCACCAAAGAACTGATGCTTTCAAACTGTGGTGCTGGAGAAGATTCTTGAGAGTCCCTTGGACAGCAAGGAGATTAAAACAGTCAATCCTAAAGGGAATCAACCCTGAACACTCATTGGAAGGACTGATGCTGAAGCTCTAATACTTTGGCCACCTGATACAAAGAGCCGGCTCTTTGGAAAACAACCTGATGCTGAGAAAATTGAGGGCAGGAGGAGAAGGAGGTGACAGGATGAGATGGTTGGATGGCATCATCAACTCAATGGACATGAGTCTGAGAAAACTTCAGGAGATAGTGAAGGACACTGGGGTGCTGCAGTCCATGGGGTCTCAAAGAGTCAGACATGACTGAGTGACTGAATAACAATTTGAGATGGTCTCTATAGAGAAGTTACCTACAATTGTTAAAACACATGAACAATATCATATACAGATGATTTATGGTATGGATTTTAGAATATCACTTTGTCTTGCAAACTTCCATGCTTCTTTGGTGACTGTTATATTCAACTGGTCTGTTTGATTAGCCCCACACTGAATTTTTCCAGGAGGAGACTAGGCACTATTTATCTTTATATTTCCAGTGACATGTAATGCAGCGATTCTCAAGAAACGGCTGTTGAAAAATGACTGATGAAATATTGGTTTCATTTGATTGACTCCACTGCCTTCCTTAACCCAAGAGCAGCTACACTGCCCTCATTACCAAAATGCCAGTCCATGTGCCTGACACCCAGTGAAGCTGCTGCTGTTGCTGCTGCTAAGTCGCTTCAGTCGTGTCCGACTCTGTGCGACCCCACAGACGTCAGCCCACCAGGCTCCCCCATCCCTGGGATTCTCCAGGCAAGAACACTGGAGTGGGTTGCCATTTCCTTCTCCAATGCATGAAAGTGAAAAGTGAAAGTGAAGTTGCTCAGTCATGTCCGACTCCTAGTGACCCCATGGACTGCAGCCTACCAGGCTCCTCTGTCCATGGGATTTTCCAGGCAAGAGTACTGGAGTGGCGTGCCATTGCCATCTCTGCACAGTGAAGCTAATCATTACCAAAACATCAGGGTTTGGAGCAGAGAAGGCTTTATTGAGGGCCATGCAAGAAGACGGTGACTTGTGCCTTTAAAACCCCAAACTCCCTGAAAGCTTTCAGCAAAGCCCTTTTCTAGGAAAGGTGAGGGAGGGGCACAGTGAATTGTTGCACACTTCTTGGTGTCAGATCCTTTGCTCTTGAGATCAGGTCATGGTCATGTAACGATGTCCCTGTAAACCTCCACCAAACAAATTCTCTGTTATGACAAGAAAGGTCAGGGTCCCCAGGCACAACTTTCACCTTTTGAGGTCCAGATCCTGGCTAAGAAGAGGCAGATCTCAGCTGGAGGCTCCCTCAGGGCCAGGTCCCCAGACTATGCCAGCTGTCATCACTGGGGGAGCCAGGCACCCAGAACTCATCTGGCCCTCAGGCTCCTCAGGCTGCCCAAATAACCAGTGCCAAGTCTCACCGACTTCACAGGCAGACTGCTGCTGCCACTAGGTCACAGAGACAAGGATGAGGGAGAGGTTCAGTGCTGCCTCAAGGCTTGGACCAAGGCCAGTGGACAGCCTTGGCCAGGGCTCTGGAGTTTTGTAGGACACAGCCCCCAGCCTGTTCCCCGGGCCTCTCAGTTCACCTGTAATCCAAGTCTCCATCTCTTACCTCACCCCCCACCTCCTACCTCACTCTCTGCCTGATGACCACCACTCCACTGACCATTGGCTAACTGAGCCACTAATGGCTGCTCACTGACAGCAGCTTGCATTGGGGAGGGGCCCACTGCAGTTCCAACCAATGGCTGAGAAGGACTGTTAATGGTTGCTCACTGACAAACGGGGCTTCCCAAGTGGTTCAGTGGCAAAGAATCTGCCTGCAATGCAGGAGACGTGGGTTTGATCCCTGGGTTGGGAAGATCCTCTGGAGAAGGAAATGGCAACTCACTCCAGTTTTCTTGCCTGGGAAATCCCATGGACAGAGGAGCCTGGCGGGCTCCAGTTCATGGGGTCGTGAAGAGTCAGACATGACTAAGCAACTAAACAACAACACTGCGAGCTGCTCACAATGGCACCCCACTCCAGTACTCTTGCCTGGAAAATCCCATGGACAGAGGAGCCTGGTGGGCTCCAGTCCATGGAGTTGCTAAGAGTCGGACACGACTGAGCGACTTCACTCTCACTTTTCACTTTCATGCATTGGAGAAGGAAATGGCAACCCACTCCAGTGTTCTTGCTTGGAGAATCCCAGGGATGGGGGAGCCTGGTGGGCTGCCGTCTATGGGGTCGCACAGAGTCGCTCATGACTGAAGTGACTTAGCAGCAGCAGCAGCAGCACTTAGAGGAGGGGCCTGGCATGGAGCAATGGCTGAGTGACCATTAATGGTCTGGCACTAACTGTTGCCTGATAACAGGGCATGTGTGGAGTGGGTAACCGCTGGCAGCAATAGCCATGTGCTAAGGGCTGTGTGCAGTTGTGCTCTATTACATTCTAGTGGTCCTAATGCTTCATAGATAATTTCCTATGGCCTAATTTTTGAAATGTGGTGCTGGAGAAGACTCTTGAGAGTCCCTTGGACTGCAAGGAGATCCAACCAGTCCATCCTGAAGGAAATCAGTCCTGGGTGTTCATTGGAAGGACTGATGCTGAAACTGAAACTCTAATACTTTGGCTACCTGATGCGAAGAGCTGACTCATTTGAAAAGACCCTGATGCGGGGAAAGATTGACGGGGTGAGGAGAAGGGGACGACAGAGGATGAGATGGTTGGATGGCATCACCGACTCAATGGACATGACTTGGGGTAAACTCCTGGAGTTGGTGATGGACAGGGAGGCCTGGCATGCTGCAGTTCATGGGGTTGCAAAGAGTCTGACATGACTGAGGGACTGAACTGAACTGAAACTGAATATTACATGACTTTTAGAACAGATTCAAGCATAAAGACATTGTTACACTGTTGCTGCCTCTAACAAAAGTATCAGGGTGCAAAGGCCAAGAAATATTAGAGGGTTGTTGGTTGTTTTTTCAGATACTTCACCTAAGGGGGGTGAAGTTCTATCTTTCTCTGCTTTTCTAGTTAAAAATAACAATAATTTTAAAATGCCCTCAAAGTTTAAACACAAGGCATCTCTGTTGTAACTATTTTGTTGTTTATTTGATTCATTATGTACGGAGTAGCAGAAGTCTAGGAAGGAAAAGTGATCTAAGGAAAGAGTAGGAATGTGGGATCAAATACACGCAAGTCCAATTCTTAACTTGCCCATCATTAACAGAATGAGTTATATAGACTCTCTGAGCCTTAGTCTCAATGTAGAATGGTGAGACCATTGCCAGCTTTGTATGCATTGTTTCGTGTATGGCTGTTGCACAGAGCAAATGAAATAACGTGCTATGTGCAAAGCAGCCAACACATACACGTTGCCCTTCTTCACTGTATATCGATTTATGTTCAACAGGACTGTCATGTATAGTTGTTCAGGCATGTCCTACATAAAGCTGTCTAGTCAAGCAGTGAGTCAGAATCCAGTCCATGCTCCACTCAAAGGGTGTAGTTCTTACCCTTTCAGAGGAATATGACATCCTAAACTCTTACAGGTTAATGGTGGATGTGAAATTGATCACCTTATAACATTTTGGCTATTTTTGCCTGGCATATGATTTACTTTCAGAGTTGGGCAGGAGTGACTAGCTCATCACAAAGTGGAATAAAACTGAAGTTTCTACCTCTACAAATATGGATGCTTACAACTATAGTTTTTATTGGGAGGCATGTATTTAAAAAGTACAGACTTTCACTTATAGTATCACTTAAAGAAAGAATAAAACTATTGCTTTTCTTCCTCTCTACTTTCTAGAGATTAGTAGGCCTGGAGGAGGGTGTGGCAACCCATTCCAGTATTCTAGCCTGGACAGAGGAGCCTGGCAGGCTACAGTCCATAGGGTCACAAAGAGTTGGACGTGACTGAAGCGACTTAGCGCGCACGCACGCAGGCCTGTTGTAGCACTTGAAACATCAGCACGCAACGATACTAGTAGCCCTAGTATTTGCATAATGCTCAATTTAGTTTAAAATTTATAACAAATTGGTCTTAATAGTTAATTAGCTTTGAAAATGCACCAGACCATTCATTAGAGAATTATTTTCTAATTTGGCTCTCACAAAAATCCCTATGAAGTAGAAGCAATTATTATTAACCCTTTATAACATGCTTAGCATAATGCTTGGCATATAACAAGGCCTCAATAAATGTTACCTATCACTCCTATTTTACATTTAAGGAAAATGAGGCCAAAAATGTAAGGCCACTTATACAAGGCCACACATGTAGTTCATGGCAGCTAGGATTTAAGAAACTGTTAATTTTCATTTGGTGATTTGTCTTTAAAAATGTTTTTAATAACATAAGATTGTCAACCAGTTAGCAAAAGTGAAATTTCACTTCCAGCAATGATGTTCTAGGTAATTCAAAGAACATCTAGACAAGCTGGAAAAATATGGAAATAACTTTGCCTGAAGTAGGGTTGTCAGATAAAACACTGGATATCCACCTAAGTGTGAGTGTCAGATAAACAGAGAATAAGTTCTCAGTATAAGTCTGTTCCAATTATTACATGGGACAGAAACTGTAAAAGTTATCCATTCTTTACCTTAAACTCAAATTTTATTGGGAGTCCAATAAATTTTTTCCTCCTAAAAGTGGAAATCCTAACCTGAAGACATCAGAGAACTAGCAAGACAATGGTAAATTGAAGATAAGATACAGAAGAAAAAAACTTGGAGATGAGCCCAGGATTTGGGGTTGCTGTATCCTTGTGGGGGGCTGTGTTGATTCCAGAAAAATGCACTGAGAGGCTGGAAAGGTGAAAAGAACTTCTGACAGACTTTCAGGGCTAAAAGGAAATAAAAACTTTTAGAGTTCAGAGCCTGGTAAGTCCTCATGATCCAAATTGGAACCTTGAATAGGAGAACAGATAGACTGTTGAGAACTATACCAGCCCTGGCCCCTCAAATCATTTCAGATCTTTAAAATTCAATTGAGGTTATTCTGAATTGCTAGATACAGCCCTGAAGGAAATGCAAATCCCCACAGGAGGAAAGCAGATCATCCTAAGCCTCAAATTCTCTCTAAAAGTTTTAGTTTACTGTCTAGTTTTCAATTAAAATTGATCAGGCAAATAATGAGTACTTTCTATTGGTAAAAAAAATACCAATAAAAACAGAAAGTGCTATAAAGAGACTCATGGGTTTTCAGATATTGGAGTTATCATACACAGCTTTAATGATCATACACTTAATGCATTCAAAAAAATAGAAGATAAGATTGAAAATATGTTCCAAAGAATGAAGTCTATGAAAAATAACCAAACAGAAAATTCTGGATCAATAAAACTACAATTTTGAAATAGTGTATTCAGTGTTTAAACTCAGGTTTAAAGTAGATTAAACAAAATACAAGAGAAAATTTAGGAAACCGGAGCATAGGTCATAAAAAGAAACCAGAATAAGGTACGCATAGAAAAAGGATATAAAATATAGAATCAAATAAGAAACATATGAGAAACCAGGATATGGTCTAAAATGCCTGTAAACTGGAATCCAAAAAGAGAGAGGAGAGACATTGATGCTACACCTGGGGCTGGTAAAAACCACCACAATATTGTAAAGTAATTAGCCTCCAATTAAAATAAATAAATTAATTTAAAAAATTCTCCAAAAGTTATGAAAGATATCAAGCTATAGATACAAAAGCTTCCCTCATAGCTCAGTTGGTAAAGAATCTGCCTGCAATGCGGAGACCCTGGTTCGATTCCTGGGTCAGGAAGATGTGCTGAAGAAGGGCTACGCTACCCACTCCAATATTCTTGGGCTTCCCTAGTGGCTCAGCTGGTAAAGAATCTGCCTGCAATGTTGGAGACCTGGGTTCGATCCCTGGGTTGGGAAGATCCCCTGGAGAAGAAAAGGGCTACCCACTCCAGTATTCTGGCCTGGAGAATTCCATGGACAGTATAGTCCATGGGGTCATAAAAAGTTGGACATGACTGAGCGACCTTCACTTTCACTTTTCATAGACACAAAAAGCCCTATGAATCCAGAACGACCACAGCATCCAGATATCACTGCAAAAGTTCGCAAAAGAAGAAAAAAAGATTACTTCATCAGCCAATGAAGAAAGCAGATTATCCTCACAGAAGCAACAATCAGACTGACAGATGACTTCTCAATAGAAACTGAAATAAAGGGAGACTGAGGAATGACAGCTTCAAAGTGCTGAAACAATATAACTGTCAGTAGAGAACTCTACAACTGGTAAAAATATCCTTTAAGAATAAGGAGATTATTCCTATTGCTGTCTAGACATTGCACAGGTTGAAGCACCACAAATATTTGAACTTCATAACAAGGTTTTAGCTATCCATATGTCACCACATCTACAGTGCAGAAATGCCCAACTCTCATGAACGGAAGTGTGATCAGTTGATGAACTACACAAACATATGGATTGATGCATTAGCAGAATGTCTTCCGTTGTGAATCACTTATTTGTGCAGAAGGAACCAAGTTATCTATGCAGTAACATTCTTCAGTGAGAAGAATGAACTTAACTGTACTAATATCTCATTCACAAAACAGACATGAGACAGATGTAAACCACATCCTCATTATCCAGGAAAGGCAATTTTAACTTAAGCTATAATCACCAGGAAAGAATCAGTCTCAGGAGTTATCTAGAAGGAGTAATAGAAAGTACAATATCTTCAAATGCTCAAAAAGATCAAGAAGCAGTGGAATAATGAGATATAAATTAAATTTTGAGTCTGAAGAACATTTAGCTTCAGTAAGAGGAAATAGCAAGAGCAGTTCTTTCGAAGAAATAATCAACATTAATGGTATAAAGCCTGAGGTCTTCCCAGTCTGTCTTACATGGCAATATGTTCACTTGTACTTGATTTATTTTAAAATATGAATTAAATGGATTTTAAGAAATGAGCAGCTTAGAGAAAATTTATTTTCTATTAAAATAAAAGGAAGGGGGAAGGGCTATATGATACAGTATACTACGTAATATACTATACAGTATAGTATACTGTACTACACTAATGGCATGAGTATACACTGACAAGGCGTCTAGAGTTGCAGATCCTACTACATGTGTAAAGATGTAACACTGGAAAAGTTATTTTAATTTAAAATTCATATTGCCTGTTGGATCTCTAAGAGTTTTAAAGCCTTCATTCAGTGGCCTCTCATTTTAGACTAACAACAACATAGAGCAGTTGTCTTTTACACACTCGTGTCCTGTTACGTCTAATGTCAGAAACTTGCATGCAAGAACTCATTCCAAAGAAGAACATTATACAAGTGTATAAGCCATCTCACATGCTAGTAAAGTAATGCTCAAAATTCTCCAAGCCAGGCTTCCGCAATATGTGAACCGTGAACTTCCTGATGTTCAAGCTGGTTTTAGAAAAGGCAGAGGAACCAGAGATCAAATTGCCAACATCTGCTGGATTGTGGAAAAAGCAAGAGAGTTCCAGAAAAGCATCTATTTCTGCTTTATTGACTATGCCAAAGCCTTTGTGTGGATCACAATAAACTGTGGAAAATTCTGAAAGAGATGGGAATACCAGACCACCTGATCTGCCTCTTGAGAAATGTGTATGCAGGTCAGGAAGCAACAGTTAGAAGTGGACATGGAACAACAGACTGGTTCCAAATAGGAAAAGGAGTACGTCAAGGCTGTATATTGTCACCCTGTTTATTTAATTCATATGCAGAGTACATCATGAGAAACGCTGGACTGGAAGAAACACAAGCTGGAATCAAGATTGCCTGGAGAAATATCAAT
>NW_011495058.1:5443002-5462373 GCF_000754665.1 Bison bison bison
CCAACAAAGGTTCATCTAGTCAAGGCTATGGTTTTTCCTGTGGTCACATATGGATGTGAGAGTTGGACTGTGAAGAAGGCTGAGCGCTGAAGAATTGATGCTTTTGAACTGTGGTGTTTGAGAAGACTCTTGAGAGTCCCTGGGACTGCAAGGAGATCCAACCAGTCCATTCTGAAGGAGATCAGCCCTGGGATTTCTTTGGAAGGAATGATGCATCATTCCTTCCAAAGAATGATGCTAAAGCTGAAACTCCAGTACTTTGGTCACCTCATGTGAAGAGTTGACTCATTGGAAAAGACTCTGATGCTGGGAGGGATTGGGGGCAAGAGGAGAAGGGGACGACAGAGGATGAGATGGCTGGATGGCATCACTGACTCGACGGACGTGAGTCTGAGTGAACTCCGGGAGTTGGTGATGGACAGGGAGGCCTGGCGTGCTGTGATTCATGGGGTCGCAAAGAGTCGGACATGACCGATCGACTGATCTGATCTGATCTGATCTGATAAGCCATATTAAATTGTATGAAAAAACTTCATTCTCCTATAAACATCTCTGAAATACATGGTGTTTTTATTTGGTTCTCAGATGATACTCTTTAAGTAAAATTCTCATTAAAGTAATATATGACACTTACAGAAAGAAATAATCTTATTATATTAGAGAATATGATATTGATTTGTCAAAACCTTGTAATTTGGTAGAGATACAATCTTACTTGGGCCTGCACTTCCAGAAATGATCTATAATGCTGTATTATGGACTGACTGTATTCAGTTCAGTTCAATTCAGTCGCTCAGTCATGTCCGACTCTTTGCGACCCCATGAATTGCAGCACACCAGGCCTCCCTGTCCATCACCAATTCCCGGAGTTCACTCAGACTCACGTCCATAGTGTCAGTGATACCATCCAGCCATCTCATCCTCTGTCGTCCCCTTCTCCTTTTGCCCCCAATCCCTCCCAGCATCAGAGTCTTTTCCAATGAGTCAACTCTTCACATGAGGTGTCCAAAGTACTGGTTTCCGCTTTAGCATCATTCCTTCCAAAGAACACCCAGGACTGATCTCCTTCAGAATGGACTGGTTGGATCTCTTTGCAGTCCAAGGGACTCTCAAGAGTCTTCTCCAACACCACAGTTCAAAAGCATCAATTTTTTGGCATATTACCTTTGTACAAAATTTGAAAATAACGTCATAAATTTGTATTAAACCCAGAAGATGTTTGCATCTTTAAGCACTCCACATTTGCCTAACATAAAAATTGTCTTCTGATACAATCATGTTTCTCTAATAGATAAATTATAATTATTTGAATGAAAAAATGGTTAATTGTAACTTTTTTGAGTTAACTGCTATACACTTTTTTATAGGAAAAACTGCATATTATTTGACCAATTTCCTACTTAGAACAGTAGCATAAACCCTATGTTAATGCTTTAAATATGGTGACACAGAAAATGCGGGAGAATGATTAAAATAAATCATTATGTGAAATGATGCTACAAAGAAATACTTATTTTGGGTATCAGAGGGCCAAATTCAAGCTAAAAAAAAATCATCCATAAATGCCTTTTGTTTCCTGTTTCAGAGCTGGTTATTATCACCCCCTAGACAGTGCTTCTGTTCTCTGATCATTGCACATAGAGTGTTTGCTAAAAGGCAATTAGAGCCTTCCTTTCCCTGGTAGGATACAGTAATTGGAGCAGATCAGTGTTTCTGCTCCTAACTAGATAAGCTGATTTTAAAACAGAATGGTCAAAGAACTGAAGAATAATGGAAGCAACAAGGACTACAAATTCCAGATGAGAGAGTACTGGTGAGATGAGCTGATTACCTACAGCCCCTTCGCCCTGGTGGCAGGGAAGTCACCAGAGTGACTGTGGCCATGTGGGGCCAGAGTGAAGAACTCTGGAGGCCTCAAGTACCCAGCTGATTTCCCCTCAGACATTTGCTTAATCCTGAAAACATTGGAAGAGTGAGCCAAAATGTTCTGTCTCTTGGTATTGAGGAGACCATGTAAAATGGAAAAGAGGATCACACAGCTGCAGGTGCTCTTAGGAGTCTTCCATCCTAGATGGAGTGGGCTGAGCAGGCTCTGAGCCTCTTGGGGGCATTCAGGGTCAGGTAGGGGTCCCAACAGATCCTCCACAAAGATCTCCCAACAGACCACAAAGTCAAGTGCCTTCTCTGTCACATATTTTTGTCCCTAATCCTGGATTACTGGGGTGGGTCTCTGTATTTCAGTCCAACTGAAAGGGAGGGTCATGGCTGGTCAGCTGGTGGAGGAGTGAGTTCCCTGAAATTGAGATAGGACACAAACCAGAAGGCTGTAGAATGATAGACAACACACTGAAGAGCTCCAGAAGGCAGAAAGGGCATGAGTCAGAAGCATGAAGGGCGAGGGTCACGTGGAGACCCTTCCCCATATCCTATGATGATGACATATGTCCTGAGTCAGCTCTTGACCTGCAGAGGTGTTCCAGAGGTCTTTCTGGGAAGTATGTCATTTTCTTAGGTACTTTATGCAGATTAGTGGTGTCAAGGAGTGTGAGGATATACTGATATCCTCATATCCTCAGAGGCGTAGGTCTGATGTATGAAGGGTAGAGTTTTTGAAAGCGTGGGGGTGGAGGGAGGGGGAGGGAGGGATGCAATCTTTCAAATGAATCCTTTACAGTCAGGGAGATTTTGAATATCACCTTTCAAAACTGGATGGATGTGAGAGAGCCACAGATGAATGTAAAGTGGGTATTTTAGAAGATCTAATTGATGTACAGGTTTTATGATATTGGGGCATAAGATACAATGCAATTTCATGGTGAAGCAGGGCAGAATTTAAGCCCAGGGCTATTCTGGAGATTGGGAGGGGTACAGTAACCATTTGGGCTAAAGGGGTATACCCTTGACCATGCACAGATCTGAGCAATGGCAGTATGAGGCAGAAAATAATTTCTGATATGTGGTCACCAGATATTCCTGTGACCTTAATAATAGGTCTGAAGTGTTACCAAATCCAGGGACACCGCTCATACAGATATGTAACGCAGACAACCATATTTTAATCTTGTGAGCAAGCTGCTCAACAAGGTGAAATCCTCAGGGGTATGCTTCCGTGGCAAGAAATACAGGAGACCATCCTAGTGGAAAAAGCTGTTCTTACCTGAATTCTCCCCTTTCCTCTGAGGGTACCACTCTTTCCCACCCCACCTCCACCAACCTCTACCCGTTTCCTTTGGAATCTAGGAGACATCATTCAAGTTTTTCCCAACTGGCTGCTCAGTTGGGACTAACTTGGTCAGCTGCAGATGGGCTGAATGACCATGGTTTTCTGTGGGGAGAATTTCACAGCCTAGGAGCACTCAAAGTTGCATTCTGGGCCTCAGGAGAACCCACCCACCATTTTGGCTTCCTGGCACATCAGACGTGGTAATTTAAAGCATATATGAAAATGCCAGCCATCTGGCATGCTGCATATGGAACTGGCTGCTGCGTTTCTCAGTTGCAGTTGATTCTGCTAAAAATTAATAAACAGAAACCTAAATTAAATAGAGTTGGGAGACCAGAAGGGGGAGCACTCATGCCCTGTGGTGATAGCAGAATCAGTGGGAGGAAGAAAGACTCCTCTTCTTTCCTGGCAAGGATTCAGCCAACGAAAAGCCATGAACTCTCTGTTTACCACAGCCCTCCCAACTTCCTTATCCTCTCTATATAAGTGGTCTCCTTCCCTTTCTGTGAGAGGACTTGCAAGTGGCTCATCGTGATTGCAGACCCTGAACCATGGTTGCAATTCTCTGCTAATCCTGAATAAATGACCTTGGCTGGAGCAATACCTGACAGTCTATTTTAGGTCAACAATTCTAACCTGGGATACAGTATCTGGATGCTGGGTCCCTCTAAGGGATCCCTGATGCCAAAAAAGCAGCCTTCACAGTAAGCAAGTTCCTTTCCTGAAAAAGGGACACTGAACTCCATTGGTGTGGGTTTCATGGGAAAAGAAATTTGCAGCTTTGGAGTCTACTGTGATTGTTGTCTCTTGGGAAAAATCCATTTCTGAGTAGAGACATTGATCTTGACTATTTGGCCAATTTGTGGAGGTCAACTGGGAAGAGTCAGCAGACAGGAGATGCTGTCAGGGCAGGTTAGTGTCAGGGCTGTCAGAGAAGCAAGTGATGGATGAGGCACAGATGCCATCCTGTAAAACCAGGGGACTATCAAGGCAGGTTAACAGTGCTGCCTGTGTTCAGCTGGCAAGGGCTCCCTCTCTACTTGTCCAGCATCCATTTGACTTGCCTGAACTGGAAATTTCAGCATCTCTTTCTGGGTAGGTTCAGAGAAGAGTCTATACCAGATGACCAAGAACTGTCCTGGAGGAAAGTGTGTGGAGGTGGGAGAGGTGATAGCAGACCCTCCACACATCAAATTCAGGCTCTTGTTTGTATGGTACTTACTCTACTACTCACTCCCTTCTACACTTCCTTTAGGTGCAGGAACCAGGCAATATGAAATTCTTTTCATCATGCACTCAGTTTAGCTGCGTGCCCACTGAGACCTTGGACTATCCTGGAAGCTTTGCATTAACCTATGCTTCATGGGGAAACAGTGGAAACAGTGGCTGACTTTATTCTTTGGGGCTCCAAAATCACTGCAGATGGTGACTGCAGCCATGAAATTAAAAGACGCTTATTCCTTGGAAGGAAAGTTATGACCAACCTGGATAGCATATTGAAAAGCAGAGACATTACTTTGCCAACAAAGGTCCGTTTAGTCAGGCTATGGTTTTTCCAGTGGTCATGTATGGATGTGAGAGTTGGACTGTGAAGAAGGCTGAGTGCCGAAGAATTGATGCTTTTGAACTGTGGTGTTGAAGAAGACTCTTGAGAGTCCCTTGGACTGCAAGGAGATGCAACCAGTCCATTCTGAAGGAGATCAGCCTTGGGATTTCTTTGGAAGGAATGATGCTAAAGCTGAAACTCCAGTACTTTGGCCACCTCATGCAAAGAGTTGACTCATTGGAAAAGACTCTGATGCTGGGAGGGATTGGGGGCAAGAGGAGAAGGGGACGACAGAGGATGAGATGGCTGGATGGCATCACTGACTCAATGGACGTGAGTCTGAGTGAACTCCGGGAGTTGGTGATGGACAGGGAGGCCTGGCGTGCTGCGATTCATGGGGTCGCAAAGAGTCGGACACGACTGAGCGACTGATCTGATCTGATTACTGTTTTTTCCTTCTATTATTGTTTGTTTTTGTTTTTAGGTTTGACATAATCTATTCTTACCCTTCTGAAAAGTATTTCATATTTTTTCTGTCCTTTTACTACTTCTCTTTTCCTTTGTTAAAGGCTCAGTTAGGCCTTAAAGGCTTAATTTTCACTAGAAATTTGTGTTCTCTGTTACAGAAAACTCAGAGTGTAAAGTAAGTCTCTTTTTGTCAGGGCTAACTATTCATGTAGAGAGAGAAAAAGAGACTGACAGATTTTAAATATAAGGAATAGGAGTCCCATGAAAACACTTTAAGTCTATGGGCTCAAATGGATAGATTTTGTATAAAAATAGGAGTGTTTCCTGTATGTCCTTCTCTGGTAGAAGGTGAGGGTGCTGTCCTTTTCCTCAAGGAGGTGGGAGGCATAAGATAAAATTCTCTGCTTATAATATAAGTTCTCTGGTTTGGATTATAGACTCATTGGCCTTGAGCAACCTGGGAGATACTGGCATTCATTCTGGCTAAGGTTAAAGACAATTAGCTCCTTTTTCCTTTTTGTCTGCCCTCTTCCATCAGGTAACAGCTGTCATTAGCAATAGGCCAGATGCTGCAGACTCTGGGTTTGCTTGGAAAGAGGGAAACAGGGCTTAGACTAGCAGCTGCCACCATGGATTGAGGCACTGGTTTCATCTTCTAGATTTTGTGGGGTTTGCAGTGTTCTTGGGAGAAGGTGATGGCACCCCACTCCAGTACTCTTGCCTGGAAAATCCCATGGACGGAGAAGCCTGGTGGGCTGCAGTCCATGGGGTCGCTAAGAGTCAAACACAACTGAGTGACTTCACTTTCACTTTTCACTTTCATGCATTGGAGAAGGAAATGGCAACCCACTCCAGTGTTCTTGCTTGGAGAATCCCAGGGACGGGGGAGCCTGGTGGGCAGCCATCTATGGGGTCACACAGAGTTGGACACAACTGAAGTGACTTAGCAGCAGCAGCAGTGTTCTTGAGTACTATATCAACTCTGGAATTTGGGGCAATTGTGATACATGAGATTTTGTGAGGGAGTCTGTACTTTAACATATTATTTGGATTCTGAACTCTTTCCTAGCTGTCCAAAGCTGGTATGGACAGTATAGCTGGCGTTATTTGAAAATGGCCTTAGAGTTGACTAGAGACCTATCTTGGCTAATGTCAGGGAAGTCCTGAGGGTAACCTCTGAACCGGCCCTAGGCTGGTACATGGTGGCAGTGATAAGTGTCTTGGAAGGCACACGTGGTATATGGGCAGGATCTCCCTGCCCTCTGTGGGTCTCCATCCTCACAAAGAACCCTACGGCTGTGCATGACTATAGACTTGGCTGAAAGGCTCAAGGGGTCAAAAGAGAGAGGTACAAGGCCAGAATGATGTGGAAAAGGGGGAAATCCCCCTTCCCACTGTTCTTCTAGCATCCACTCCCCTACCCTCAATCAAGGGAGGAGGTGCTGCAGCATTTAGTCAGATTTCTAGTGTGGACCAGGCTGTGTTCACTACAGAGCAGAGTTCTCTGCTTTGAAAGGTGGTACCTCTCTGTCACCTCCCTATTCCAAGAAGCTGGGTAGGTCAGTCGACTCTGTTCTCTTTGTGGTATCTTCCTGCCGTGTGTCTGACCAGGGGCCACCTGGCTTCCACTCTCCATCTCTGTTTCCCTGTCTCTATCTCGACAGCTCAGGGGCCCTTAGTAGGAAAGATAAGACATGATGGCTGTCGCCCTTGAGCACAAGTCTTCTGCTTCCTGCACAGACATTTTGAGCACTAGTTTACTTCATTCATTCATTAACTGAACAAATAGTGTATATTAATGCATGTATGTGGAATCTAGAAAAACGGTACAGATGACCAATTTGCAGGGCAGGAATAGAGACAAGGACAGAGAGAGTGGACAGGCAGGCACAGGGTGTGGGAGTGGGGAGTAGGACAAGTCGGGAGATGAGGATCATGGTACACTGCCGCCACTGCTGCTGTTCAGTTGCTAAGTCATGTCCAACTCTTTTGCGACCCCAAAGGCTACAGCCCACCAGGCTCCTCTGTCCATGGGATTCTCCAGGCAAGAATACTGGAGTGGGTAGCCATTTCCTCCTCCAGGGGATTTTCCCGTCTCTTACTTAGCAGGCACATTCTTTACCCCTGAGCCTCCAGGGAAGCCCTATACATACACTACCAAGTGTAAAATAGATAGCTAGTGGAGACCTGCTATAAAAGCTCAGGAAGCTCAACGCAGTACTCTGTGATGACCTAGATAGGTGAGATGGGTGTGGGTGGGAGGGAGGCTCAAGAGGAAGGAGATATATGTATATATATATAGCTGATTTACTTCTTCATACAGCAGAAACTAACAGAACATCATAAAGCAATTATATTCCAATTTAAAAAAATGAAAAAATATTTACTAAGCCCCTCCAAATGGAGATGCTACCAGCAATAACAACAAAAACAAATCTTTAAAAATGTTATTTTTGCCAAAATTATGGATGACATTTGATAGTTTTCTCATGTTTCCATAGGGAGTAAGTAATATTTAAAAAAATGAGTACACAAATTGGATTCACACACACATAACAAATACATTGAAATGGAGGAGATTCTGAATTTATGTGGGAGGAAGTGGTTGAAATCTTGGATAGGCTCTGTCTTCCAGTTTGACTTTCTCTATAGCTTTTATGGAGCTTTTTATGGTCTATGGAGCTCCCCACTTGGAATCATCTGATGGGGAGGAAAGCCATATGTTAACCATCTCAACTTTCCTTCCTCTAGTCAAGGGATTTGCTCAGCCCAGTGATAACTTGGCTCCCACTGTGATGCCCAGACAATTTCCCCGCCAATCACTCAGGGAGGTAAAGCCCCAGCATGAACTCCAACTTCAGAGTTCTATGTAGTGTATTACCCAATATCCTACCCTCCAAAGGACCGGAACTCTACACTGAACCTCCACTTGAGTGGTGGGAGCCCTTCTGGCCAACTTTAGTCTTATTAGGACATCATGGTGGCTAAAGAGCAGGTTCGGAGGTCAGACTACCTGGGTTCAAGTCCTGGCCCCACTACTTGTTTGTTACTTGTGACTCTTGGATCAACTGCATTATATTCCTGTACCTCAGATTCCTTATCAAAAAAGGGAAAAATAACATCTGCCATCTAGGATTTTCATGAAGGATAAATGGAGTAAGATGTCTGAGGCACTCAGCATGGTACCATGCACATTGGGAAAGCTCAGAGATATTTAGTTGCTGCTGTTATTGTTCTTATTCCTCTATTCAGGACAATAGCCTTAATCCAAATGACAGCCCAGAGATGAGATCTTGTGAGCCATGCACAGATTCCCCAGGGACAAGCACAGGCACCTTTCTGGGATGGCTGGAGTCACCTTGTGCCCATCTGCTGTGTCTAATTGGACATTATGGTAATGAGCTTGCCATGTCCTTCAGACACCTGGCTGCAGGTCCAGACACAGAGTCTTAGTTAGGTCAGTTTCCTTGTCTGCCCCACATACTCTCCTGCCAATTTGGCCTCTGTCTGTCCTGATCTGCCACAGGACTTTATGAGAAAGCTATTGTTTCTGTCTCAAGGAGATTTAAAAAATTTTTTATTTGGGTATAGTTGCCTTACAGAAGCTGTACAGCAAGGTGAATCAGTCATATATACACATATAGCCACTCTTTTTTAGATTGCCTTTCCATTTAGGTCACCACAGAGCATTGAGCAGAGTTCCCTGTGCTATACACTAGGTTCTCATTAGTTATCCATTTTATACACAGTGTCAGTAGTGTATATATGTCAAACCCAGTCTCGCAATTCATCCCATCCCTTCTCTGCCTCCTTGGTGTCCATATGTTTGTTCTCTACATCCATGTCTGCTTCTTCTTTGTGTACAATAGAGGGTCAATTGTACCATTTTTCTAGATTCCACATATACACATTAATATACAATATTCATTTTTCTCTTTCTGACCTACTTTTCTCTAATATGCTCTCCTTATCTTACTGAAACCCTCTCTGGAGGCAGAGATGTGGAGAGGCCTCTGCAGCCCTGGTTGTTTCTAGATCCTTGTGTCTGTGATTTAAAGAGATGCATTCTGTGTATAGAGTGGCTTTGAGAGGGACAAAAAGAATCTGTTTTGTAGAATTCTAATTTGACCCTACCATGTCTGTATAGGTAAAAATCACTCCTGGGTTCTTCTTGTTTCTCCTTATTTCCCTTCTGATTCAGAAAAGAGTCACTATAGAATGGAGTCACTACAGAATGGTCAACACAAAGCATTTTTTCCTTCTCTCTCTTAGGTCCCCAGCCTGCCCACCCACACTTCTGACTGGAAGTCCATAGTAGGTCAAGGGCTTCCAGGGAAGGCTGGGCTCCTTAACAGTTCTCTGCATCCTGTTCCTTCCAACTCCTCATGGACCTCAGTTCATCAAGCATCCCTTCTGTGTCCCGCATCTCCAGTATCCCCATAGATCCTCCCCTGTGGCTTATGAGCACAAGCAGATAAGGCTGGTTCAAATCCCAGATCCACCACTTGCCACATCAGCTACCATGTCTCAGACTAAGTTTTGTCCTCAAATGCAATGGTGATAGCACTCACCTCATGGTACTCTTAGCAGCATAAAATAAAAGGCTATATTCAGATCATACCTCAAGGTTACAATAATCAAAGCAGTACGGTACTGGCACAACAACAGACTTATGGATAATGGAATAGGATAGAAACACCAGAAATAAACCCATGCTCCTATGGTCAATTAATCTATGACAAAGGTGGTGAGAATATACACTAGAGAAAGACAGTCTCTTCAACAATAAGTGTTGCTGGGATAACTGGACAACTACATGTAAAAGAATAAAATTAGAACATTCTCTAACATCATATATAAAAATAAACTCAAAATGGATTAAAGACCTAAATGGAAAACCACCATAAAGGAAAACATAGGCAGAATACCAACGAAAATCACAGCAATATTTTTTTTATCTATCTCCTAGAATAATGGAAACAAAAGCAAAAATAAACAAATGGGACCTAATTAAACTTAATTAGGTTGCACAGCAAAGGAAACCATTGACAAAACAAAAAGACATCCTACTGAATGGGGGAAAATATTTGCAAATAATATGACTGAACAAGGTAATATCTAACACATATAAATAGTTCATACAACTTAACATCAAAACCCCCCCAAAAATTTGTTTTAAAAATGAGCAGAAGAGAGGGAGAAAACATATATATATCAATGGCTGATACATGTTGATGTATGGCATAAACCCACACAATATTGTAAAGCAATTATCCTTCAATTAAAAATAAATAAAAATTTTTAAAAATGAGCAGAAGAATTGAAAAAAATAGACAGTAATTCAACAGATACATGCACCCCAATGGTCATAGCATCATTTCAACATAGAAGCCAGCAAAGGGTCATAGAGCCTTCCAGGCCTAAGGGAAGGGGACATGGACCTAGCCTCTTGATGGAAAAAATGTCAAAGAATTTGTGGTCATACTTAATCCTCCTGACTTGATGATCTCTCTTCCTCCAGCTCCACCTTCTACTCCTTCCTCCCCCTTCTCCTCTTTCTCAGAACTTCACCTTCAACTTTCACCTCCCCATGCCTTCATGCCTTTGCAGGTGCTAGAAGGAGCTCTCTATCACTCGGCCGCCAACGCCAGTCCTTCCTTTTCACTGGCCAAGTCCACCCACTGGCTCCTTTTATCTGTGGGTGGTGATTAATCCTAGGCCCCAAAGCCAGGCTGGGTGGTCTCCTTCACTGATAAAGGACACAGTAAGAAGTGTTTTTGACCCCACTCCTGGAAAGTAAGAACCTCGGAGGGCAGGGACCGAGCCTTCACCTATAGAACAGAGTCCCTTGATACCAGTCCAGTCCACAGTATGCCTCCAGCACTGCAGGATTCAGAGAGGTGGGTGAGGCTGTACGTGATCCTACTGAAATGGCAACTCAAGTTAATCTAGAAAAGTCTCATTTTGGGTTCCTAGGGTCCTGGCCATTTATTTAAGAGCTTTCATCTCATTGGGAGAGTCTGACACGTAACTAGTTAGAAGTCAGAATTATCTATGTTGTTGCAAATCTGAATTGAATGATTTGATTGTATCTTCTGTAGCTGTTTCCTGTCACAATGCTTGCTGCTGCTGCTGCTAAGTCACTTCAGTTGTGTCGGACTCTGTGCGACCCCATAGAGGGCAGCCCACCAGGCCTCCCCGTCCCTGGGATTCTCCAGGCGAGAACACTGGAGTGGGTTGCCATTTCCTCCTCCAATGTGTGAAAGTGAAAAGTGAAAGTGAAGTTGCTCAGTCATGTCCGACTCTAGCGACCCCATGGACTGCAGCCTACCAGGCTCCTCCGTCCATGGGATTTTCCAGGCAAGAGTACTGGAGTGGGGTGCCACTGCTTAGTCACTCTTTAATGATGTGATATTTAATCTACGGACGGAAGATGAATTTTGATGCCTGTGGGTGTAATGGGCTATTTGATGTGTAAGAGATGACTGCACACAGTTTTGCTTCTCACCTTGGGTGGGCTGAGGATAAGCCTGCTATGCGTGTCCCCTCACTCCTATGTCCCATCTTCCCATATGGATCCCTGCCCCTGCACTGCCATACTCCATTGCCTCATTGGCCCCTTTCAGTCTAAACTGCTGCACCTTTAGGTTGGCCTCAGGCAGCCCAGACATTATTAGCGTATGAATATTTCCAATCATTTCACTCTGATCTGCTAAACAGTGAGTGAGTGTGTTTTTGGTGTCCTGGGCTCCTTTTCTACCACTCCAGAGGCTTCTCTCTAGTAAGATGACTTCATTTAGCTTTTTAAAGCAAAACATGCAAGAAACAAGGAAGGAAAGAAAATCAGCATGAGTGTGAACCAAGCTTACAGAGAAGTTCAGTGGGGGAGGGAACACCAGCAGAATTGTGTGGTTAAAGGACACAGGTGAAAGAGGAAATGCATTTTAGGAGTGTTGCTGTGAATTGCATATTCTTTTCTCAAGATTTAAGAAATACAAGTAAGGTCATAACCTATACTGAAATTACTTTATCATTGTGTAGAGTGCAATTTTGAGTATGGTTTCCCTTTAGGATAGTGTGAACCTGGATGAGCGATGCAGGTAGTTATGACTTCCATGGAATTATGTAATAAAAATCTAGTGCATGCGTGCTCAGTCGTGTTTGACTCTTTGTGCCCCCATGGACTGTAGCCTGCCATACTCCTCTGTTCATGGAATTTTCTAGGGAAGAACACTGGAGTGGGTTGCCATTTCCTACTCCAGGGGATCTTCCTGATCCAGAGATGGAACTTGCATCTCCTGCATTGGCAGCAGATTTTTTTAACCACTGTGCCACCTGGGAAGCCCAAAAATAAGGTGGCATAATAATCAAATGCCCAGTATCATGCAGATATTTATGGAGCCACACTGCTTCTAAAAGAACATCTGTGAAGCAGCATGATCACCATAAAGTTATATAGATAGGGAAAAAGAAAGAAAGAAAGGTAGATGTGTCTTCTAGTTCTGCCTACAAAGAAGTAGACTTTCTTAGAGCCTATGATTCAAATATTTATTGCAATATGAAAGGAGACAGCTTCTTGGAAAGAAGAAAACAGTGACTGAAAATGGCAGCCCATAGTGCAGTTCTTAGCCATATCAGTTCTAAAACACAGAGCGTTCCCGGTGGAAATACATCCAGATTCAAATAAAAAGCTATAACAACATGTCATCTGAACCATCTGGATTGTTGACCTGGCAGGATCCCTGTGGCTAAACTGGGCAGATCTAGGGAACCTTCTGGCTCCAGCAGGGCTTGTTCTGGCTCTGCTGTACTGCCAGCACTGGCCAGAAATGCTAACAAGGGGGAGTCAGCATTGGGCTCTAGTTCTCCTGGAGCCCTGCTTTTCCTTTGGTGTCCTTTGGTCCCCAACTCTGGCTGCAAAGGATTTCCCCAGAGGAAACCCTCAAAATAAGCCACTCAATTCACAGTTGTCAACAAGCACCACCATGTCCATTCCCAAAAGAGAAAAGCACCACAACCTCTCATTCAAAGCTTTCTTATTAGACTGCCTACCTGGCTATACTAAACATGTGCCTGGCCCCCCTCAGGTGTGCTTTCTCAGTCTTCATGGGGTCATTGTGGAGACTGTGCATTAACTTCATTTTATAGGAGAAGGGTCAAAATCTCAGAGCACAGGGCCATTGAGCCCACAAGCCTCTCACTTGAAGCCACCTGCTGAAGGGTGGAGAGGGGAGGCAAACTCCACCCCTGACCTGTGTAAATTTCATCTCACCATGCTTAAGGGAGTGTTGTTAAAAACTGTTAATCAACTCTACTCAAATACAAAAAAATTAAAAAAACAAAAACAAAAACCTCAGAGCAGGGCTAGGTGTTAAGATGTCTATTATGTGTAATCAAGGAACACTGTGTTGTTTTTTCTTTAATTTGGGAGGAGGAAATTATGAAAGAAGATTTGGAAATGATGTTCTGAAAAGGGGTTTTGATATTCACTCTTCTGACAAATGCAGAGAGTGATGAAATCAGAGTAAGCAGCAGTCAGGATGTGAATCTGAAAGCGAGTGCAGAGACAGAGAAGGCTGAATGTGAAGGTATGAGCTGGAGGCAAGGCAGGACCTGGTGACTGGTGGTACTGAGGGGGAACAGGAAACTGAAGCAAAACAGAGCAGTCAAAAATGACCGCAGATTTCTGGTTTAGGTCTGGACAGCTGTGAGAAGGCAGCAATCATGACCATAATCACGTGACTTGACCCAAAGATGGGTGGAGAAAGGAAGTCCCTTTGGGAAAAATTCTTTTGGCCATAATCAGTGGTCCTTCCAAGCCTACTATGCTATTCTTCCTGCTACCCAAGGGAAGCAACGATGAACAGGGAGCTACATATAACTGGTCTGGGCCAGAGATCAAAACAAAGATACCTTCCCTGTGAAATCACCTCCTCTTGGCAAGACAAGAAGGACTTCTGAAGGGCTTCTTTTTTTTTAAATTAATTTTTATTGGAGTATAGTTGGTTAACAATGTTGCATTAGTTTCTGATGCACAGCAAGGTGAATCAATTATATATATACATATGTCCAATCTTTTTAAGATTCTTTTCCCATATAGGTCATTATACAGTATTGAGATGAGTTCCCTGTACTACACAATAGGTTCTTATTAGTTATCTATTATATATATATATATATACATAGTATATATATATATATAGTAGACTTCCCTGGTGGCTCAGACGATAAAGCGTCTGTCTACAATGTGGGAGACCTGGGTTCGATCCCTGGGTCAGGAAGTTCCCTGGAGAAGGAAAAGGCAACCCACTCCAGTACTCTTGCCTAGAAAATCCCATGGACAGAGGAGCCTGGTGTCCATGGGGGGTCACAAAGAGTCAGACACGACTAAGCGACTTCACTTTCACTTTCACTTTATATATAGAAGTGTGTATACGTTGGGCTTCACCTGTGGCTCAGCTGGTAAAGGATCTGGCAATGCGGGAGACCTGGGTTTGATCCCTGGGTTGGGAAGATCTCCTGGAGAAGGAAAAAGCTACCCATTCCAGTATTCTGGCCAGGAGAGTTCCATGGACTGTATATAGTCCATGGAGTCACAAAGAGTCAGACACGTGAGCGAGTCAGTCCCAATCTCCCAATTTATCCCTCATCCCGCTTACTCCCCTGGTAACCATACATTGGTTTTGGGAGCACATGGTCAACAAGTACTGTGGGAGCTCCTCCTGAAGGCTTGGGACTGGTCTGCTGAGCCAGATTGTACACATTAAAAAATAACATTTGAGGGACTTCCCCAGTGGTCCTCTTTGAAGTGAAGAGGATGCGGGTTCCATCCCTGGTCTGGAACTAAGTTCCCATATGCTGTGGAGCAGCTAAGCACGAATGATGCAGCTACTGAAGCCTGCACACCCCTGAGCCTGTATGCTACAACTAGAGACTGCAGGCCTTAATGAAAGATCCTGCATGATGCAACCAAGATCCCAAGTACTGCAACAAAGCCTCAACAGGGCGAAATAACTAAAAAATAATTTAAAAATAACATTTGAGTTACTGTAATAATACAACATTGTAAGATTTTGTCAGGATAGTTTTTGTTGTTCAGTTGCTCAGTGGTGTCAGACTCTTTGAGACCCCATGGTCTGCAGCACACCATGCTTCCCTGTCCTTCACCATCTCCTGGAGCTTGTTTAAACTCATGTCCATTGAGTCAGTGATACCATCCAACCATCTCAACCTTTGTCATCCCCTTCTCCTCCCGCCTTCAACCTTTCCCAGCATCAGGTCTTTTCTAATGAGTCGGCTCTTCACATAAAGTGGCCAAAGTACTGAAGTTTCAGCTTCAGCATCAGTCCTTCCAATGAATATTCAGGGTTGATTTCCTTTAGGTTTGACTGGTTTCTATTTGCAATCCAAGGGACTGTCAAGAGCCTTCCCCAATACCAGAGTTTAAAGCATCAAACCTTTGGTGCTCAGCCTTCTTTAGAGTACAAATCTAACATCCATACATGACTACCAGAAAAACTACAGCTTTGACTAGATGGATCTTTGTTGCAAAGTAATGTCTCTGCTTTTTAATATGCTGTTTAGGTTGGTCATAGCTTTCCTTCCATGGAACAAGCATCTTTTAATTTCATGGCTGCAGTCACCATCTGGAGTGATTTTGGAGTTCAAAAAAATAAAATCTGTCACTTTCTCCAATGTTTCCCCATCTATTTGCCATGAACTGATGGGAGAGTGGTGTCATCTGCATATCTGAAGTTACTGATATTTCTCCAGCAATCTTGATTCCACTTTGTGCTTCATCCAGCCTGGCATTTTGCATGATGTACTCTGTGTATAAGTTAAATAAGCAGGGTGACAATATACAACCTTGTTGTACTCCTTTCCCAATTTGGAATCCATTTGTTGTTCCATGTCCAGTTCTAACTGTTGCTTCTTGACCTGCATACAGGTTTCTCAGGAAGCAGGTAAGGTGGTCTGCTATTCCTGTCTCTTTAAGAATTTTCCACAGTTTGTTGTGATCCACACAGTCAAAGGACTTAGCATAATCAATAAAGAAGAAGTAGACTTTTTTTCTGGAATTCTCTTGCTTTTTTCTATGATCCAACTGATGCTGGAAGTTTGAACTCTGGTTCTTCTGCCTCTTCTAAATCCAGCTTGAACATCTGGAAGTTCTCAATTCATGTACTGTTGAAGCCTAGTTTGCAGAATTTTGAAAATTACTTTGCTAGTATGTGACATGAGTGCAATTGTGTGGTAGTTTGAACATTCTTTGGCCTTGCCTTTCTTTGAGACTGGAATTAAAACTGAGCTTTTCCAGTTCCATGGTCACTGTTGAGTTTTCCAAATTTGCTGGCATACTGAGTGCAGCACTTTCACAGCATCATCTGTTAGGATTTGAAATAGCTCAGTTGGAATTCCATCACCTTAACTAGCTTTGTTCACAGTGAAGCTTCCTAAGACCCACTAGACTTTGCCCTCCAGGATGTCTAGCTCTAGGTGAGTGATCACATCATTGTGGTTATCTGAGTCATTATATTGAGTTAGAAAAGGCTGTGGCCCATGTGATTAAATTGGTTAGTTTTCTGTGATTGTGGTTTTCACACTGTCTTCCTCTGATGAAGGATAAGAGGCTTACGGAAGCTTCCTAATGGGATAGAATGACAGAGGGGAAACTGGGTCTTGTTCTGATGGGCAGGGCCATACTCAGTAAATACTGAATCCGATTTTCTGTTGATGGGTGGAGCTGTGTTCTCTCCCTTCTATTTAAGTAAGTAAGTTCAGGCGCTCAGTTGTGTCCGACTCTTTGCGACCCCATGAATCACAGCAAGCCAGGTCTCCCTGTCCATCACCAACTCCCAGAATTCACTCAAACGCATGTCCATCGAGTCGATGATGCCATCCAGCCATCTCATCCTCTGTTGTCCCCTTCTCCTCCTGCCCCAAATCCCTCCCAGCATCAGAGTCTTTTCCAATGAGTCAACTCTTTGCATGAGGTGGCCAAAGTATTCAGCTTCAGCATCAGTTCTGCCAATGAACACCCAGGTCTGGTCTCCTTTAGGATGGACTGGTTGGATCTCCTTGCAGTCCAAGGGACCCTCAAGAGTCTTCTCCAACACCACACTTCAAAAGCATTAATTCTTCGGCACTCAGCTTTCTTCACAGTCCAACTCTCACATCCATACATGACCACTGGAAAACCACAGCCTTGACTAGACAGATCGTTGTTGGTAAAGTAATGTCTCTGCTTTTTAATATGCTATATAGGTTGGTCATAACTTTCCTTCCAAGGAGTAAGCGTTTTTTAATTTCATGGCTGCAATCACCATCTGCAGTGATTTTGGAACCCCCCAAAATAAAGTCTGACACTATTTACACTGTTTCCCCATCTATTTGCCATGAAGTGATGGGACTGGATGCCATGATCTTAGTTTTCTGAATGTTGAGCTTTAAGCCAACTTCTTCACTTTCCTCTTTCACTTTCAAAAAGAGGCTTTTGAGTTCCTCTTCACTTTCTGCCATAAGAGTGGTGTCATCTGCATATCTGAGGTTATTGATATTTCTCCAGGCAATCTTGATTCCAGCTTGTGCTTCTTCCAGCCCAGCATTTCTCAAGATGTACTCTGCATATAAGTTAAATAAGCAGGGTGACAATATACAGCCTTGATGTGCTCCTTTTCCTATTTGGAACCAGTCTGTTGTTCCATGTCCAGTTCTAACTGTTGCTTCCTGATCTGCATATAGGTTTCTCAAGAGGCAGGTCAGGTGGTCTGGTATTCCCATCTCTTTCAGAATTTCCCACAGTTGCTTGCGATCCACACAGTCAAAGGCTGTGGCATAGTCAATAAAGCAGAAATAGATGTTTTTCTGGAACTCTCTTGCTTTTTCCATGATCCAGTGGATGTTGGCAATTTGATCTCTGGTTCCTCTGCCTTTTCTAAAACCAGCTTGAACATCTGGAAGTTCACGGTTCATGTATTGCTGAAGCCTGGTTTGGAGAATTTTGAGCATTACTTTACTGCTATTTACCTGGGGCCAAACTATGGTGGAATTCATGATTTGAGCCACAGTCAGCTCCTGGTCTTGTTTCTGCAGACTGTATAGAGCTTCTCCATCTTTGGCTGCAAAGAATATAATCAATTCGATTTCGGTGTTCACATTCTGGTGATGTCCATGTGTAGAGTCTTCCCTTGTGTTGTTGGAAGAGGGTGTTTGCTATGACCAGTGCGTTTTCTTGGCAAAACTCTATTAAGCCTTTGCCCTGCTTCATCCCATACTCCAAGGCCAAATTTGCCATAAAAGTGTTTCTTGACTTCCTACTTTTGCATTCCAGTCCCCTATAATGAAAAGGACATCTTTTTGGGTGTTAGTTCTAAAAGGTCTTGTAGGTCTTCATAGAATCGTTCAACTTCAACTTCTTCAGCATTACTGGTTGGGGCATAGGCTTGGATTACTGTGATATTGAATGGTTTGCCTTGGAAAAGAACAGAGATTATTCTGTTGTTTTGAGATTGCATCCAAGTACTGCATTTTGGACTCTTGTTGACTATGATGGCTACTCCATTTCTCCTAAGGTATTCTTGCCCACAGTAGTAGATATAATGGTCATCTGAGTTAAATTCACCCATTCCAGTCCATTTTAGTTCACTGATTCCTAGAATGTCGACATTCACTCTTGCCATCACCTGTTTGACCACTTACAATTTGCCTTGATTCATGGACCTAACATTCCAGGTTCATCTGCAATATTGCTCTTTACAGCATTGGACCTTGCTTCTATTACCAGTCACATCCACAACTGGGCATTTTTGCTTTGGCTCCATCCCTTCATTCTTTCTGGAGTTATTTCTCCACTGATCTCCAGTACCATATTGGGCACTAACTGACCTGGGGAGTTCCTCTTTCAGTATCCTATCATTTTGCCTTTTCATACTGTTCATGGGGTTCTCAAGGCAAGAATACTGAAGTGGTTTGCCATTCCCTTCTCCAGTGGACCACATCTGTTTTAAATTGAGGAAAGTAGGGAAAACCACTAGACCATTCAAGTATGACCTAAATCAAATCTCTTATGATTATACAGTGGAAATGAGAAATAGATTTAAGGGCCTAGATCTGATAGATAGAGTGCCTGATGAAC
>NW_011495058.1:5462850-5463129 GCF_000754665.1 Bison bison bison
AGAGACATTACTTTGCCAACAAAGGTCCGTCTAGTCAAGGCTATGGTTTTCCAGTGGTCATGTATGGATGTGAGAGTTGGACTGTGAAGAAAGCTGAGGGCAGAAGAATTGATGCTTTTGAACTGTGGTATTGGAGAAGACTCTTGAGAGTCCCTTGGATGCAAGGCGATCCAACCAGTCCATCTTAAAGGAGATCAGTCCTGGATGTTTATTGGAAGGACTGATGCTGAAGCTGAAACTTCAATACTTTGGCCACCTCATGCAAAGAGTTGACTCACT
>NW_011495058.1:5463229-5463833 GCF_000754665.1 Bison bison bison
GAAATAGATTTAAGGGCCTAGATCTGATAGATAGAGTGCCTGATGAACTATGGACAGAGGTTGTGACATTGTACGGGAGATAGGGATCAAGACCATCCCCAAGAAAAAGAAATGCAAAAAAGCAAAATGGCTGTCTGAGGAGGCCTTACAAATAGCTGTGAAAAGAAGAGAAGTGAAAAGCAAAGGAGAAAAGGAAAGATATAAGCATCTGAATGCAGAGTTCCAAAGAACAGCAAGGAGAGGTAAGAAAGCCTTCCTCAGTGATCAATGCAAAAAAATGGAAGAAAACAACAGAATGGGAAAGACTAGAGATCTCTTCAAGAAAATTAGAGATACCAAGGAACATTTCATGCAAAGATGGGCTCGATAAAGGACAGAAATGGTATGGACCTAACAGAAGCAGAAGATATTAAGAAGAGGTAGCAAGAATACACAGAAGAACTGTACAAAAAACATCTTCATGACCCAGATAATTATGATGGTGTGATCACTCACCTAGAGCTAGATATCCTAGAATGTGAAGTCAAGTGGGCCTTAGAAAGCATCACTACGAACAAAGCTAGTGGAGGTGATGGAATTCCAGTTGAGCTATTTCAAATCCTGA
>NW_011495058.1:5463933-5469663 GCF_000754665.1 Bison bison bison
GGGAGGGATTGGGGGCAGGAGGAGAAGGGGACAACAGAGGATGAGATGGCTGGATGGCATCACCGACTCGATGGACATGAGTTTGAGTGAACTCTGGGAGTTGGTGATGGACAGGGAGGCCTGGCGTGCTGTGATTCATGGGGTTGCAAAGAGTCGGACATGACTGAGTGACTGAACTGAACTGAACTAAACTAAGGTGGAGGTAATGAAGATAATGGTGACCTCCCTCAAAAGATCCCATGCATGAACTGCTACACTCAGTGCCCTCAACCTTGTAGCAGGCCACCACCGACCCACGCCTCTACCTGAGACTCTCGGACACCCAGGCAAGTCCGGGACAGTCTCTTGTGGGGTCACTGCTCCTTTCTCCTTGGCCCTGGTGCACAACGTTCTTTTGTGCCCTCCAAGAGTCTATTTCCCAGTCCTCTGTAAGTTCTGGCAGCTGTATAGTGGGGTTAATGGTGACCTCCTCCAAGAGGGCTTATGCCACACCCAAGTCTGCTGCACCCAGAGCCCATCCCTGTGGCAGTCCACTGCTGACCCGTACCTCCACAGGAGACTCTCAAACACAGTTCTGTCTCAGTCTCTGTGGGGTCCCTGGGTTCTGGTATGCACAAGGTTTGTTTGAGCCCTCTGAGCATCTGTGGCGGGAATGGGGTTTGATTCTAGACGAGAATTCGCCCTTCCTACCATCTTGCTGGGCCTTCTTTGCCCTTGCACGTGGGTTATCTCCTCACAGCTGCTCCAGTGCCTACCATCTTACTGGGTTTCTCTGACCTTGGATGTGGGGTATCTCCAGAGGGCCGCTCCAGTGCCGCGCAGCCACCGCTAGCCTTGGTTCATTATATATATTATATATAGTATACTACATATATAGTATAGCTATACTCATTATACTCATATAGCTCATTATATATAGTATATATAGGGTCATTATATATAGTATAACTTCTGTATAGTCTTCTGTGTATTCTTGCCACCTCTTCTTAATATCTTCTGCTTCTGTTAGGTCCATACTGTTTCTTTCCTTATTGAGCCCATCTTTGCATGAAATGTTCTCTTGGTATCTCTAAATTTCTTCAAGTGATCTCTAGTCTTTCCCATTCTATTGTTTTCCCCTATTTCTTTGCACTGATCAGTGAGAAAGGCTTTCTTATCTCTCCTTGCTATTCTTTGGAATCCTGCATTCAGATGGGTGCATCCTTCCTTTTCTCCTTTGCCTTTTGCTTCTCTTCTTTTCTTAGCTATTTGTAAGGCCTCCTCAAACAACCATTTTGGCTTTTTGCATTTCTTATTCTTGGGGATGGTTCTGATCACTGCCTCCTGTACAATGTTATGAACCTCCATCCATAGTTCTTCAGGCACTCTGTCTATCAGATCTAATCCCTTGAATCTATTTGTCACTTCCACTGTATAATTGTAAGAGATTTGATTTAGGTCTTACCTAAATTCTTCAATTTAAGTCTGACTTTTGCAATAAGGAGTTCATGATCTGAGCCACAGGATAGGTAAAGCTAAAATTTCACTAAGTCTTTCTTTTGTCAGTGCTAAAATTTGCATCTTTTTAGTTCTCATATTACAACAATTATTACTATAGTCACACAGCTAGGTGCCCTCTAGGAATAAATTATGTCACAGAATAGGAAAGAAATCAAGAGTTATTTTTTCTTGTACTTTATCATGCATTTAACTCCTTGGAGAGTACAGAAAATATGTGTTTTGAATGTTTCTAATTTATTAGTACTTTAAAAATCTGATTTAATCAGGTCTTCAAAAAAACCACATAAATCAATGTTGTTTAGTCTCTCAATCATGTCTGATTCTTTAGCAACCCAAGAACTGTAGCCCACCAGAGTTCTGTTCATGGGATTTCCCAGCTAAAAATACTGGCATGGGTCGCACTTTCCTCCTCCAGGGGAATCTTCCTGACCCAGGGGTCAAACCCGAGTCTCCTTCATTGCAGGCAGATTCTTTTCTTTACCGCTGAGCCACCATAGGGAAGCCCTATGTAATAGCAACTAGCTAATTCTAAACTGGTGTGCTGCGATTCATGGGGTCGCAAAGAGTCGGACACGACTGAGCGACTGATCTGACCTAATGATCTGATGAAACTGAATCATAACTCCAAAAGACATGTGTTATTAAAATAGATTCCAGGTAATCAGTGATATACCTCCACTCTCATAAAAGTAAACACTAAAAGGAAAAAATAAAGAGAAAAATGGACAAAACAAAGCTGTGTTATTATTCTAATTTAATTTCCGGGTAAAATGCCCTTCTGTTATACTTCAAGATTTAAAATCTAGCCAATTTTCAAAGTTTATAAAATTATTTTTATTTTAAGAAGCAATAATTTGCCAATGAGATTAATGTGTTTATTGCTACTTAGAGACTTCAAAGACTCTTATTTTTGATTTGTAACAAAAACTTCTCTATCCTTCTGTATAATGGCTTGGGATTCTGCATTTTTATATGGCCTGGATTCTGTATTTTTATATTATAGCAAGAAGATTTTTGATTTGCATATGCTTTAATAGCCATATTAGAACATTTTGTATATCCAATCTCTTCCTGTTCCTTAATTTGGCACTTGTTCTATAAAACAATTTTGAAAACGCAAATTACTTTACATTAAAAATATAAATTCTTATGGCATATTTTATACAGTCTTAATGCACTGACTCCTAAAGCTATAATTTATTATTACATTTTAATTTATCTGATTTATGTGTGTGCCCTGAGTCAATATTCCAATTATTTGCAAACTCAATTAAGCTTTGTCTTGATAAATTTTTACTTTTTGACAAATTATGCTACACTTGTGCAGAAAACTACATTCCTAGTATATTGTTCATTCATATGATACATTTGCAAAATGGAAATTCATCCATTTTCCAAAAAGACTGAGATATTGCCAGTCCAGGAGGTATACTGGGAAGTGAGATCTTTCCAAGTTTGTACTTGAAAAAATGTCAGTTTTCTAGAGTGCTCAACTTTTAATTATTTTGAATATGACATGGTAAGTCACATATTTATTCTAAGACACTACAACTTCATCAAGTTTGAATACACTTTCACTCAGTAATAGTATTTTATATATTTTATAGAGATGATTTTATTTAAAGTGTGTCTTTATACAACTGATGAAGACAGTTATGTTGAATAGTTTGTTTTTTGAACTGAACATGGAGGAAATGTTCTATGTCACATAAATCCTGGAGAATTGCTTTGAAAGGAATGGGACCAGTACTAAATTAATTTACACACAAATCCCCCCTTTTCACATTGGTTCATGCAGAATGAAGACACAGTCATGAGATTTCATGTATCCTTAACACTTATTTTCTTGACTCTAAAAAGATAAAAAATTGCAAGTTGTGTTCATATCTGATACTGTATTTGACCTTAAATTATGTCTTATTTCTCATTTAGTTAAAATTCAAAAGAAAAAAATGGGTGTGTCATAAGGAAGGACTCTTCCACCAAACTTCCAGTGTAGACTAGGACCGTACAGTCAATGATTGTGTCTAACATTTATTATATGACACATTTCTAAAAGAAGGCCATGCAGCACAGCAAAGAACAAAAGCAGCTGCGTTCTGCTTCATCCCGAGCAACAGGAATGGGAAAAGTACTCACGTTCTACAAAGTAAGAGCTGGCATCAATCTTCCAAATGATCTGGCCCCGATGAGAGCCATTGACTCCACGGTTCTTATAGTCCAGGAAGTTTTCCGACAAGACCTCATCTATATTCCCAGGAAAGGGAGAAAGCAGAGTAGAAACATATTAGCTAACAGAATTTTTAGAAAAAAAATAAAAGAGCAAAAGACATTAATGCCACCTCCAGCTCAACAGAAGAAAAAGCACCTGGAGTTACAGAAACAGAGAGTAAGAGGTGTTCTCAGGTACCATCTGGATCAACCCCTTTTTAATCCAGAAATCTTCCTACCCCTCAGCACTCCCGGCAAGTGATCATCTGTGCTCACGCTCAGTCGCTGAGTCATGTCCAATTCTTTGAGACCACATGGACTATAGCCCACCAGCCTCCTGTGTCCACAGAATTTTCCAGGTAAGTGGAAAATACTGAAGTGGGTTGCCGTTTCCTACTCCAGGGGATCTTTGTGACCCAAGGATCGAACCCGTGTCTCTGACATTGGCAGGCAGATTTTTTGTCACATCTGGCTGGTTCTTGAACGCTCCAGAAACAAAGAAATCATTGCTTCTCTGGCAGTTCATTTCCCTTTTGAATAGCTCTTCCATGTGTAGAATCTCAGTGCAAAAATCTTCCTCCTAATGCTTTCATTAACTGGTCCCTATTTGGGTCTGAGAATGAGGCATAAAGAAGACATCTGAGCACACTTTTTATCTGGGGCCCAGTTCCCATGGGCTCAATCTTTTATCATCTCTTCTCCAATTTGGATACCCATCATCATCCAATACTTGGGACTCGTCCATGAATTTATCCATCCATCCATCCATCCATCCATCCTTCACGCACTCATGTATTCATCTGTTCGTTCAACAGATACTTATTGAGATCCACCCATCTGCCATGCTGGGAAAGTGCAGGGGCCACGGTGTTGAGCAAAACCTTTCTGAACTAAAACTTACAAACAATTGAAGACACAGATTTTACACTGAGTAAAGAAATAAATGCATTATTACAACTTGCAATAGGGGAGGGGAGGGAAAAGAACAGAGTGCTCTGACAAGAAGCTACAGGAAGGGAGGGCAACAGGAGGTTGAAGGAGAGATGAAGGATGAGAAAGAGCCACCAGGGTAGAGATGGAGGATGGAGTAAGGTCTCCATGTGGTGTCCAAGCCTGGAGCAGGGCAGAGTCTGCTCGTGGAAGCACTGAGAGGAGCTGAGGGTCGGGGGAACTGTGCTCTTTTCCCCTCCTGCCCTTCCTCTGATGTCATATTGTAACCCATCAATGTCCTTCTTAAAGGTGGTATCCAGAGAGCAAGGCAGCATCCTTGGAGAGGACAGATCCATAAAGACGTAACCAACTGCTTCTTCCTTGGTTCCAGACATTATGTTCTCAGCACAAAAACAGTGATATGGATTTTACCTTAATCTTCTATGGGGCCCTTGCAGTTTCCACTTTATCAGAAAGTAACCATCCAAGCTAAATGGATCTGAAGCTATGAGAAATCCATGTTTTGAGACTCCAAATCCATCACAGTGGCTGGGGAAACAACCAGAACTCAGGGGCTTCTGAGAGCAGACCCAGAACTCAGATTCTGCAGAGAGGGGCTAGGTCATGGTAGCCCTTTTGGCAACTGAGGTTCACTCTGTTTCCCCATGAAGCAGAATGAAGTGAAAACAGGGAAGAAGTGAAACAAGGATGAAGTGAAAAGAGAGCAGAGCTTGTGGCTAAGGGACCCAGCTGCAGGACCTGTGTGTCATTTACCAATAGTGTCATGTCTACAGCTGCAGGTCCTCATCCACAAGGGGGCAGGTGATAACCAGGGCCTCGCTGGGGAGGATTACATGAGATCACCGGTAAACGTGCTTGTGACCTGCGAAGTCGACTGCACATTTTCAGCTGCCTCTTCCTTGGCAAAGACAATCAGGCAGAGCAGCATCGTCTCTGCCTCATTAATATCAGGAACTGTTTGTATCTCTTGGAAAATCACTTGTTTGCAAAATTTGTCTGTCTTTGTAATCACAGTGTATGCTCACAGCCCTGTTTGGGTTACTAAAATGATTGCATAATACGTCTTTT
>NW_011495058.1:5469763-5471820 GCF_000754665.1 Bison bison bison
CCCCCCCCCCCCCCAAAAAAAGGCATAATATTTCCCTAGTTCCCTGGGTCTTCAGTACCTGGACAGAATTTGCCTCATTATGGCAATTCTCCAAGGAGAGGTATTTTCCTGAATTTATCCACTCTGATCACCAGAATAGTCACTTTAATAGTTACGGTCAGGTATCCACATAGAATAACACCTAGAAAGGGAGTGTTCCTTCATGCACTAGGTAAATGTGTGTTGAGTATTTGCTCCACTTACCATGCTACACCCTGGGGATATACTGCTGAACAAGACAGAGCCTATGTTCTCAGGAAGTTCCTAATAGATTTGAGGAATTTTTTTTTCAAGAACACAGGCAATTTCTTTAGAAGGCCGTGGGTATAAGAATAGGCTAAATATCAAACCACAAGGGAACAAATGAAAAAAGGATGGGGGTGAGTAGGTGGGAAAATCAGAAAGGGCTGCAGAGAATAACACACATTTTAAAGAGACAACACTGTACAGGTTAAACACATAGTAAGAGATTGCCAATTGATCCTGATGAGCATCCCATTCCCTTACAGTAACTGTAACACTTCATAGCAAGTATCACACAAGTGAACAGAGTAGTCTGTATCCTTGCCCGGACCATCTGTGCTGAGTGGTCAGCTCGCTTCTCCAAGGTATGTGCTGCCAACTGTTAGAAGTTACTAGTCTTTGCTTGGGAATCCATGTGTACTGTCAGGATCAGATGCAGGAAAACAGAATCAGACCAGATATTTTATGCAGTAAGGGATTTAATGCGGAGAATTAGGTATTAGAAAGATGGACCCAAGGCATAGTCACAGCAACTGCCTCTCCACCTGCAATGAGAGTGACCTGCCAGTGGCAAGCTGAGTAGGTTATTGCCACTACTACATGGCTGCCTGCTGACACCCAGGAAGCGAGTGTGGGGATGCTAGGGCACCGTGACAGAAAAGCTTAATTCCTCAGAGCCATGCTTGTGGCAGCCACAGACTTAACATCAGGAGGAACCACCCAGCTCACTTCTGCCTTCCCAAAGATGCACAGGTGCATCTAGATGAAGGGAGCAAATTTGCACCTGGAAAATGGTTGCACAGGAGTCTGGGGAATGTAACTTTTAGGGACCAGAGTCTACGCTAGAGGAAGCTCTGGAGAAGAGAAGAGGACTGGGATGGTGGAGGCCAAGCCATGCCCCCCCACACACTGAAGAATGGCAGCCCCCCTGGTTTCCTACAACCAACCGAGGTTCTTTTTTCTGCATCCTTTGTTGGGGTGCAAGTCTTTGTGGAGGTGTTTATTTGATTACAGGGATATCTACAGCCACCTTGAGGCAAGTATTTTGACCATTACTAGCTACGTGAGCTTCAGTTCAGTTCAGTTCAGTGGCTCAGTTATGTCCGACTCTTTGCGACCCCATGAATCACAGCACGCCAGGCCTCCCTGTCCATCACCAACTTCCAGAGTTTACTCAAACTCATGTCCATCGAGTCGGTGATGCCATCCAGCCATCTTATCCTCTGTCATCTCCTTCTCCTCCTGCCCCCAATCCCTCCCAGCATCAGGGTCTTTTCCAATGAGTCAACTCTTCACATGAGGTGGCCAAAGTATTGGAGTTTCAGCTTCAGCATCAGTCCTTCCAATGAACACCCAGGACTGATCTCCTTTAGGATGGACTGGTTGGATCTCCTTGCAGTCCAAGGGACTCTCAAGAGTCTTCTCCAATACCACAGTTCAAAAGCATCAATTCTTCGGTGCTCAGCTTTCTTCACAATCCAACTCTCACATCCATACATGACCACTGGAAAAACCATAGCCTTGACTAGACAGACCTTTGTTGGCAAAGTAATGTCTCCGCTTTTGAATATGCTATCTAGGTATGTCGTAACTTTCCTTCCAAGGAGTAAGCGACTTTTAATTTCATGGCTGCAGTCACCATCTGCAGTGATTTTGGAGCCCCCAAAATTAAAGTCTGACACTGTTTCCACTGTTTCCCCATCTATTTCCCATGAAGTGATGGGACCAGATGCCATGATCTTAGTTTTCTGAATGTTGAGCTTTAAGCCAAACTT
>NW_011495058.1:5471920-5472975 GCF_000754665.1 Bison bison bison
CACCATCTGCAGTGATTTTGGAGCCCCCAAAATTAAAGTCTGACACTGTTTCCACTGTTTCCCCATCTATTTCCCATGAAGTGATGGGACCAGATGCCATGATCTTAGTTTTCTGAATGTTGAGCTTTAAGCCAAACTTTTCACTCTCCTCTTTCACTTTCATCAAGAGGCTCTTCAGCTCCTCCTCACTTTCTGTCATTAGAGGTGTCATCTGCATATCTGAGGTTATTGATATTTCTCCTAGCAATCTTGATTCCAGCTTGTGCTTCTTCCAGCCCAGTGTTTCTCATGAAGTACTCTGCATATAAGTTAAATAAGCAGGGTGACAATACACAGCCTTGACGTACTCCTTTTCCTATTTGGAACCAGTCTGTTGTTCCATGTCCAGTTCTAACTGTTGCTTCCTGATCTGCATATAGGTTTCTCAAGAGGCAGGTCAGGTGGTCTGGTATTCCCATCTCTTTCAGAAGTTTCCACAGTTTAGAAAACCACTAGACCATTCAGGTATGACCTAAATCAAATCCCTTATGATTATACAGTGGAAGTGAGAAATAGATTTAAGGGCCTAGATCTGATAGATAGAGTGCCTGATGAACTATGGACTGAGGTTCGTGACATTGTACGGGAGACAGGGATCATGATCATCCCCATGGAAAAGAAATGCAAAAAGCAAAATGGCTGTCTGAGCAGGCCTTACAAATAGCTGTGGAAAGAAGAGAAGCAAAAAGCAAAGGAGAAAAGGAAAGATACAAGCATCTGAACGCGGAGTTCCAAAGAATAGCAAGGAGAGGTAAGAAAGCCTTCCTCAGCGATGGAACGCAAAGAAATAGAGGAAAACAACAGAATAGGAAAGACTAGAGATCTCTTCAAGAAAATTAGAGATACCAAGGGAACATTTCATGCAAAGATGGGCTCGATAAAGGACAGAAATGGTATGGACCTAACAGAAGCAGAAGATATTAAGAAGAGGTAGCAAGAATACACAGAAGAACTGTACAAAAAACATCTTCATGACCCAGATAATTATGATGGTGTGATCACTCACCTAGAGCTAG
>NW_011495058.1:5473075-5491477 GCF_000754665.1 Bison bison bison
ATGTGAAGTCAAGTGGGCCTTAGAAAGCATCACTACGAACAAAGCTAGTGGAGGTGATGGAATTCCAGTTGAGCTATTTCAAATCCTGAAAGATGATGCTGTGAAAGTGCTGCACTCAATATGCCAGCAAATTTGGAAAACTCAGCAGTGGCCACAGGACTGGAAAAGGTCAGTTTTCATTCCAATCCCAAAGAAAGGCAATGCCAAAGAATGTTCAAAGTACCTCACAACTGCACTCATCTCACATGCTAGTAAAGTAATGCTCAAAATTCTCCAAGCCAGGCTTCAGCAATACGTGAACCGTGAACTTCCAGATGTTCAAGCTGGTTTTAGACAAGGCAGAGGAACTAGAGATCAAATTGCCAACATCTGCTGGATCAGGGAAAAAGCAAGAGAGTTCCAGAAAAACATCTATTTCTGCTTTATTGACGATGCCAAAGCCTTTGACTGTGTGGATATTGTGAGCTTAGGCATTATATTTAATCCCTCTGTGTCCTTGCTTCCTCACCACAAAAGGGGGATAATATTAATTCCAACCTCAAAGTCCGTTGTGAGGAATAAATGAGCTAATAAAGGTAATGGTCTAAGAACAGTGTCAGGCATCTAACAAGCAGCTATTTGTATTTATAGTCTGGGCTAAAAATAGAGCCCTTTATGGCAAAGCTCCATGATACTTAATGTGCAAAACCATTAATAATAGTCTGAAACATTAGCTTAGGCTAGCGCTATTAAAATTTTTCTCATCACTCATTTTGTACAAAACATATAGAGGTATATCAGGTTTCTCAAAATAGACTGCATTTGCTGGTTGATACTTATTTCTTCTAGTATGAAGCATCATACCTCCTGCTCCACAATTTATTGCAGAAAAAAGACCCTCGCAAGTTATTAAAATTTTGAATCAGAAAGTTCCAGTGAAGCTCACAGAAAGAAGCACATCTAAGAAACAAGGACTGCATTTGTCTTCAAAATGCTTTGTCTTCCAAATGAAAACTGTAGCCATGCTTCCGACATTCTAATCTATAAAAGAAGAGTATATATTGCTGTTGGGAACAGAATGGGCAAGTGAGTACAGAATAAAGGGAAGTTGATCCACTACCTAAGCCTACCAGAAAAAATACAGAGTAGCTTCCATTTCCCCGAGGAACTCACGCCTTCTGATAACCAACCTTGGAAAAGTCTCCAAGGTCCTCCCACTATCACTAGACTATGGGTTTACTAAATAGTAGCCAGGAGATCTGGGGAGACTCTACTTGCCTTTAACACTACTAAGCGAAGATAATAGTTCTCTCGTTCTCTTGTTCCAGGAAGGGAATCTGGGGATAAAGGATGGGGGAGGCCTTAAAAATAAATGCCGCTTTTTTTTTCTGTAGCTTTTCCCTCAGATTGTTTCTTTAAAACAGTATTCTAACTGGTTGTACCAAAATTGGGAAACATAGCTTCAACTCTTTTTTTTGGCTGTGCCGTGTGGTATGTGGAATCTTAATTCTTCAACCATGGATTGAAGCCATGCTCCCTGCATTGGAAGCACAGAGTCTTGACCACTGGGCTTCAAGGGAAGTCCCCCCTTCAGCTCTTCTATATTCTAATATATTACCTGCTATAAAAAAAAAACTTAAAATATAAAGAATATAAAAAGAAAAACTTAAAAAAATAAAACTCTATAAAAGAAAAAGTACTTCAAGAGCTGATGTCCATAGGAAGCATTCTGGGAGTTTCGGTGTGCAGATGTCTAGTCAAAGAGACAATTTTGGCTTTCATCTTAAAACTTTACATTTTAAGGCTCAGCACATTAAATTTTTATTAAGGGCAAAGACTGGGTTTCTGTACTTATTCTATAGCTTCCTATAACTGCTATTGTTTGGTTTTCCACAGTGGAATATCTCACAGACAAATATTGAAAACAAGAAAGGGTTTCTTACTCAAGAAATATAAAAAATGCTGGGCTAAACCAAATAAAGCACATTGCTTACACAAAGCTTCTCAAACCTTTAATATATATTGTGAGTCTAAAGTGGGGCAGGAGAAGGCAATGGCACCCCACTCCAGTACTCTTGCCTGGAAAATCCCATGGACGGAGGAGCCTGGTAGGCTGCAGTCCATGGGGTCGCTGAGGGTTGGACACGACTGAGTGACTTCACTTTCACTTTTCACTTTCATGCATTGGAGAAGGAAATGGCAACCCACTCCAGTGTTCTTGCCTGAAGAATCCCAGGGATGGGGGAGCCTGGTGGGCTGCCGTCTATGGGGTCGCACAGAGTTGGAAACGACTGAAGTGACTTAGCAGTAGCAGTAGCAAAGTGGGGCAATGTAGGCAAAATTTCCCACTGTTATTGAACCCTAGAACTATGGCCTCATGGAATGATAACTGAGATACAATGAAACTGATGTGTAGGATATGGGTGCTATCCATATGGCCATTACATTTGGCCTTTATCCATCATTGCATTACCCTACTATGGTTTATGATTTTTGGTGGAAAAAATGAATTAGGAAGCTGGAAGATCTGATTGAGAAACTCTTCAAGAAAAAGTTCAAAATACAGAAGAAAGACTAATGGATATTGAGGATAAAAGGGACAGCGTTCACATCTGGAAAATGAAAGTCCTAGAAGACCAAAGGAATCTGAAAGCACGCTGGGTGAACTACAGTCTACTGGAAGAGATATTCACAAGGTTAAAAAAGCCAGTGGTTGCAAGCACAGTGGTCTAGACAGGGCTCCTCAACCTTGGCACTGGTGATATTTTCAGCTGGCTAACTCTGTTTTCTTTATTGTAGCGGGGGATGTCCTGTGCTTTATATCCTGTTTTGTAGCATCCCTGGATTCTACTTTGCACATTCCAGAAACACCCCCTACAATGTGATATCCCAAAATGTCTTCAGATATTGCCAAATGTTCACTGGAGGCAAAATTACCCTTGATTGAGACTTACTGATTTATAATTAAAAGAGTCACCATCTCTCTCTGCTCTGCTAAGTCGCTTCAGTCATGTCCGACTCTGTGCAACCCCATAGACAGCAACCCATCAGGTTCCCTCGTCCCTGGGATTGTCCAGGCAAGAACACTGGAGTGGGTTGCCATTTCCTTCTCCAATGCATGAAAGTGAAAAGTGAAAGTGAAGTCGCTCGGTCATGTCAGACTCTTCTCGACCCCATGGACTGTAGCCTATCAGGCTCCTCCATCCATGGGATTTTCCAGGCAAGAGTACTGGAGTCACCATAAGAGCACTAAAAATGTATAACTTCAAAATCAACAGATCTAATGGGAAGAAGAAAAGAAGAATCAAAGAAACAGAAAATACAGTAAAGTACCTAAAGAAAGATGGCAAAAATAAGTCCTAATAGAACAGTAAGTGTAATAAATGTAAATATGCTATTCTAGCAACTTAAAGGTCAAGAGACCTTGAGTTCAGAAATAAAAAGCACACAGAAAGAGCTACACTTTAAAAAAAGATAAAGAGTGCGAACAAAGAAAAGAAAAAGACAGATCAAAGAAATATGAAGCAGAATAAAATGAGAGACTAGCAGCCTTAAATAGTTTAAAAAAAGCAAAATTCAAGACAAAGAATAGCACAGTGGACAGAGCCAGATCTGTAACAATAACCTGTAAGAAATTGTAGAGGAAATAGATGTAAACATCATGAAAATCCATGCACTTAGTAATCAGCATTAAATCTGCAAAGTATAAAACTTACAGAAGCAAAGGCAGAGATACAGGAGTCAAAATTAAGACAAAAAATTTTCGTTACCGATTTTGACATACTCCACTCAAAATACGGAAGAGAGAAAATAGAATATACAATAGGTAATTGAATTTATGTGCATGTGTGCTTACTTGCTCAGTTGTGTCCGACTTTTTGTGACCCCATTGACTAGCACACCCAGCTCCTCTGTCCATGGAATTTTCCAGTCAAGTATACTGGAGCAAGTTGCCACTTCCTACTCTAGGGGATCTTCCTAATTCAGGGATCGAACCCACGTCTCTTGTGTCTCCTGCATTAGCAGGTGTTTTCTTCACCACCATGCTACCTGGGAAGCCCAACAGAATTTATGTAACTGAAGTTAAATATACATATGTACACATGGGAGAGAGACAGAATCCTTGCTTTGTGAGGTGCCCTATGAACTGAAACATGTACATATAAGTATTGTGTCCTCGTTTTATGATATTTATAAACATTGAGCATGGATAGGTCACAGAAGAAGCCCTCAAAAATTAGAAAAAATCAGTTTGATCCAGGCCATAATCTCTAACCTCACACAGATAAAGCAACCAAAAGGTATGGAAGAGAATATATGTCCTCAGGCACCAGTCTATGGAGATGCTTTGAAGATGCCATTTTAGAAAATTTTTAATCTTAATTTCACTCTGAGTTCAGTCAGTTCAATTCAGTCACTCAGTCATGTCTGACTCTTTGTGACCCCATTGACTGCAGCATGCCAGGCTTTCCTGTCCATCACCAACTCCTGGAGCTTGCTCAAACTCATGTCCATCAAGTTAGTGATGCCATCCAACCATCTCATCCTCTGTCGTCCCCTTCTCCTGCCTTCAATCTAAGTTATCATCTCTTAATTTGTTGAAATGTAAATGCATGAATATACTTTAGTTTCATCATGATTTAAAGTATTGAGCAGATTCTAGCATGGTATCACGATAGCATGGTATATAACATGATATAATAATGACATGATTTATTAAAATGCTAATAAGATCACTCAGTCATGTCCAATTCTTTGCGACCGCATGGACTGTAGTCTACCAGGCTCCTCTGTCCACAAAATTCTCCAGGTGAGAATACTGGAGTGGATAGCCATTCCCTTCTCTGGGGGATCTTCCTGACTCAGGGATCGAACCCAGGTTTCCTGCATTGCAGGCAGATTCTTTAACATCTGAACCACCAGGGAAGCCTCAAGTTAATAAGAAGGTTAGTTTTGCAAATTATAAGCATATGATGCCCACTTTACCTATTCAATTATATTTTCATAATGGTCATTGCATACTTATTTCATATTTCAGCAGTTTTAATAAGGGTTCCTTCCAACAGAGTCAAAGGAATGGCTATTTTTAGAAATTGATCATCCTAAAGAGGGTTTTAAGATATTCAGCTTTTTAACATATTGGGATGTAAAATGAAGAAGTGGAAAATACTTAAATTGATCCACTTTAATTAACTTAGCATTCTAATGGTTAGAGGTTTTAACAGTATCCTTCAGTTGATGTATCCTAATCCAAATATATACTACTGTTTTCTCAGTGGGAGGAAGCCATGGGCATTGCTCAATATTTAACCCTAAGTATAGGACTCACAAACAATTAGCTTTCAGTTGTCAAAGTCATTACTGAATGAACGATTGTGAAACTATTTCCTGGGAATAGTGATGAAAACTGTATCTGCCTCTATGACTAAATCATAAGCTTCTACCCATTTAATGACAATGAAAGTCTCTTCCCAGGTTCCTCTGGGTTTGGTAAGACATTTTTACATTCTATAATGTACAACTGAAACAATTGAGCACATGTTTAACAACCATGGCTAGGCTCAACGAATCCTGGGAATTAGAGTAATTTGCCATGATGCATCCAGAGACTAGAGCTACCTGACAAGTTAAATCAAGATGCAATTTAATGATCAACAGGCAGTAAGTGCACAGTATCTCATCAATTCCATGCAATGATCCTGAGAAGATAGTTATGTTTTTTCTCCATAGCCAGGTCAAGCTGACATTGAAACCCCATATCTTTCCCCATTCTGTGTCATAGGGGAGAGAATCCTTCATCACACTCTTGAGTTCAGGAACCACCCCATAAATGAGGGCAACCAAATGTGATTTCATGGTGAAAGTAACAATAATGCTTCTATTATTGTGCTATGGCTGGCTTCCTGGCTAAAGACAACATTGATGACTTGGTGGCAGCATCAGTGAGCAGGGCCACATGTCCCCTTCCAAATCCAGATTACTTTGGCAGAAGAAAAGTCACGTTTGTCTAGAGAGCTCTGGAGGTCATAGTTGAGAGGCCACAAACCTGGCCTCACATGGACAGTTAGATTACCCACTGATGTGGAATGGCCTGTAGGTGAAGTTACCTCCAAATGTCCCAAGATGTCTCCGTGGTCAGCGTGGGGTCTGCTGCCAGGGTAGGCAGCTGTGTGGCCTTGGGAACCACTAACTTGGCATTTCCTCAATTGTGGAATAACAGATTAGATGAAATCACTTGAGCTCTATGATTTGCTCTTTGGCAAGGCACCATGAATCTGGCAGATGAGTTACTAAGGACTCACAAATAATTAACTTTTAAGATTCACAGATAATTTTGGATGTGGAAGTTGTTTTTGAAATGCTATGCCACTGAAAGTGTTGGCATTTTGCATTAAATCACTTCTCAGTTATATATGTGTTCTACTGTGGGAAGAACAAACTGTCAAACTGAGATTCTCAAGAGGATGCGCTGTGTTTACTTTTGTCTCAGTTGAAATGTCATGTTAACACCAGATTCTGTTCATTCATGGAGTTGCAGGACACTTGATACTGCTGACTCTCCCTTCCTCAAACACCCCCTCTCTTATCTTCTATGATGTGGTTGCTAAGTTCTCTTACCTCTCCATCGAACCTCCACCTTCTTTTTGAGTTCCTCCTCTGCCTCTCCCTCTTTCTGATAGGGACCTTCTGGTGCTTTATTTCTACATACAGTCCCTGAGTGAATTCTTCCACTCTCAGGGACAACTACCCCAGATCTACACCTCAGCCTTGATCTAGGGCTGAACTCCAGATTCTTTCATCTCTTCCTATGGGTGAAGGTTTCCACCTCTCTCTTCTGCTGTGCTCCTACTCCAACTATTTCTTGACGAGAAATAAATGCCATTGACATCACTGCAGGAAGGTACAGCTGTGAAGAGCTGATTCAAAACCAGATCTGGGTTTATCCACCTTATTAAGACAGACTCGAATGTGTTTTTTTTTTTTTTTTTTTTTTATAGCTGAGTAGTATTCCATTGTATATATGTACCACAATTTCTGTATCCATTCATCTGTCGATGGATATCTAGGTTGCTTCCATGTCCAAGCTATTGTAAGTAGTGCTGTAGTGAACATTGGGGTACGTGTGTCTCTCTTAATTATGGTTTTCTCAGAGTATATATCCAGCAGTGGGATTGTTGGGTCATATAATAGTTCTAGGGCTTCTCAGATGGTGCTAGTGGTAAAGAGCCTGCCTGCCAATGCAGGAGATGTAAGAGATGTGGGTTTGATCCCTGGGTCAGGCAGATTTCCTGGAGAAGGGCATGGCAACCCGCTCAGTATTCTTGCCTGGAGAACAGAGAGGAGCCTGGTGGGCTACAGTTTATAGGGTTGCAAAGAGTTGGACATGACTGAAGGGACTTAGCATGCACATACGCATGGTAGTTCTATTCCTAGTTTTTAAAGAAATCTCCATACTGTTCTCCATAGTGACTATATCAATTTATAAACAGGGGGCTCAATCCAGTGTTCTGTGACAAACCAGAGGGGTGGGTTAGGGTGGGAAACGGGAGGGGTTCAGGAGGGATGGGACATATGTATACCTGTGGCTGATTTGCGTTCATGTGTGGCAGAAGCCAACACAGTATTGTAAAGCAACTGTCTTCCAATAACTGCATTTGTTCTAATACTTCTCAATACTGTACAATTATAATCTTTGATAATTATTAACTCAAGAGGGCTTCCCTCATAGCACAGTCAGTAAAGAATCTGCCTGCAATGCAGGAGACCCAGCTTTGATTCCTGGGTCAGGAAGATCCCCTGGAGAAGGGAATGGCAACCCACTCCAGTATTCTTGCCTGGAAAATCTCATGAGCAGAGCCTGGAAGGTCCTAGTCCATGGGGTTGCAAAGGTCGGACAGGACTTAGTGACTAAACCAGTTACTCAAGAACAAATAAAAAAAAATATAGATCTGGGGTCAACAACCTAATTGTCTAAGGTGTTAAACAAGTAACCATCATAATTAAAGTAGAGATGGGCAGAAAGGAGAATGTGGAAAAACTGAAGGGTGCAAGCTAGTCTAAAAGGAAAAGTTAATCCTTTACTGCAGCTCACTAGAGCCCCGTGGAAACACTCAAAAAAAAAAAAAAAAAAAAAAAAAAAAAAAGATCATGACATCCAGTCCCATCACTTCTGGTCAAATAGATGGGGAAACAATGGAAACAGTGACAGACTTTATTTTCTTGGGCTCCAAAATTACTGCAGATGGTGACTGCAGCCATGAAATTAAAAGACGTGTGCTCCTTGGAAGAAAAGCTATGACTAACCTAGACAGCACATTAAAAAGCAGAGACATTACTTTGCCAACAAAGGTCCATATAGTCAAGCTATGGTTTTTCCTGTAGGCATGTATGGATGTGAGAGTAGGACCATAAAGAAAGCTGAGTGCTGAAGAATTCATGCTTTGAACTGTGGTGTTGGAGAAGACTCTCGAGAGTCCCTTGGAATGCAAGGAGATCCAACCAGTCAATCCTAAAGGAAATCAACCCTGAATATTCATTGGAAGGACTGATGCTGAAGCTGAAGCTCCAATACTTTGGCCACCTGATGTGAAGAACTGACTCATTGGAAAAGACCTTGATTCTGGGAAAGATTGAAGGCAGAAGGAGAAGGGGACAACAGAGGATGAGATGGTTGGATGGAATCACCGCCCCAATGGACATGAGTTTGAGCAAGCTCCAGGAGTTGGTGATGGACAGGGAAGCCTGGCATGCTGCAGTCAATGGGGTCATAAAGAGTCAGACATGACTGAGTGACTGAACTAAACTGAATGTTGAAAACTAAACTGAAATTACTCCACATATAAGTGCATATCTTGGTTGCATATATTGTATTGCTCTGGACTTATAAACAAGTGGATTTAAAAACAGGGCTTCCCTAGTGGCTCAGATGGTAAAGAATCTGCCTGCAATGCAAGAGACCTGGATATGATCGCTGCATCAGGAAGATCCCCTGGAGAAGGAAATGACTCTCCACTCTAGTATGCTTGCCTGGAGAATTCCATGGACAAAGGAGCCTGGCAGGCTACAGTCCATGGGGTCACAAAGAGTCAGACACGACTGAGGGAATGACACTTTCACTTTAAAATCAAGCTTTTCATATTCACTCACTCGTAAGTAGAAGAGCAAATGTATAGTTGCAATGGTGATGACATTTGTGTTCAGCTACATCCTGCCCTGCTACCTCCCAATTCTCTGCCACTGAATAGAAGTGGGAAGTGATGCCTTTGTGCGTGGTCTTCTGTGTGTTAGAATGTGGCATATAACACATTCGGTTGTGAATCGTGCACTTTAATGAAATGATCCCGTTTACTGAAACAGTAAAGCATCCTTTAAAGTGAATTATGCATTATATACTCGTTGAACGCCTGAACCACCGTGCTCCGACCACTATTTCTGCACTAAGTGCTGTTCTACTCACCAATGAGGTACATGCCGATCCAGTCCCCAGCATCCACTTCCTCCTTGATGTCCCAGTGGATCACCAGGTCCTGCGAGTGCCCTATGGAGTAGTAGGAACTGCTGACCATGAGTGTGGAGCGGCTGTCCGAGGTGACCAGGTCGGTGTCGCTGGTGGAGCGGGGGATGGTGACGGCACCATGGGGGCCAGTCCTGATGGCCACACTGTGGTACTGGCCTGGATTGTAGCTGTGGCGGAGCGGCTCCTTGCACCGGCGTCGATTCTGGGAGTTTCTAGATGGAGATGCCATGGCGGCCAGGCCTAAGAACCTGTTCTGGTACAGATTCTGTGGGGGCAAACAGACAGTCAGCAGGGGCGGGAGATGTTGGCTCCACAGTCAGTCATGGTCTTCACAGGGAAGGGAGGATGGGTTGGGGGAAGCCAGCAGGGAGAGAGCAGCCCTTTTAGGAAGATTTGGAATAGACACAGAGCATTTTCCTCGGGGCCAAAGTGGTAGCTCTGGGTTCAGGTGGGGAAGGCAAGAACGAAATACAAACTCACCAAGGGGCCACGCCTTTCCTTGTTCTGCTGGGGTCTCTGCCTCCCTCAGCCCCCTCCAGCCTGCTAGGTATCAGAAGGCCAGGAATGTCTACAGAATGACCCGGTGGTGCGATGGCCCCCAAAGTGCCATCTCTTGAGTTCTCTGGCTAAATTCAATTGGATCCAACTTTACCCTTCTTTAAGGTAAATGATGGTTATTATCACGGCACATTTTAGTGATCTCTGTGGCATTTGAGACCCTACACACAACCCAGAATCAGAGGCAGTCCCTGCTGGAGGAGGCGGTCAGTGTCTTTCATTTACAGCTCTCATTCTACAGCAGGTCACTGTACCACCAGAAATGCCTCGTAAGGATCTCAGATATCCTAGTAATCTTCAAACACTGCAGTTTTCACTAAAATCAACCTCAGAAGACCATGTCTCCCTTAGAGCTAATACTGTAGAAAATATTGTATCTGATGAGAAAAAAAATGCATGTTTTTTTATTGTTTACAACTTGGAGCACTTCAAACTAGCTGAGCTGATACAGACCAATAACATGACTGTTTTGCTACAGATGGCTTTGAAAACAGGGGAAAAGGGCATCCTGTAGAATTGGAATGAGGATTCTTTTCGGAAACAAGCAGGGGTGATTTTTATTTCATCAAAGTATACTACAATTGGGATTTAAATGTACATTTTGGGGGTTCCTGTCTATAAAAGAATCTGCTGTTGTACAACTAATAGCACTTTTGTTTTTAAGAAGAGAAGATTAAGGTCTTAAAATCTGTTACATCATGCAGTTTAGATCCCAGGACTGTAACTTATTATACACATCCATCAAATGCGAGTTATTGAGTTTCTGTTAACCAGCCAGGAGGACCAGACTCGGCACCAGTCTACTCTTGAGATGATATAAGTCTATTTAGCAGTAATTTGGGTCCATACTTTTTCCATCTTCAAAGATCAGGGCACTTGTAAAAAGTCTATTAACCTGATTAAGCACAGTGTTGGTATTTGGAATTTTGGGCCTTAATGGCCATATGTCAGGCCTATTTATTCATCATCTGAGTCTCTTGTTGGGACTTTTCCTAGCCCCACTGGTGGTAACCATGGAATTACTATTGGCAGAGAAGCCAGGCTTCAGAAAGCATCTTATCACACCATTGGTACCATATGTCTTTTTTTTCTTTCTTTCTAACGTTTGTCACTGCAACCGTATGAAAATAGATGGACCACGGTGTTGCCTGGAAACCAGTCCACTTCTCAGGAACACAGGCACAGCCTTGAGCTTGGGAACAGCTCATGAACAGCCCACCTCTCAGGCACCCTGGCTCTTCCAGACAGTCCAGGAGAATCACAGGAACCTGATCATTGTACAGGGGACTTTGCTCAGAGACCTTTGTAAAGCCTCCAAAATAAGGAAGGCTGCTGCTGGTGTGTAACCTTTCTTCAGTTTACATGTACTTTCTGTGCACCGATAGAATCTTATAGTGTTATCATGGAGGTTTGAACAAATTGAGAGAGTAGCACCGACATATTCACTGCCACATGTAAAGTAGCTAGTGAGAAGCTGATGTGTAACCCAGGGAGCTCAGCTCGGTGCTCTGTGATGACCTGGAGGGGTGGGATGGAGGGCTGGGACGGAGGTTCGAGAGGAAGGAGATATATGTATATATACAGCTGATTCACTCTGTTGTCCAGCAGAAACTAATACAACATTGTAAAGTAATTACAGTCTAATTAAAAAAAACCAAAACACAAAATGACTACTTGGAATTAAATGAGATAATCAAGTATATAATTATGAGTCAGACCAAACAACGGGCAATTCTGGAGCATCACCTTCCAGTTTCCAAGCTGTGTATCCCTGGACAACTTACTTGATCTCTCTAGTCCTCTGTTTCCTCATCTATAAATGGGTTGCTGTCAAAATTTTATGAGATAAATGCAAATAAAGCTCTTACTATAGTAAGTGCTCAATAAATAAACATGAATACTTTGGCCACCTCATGCAAAGAGTTGACTCATTGGAAAAGACCCTGATGCTGGGAGGGGTTGGGGGCAGGAGGAGAAGGGGACGACAGAGGATGAGATGGCTGGATGGCATTACCGACTTGATGGACATGAGTTTGGGTGAACTCCAGGAGTTGGTGATGGACAGGGAGGCCTGGCGTGCTGCAATTCATGGGGTTGCAAAGAGTCGGACACAACTGAGCGACTGAAATGAACTGAACTGAACTGAAACACTACTAGCATTGTTTTATTTATTTATTTTTTAATTTAATTTTATTTTTAAACTTTACATAATTGTATTAGTTTTGCCAAATATCAAAATGAAGAAAGCACCACTGAAATGGAGGTCCCGGGTAGTCAGTGAGCCTCTTGTACTGGCCAAGGGTCCTCACACGTGTCCTCAGATCCTCACACGTAAAATTCATTCAACAGCAGACTTTCAGCTCATCCTAGTTATGACCTTCCAGGTTTCCTCTTAGAAAACTGACACTGCAAACACTGAACAGGCCAGCATGTTTGGAAAGGTGTCCTATCTACCAGTCTTTGGATAAATCTTCCTTTTGCTTTGTGGGTAAAAATAAAAAAACAAAACAAACTTCCCTTTATTTGTCAGGTTACTGCTTGAATGGAATATTTTTTGCATCCATGTTGAGGCTGAGAGATTTTTATCTATGTCCGATCAGTCAGGGCTCAAGGAAGATTATAGAGTGCTTTGCTTTCATTGAAGACTTCTGCTGTGGTATTTTTTATTAGAATTCCCTGGAAACCAGGCAAGTCTCCTGACACTGTCAAATTACACCAGTTTACACCATCCACATGGTGGGAACAAAAGCACGGAAAGAAATGTTATTCAAGGAAGATGTCTCTCATTAATTTATTAGATTGGAATTAATGGCATTTTCCTGGAATTAGAAGGACAGCTTCAATGCTGCTCTTCAAAGACTGCACTCCGTCACCTCACCCCAGCTTTGTCCACATCCTCCTCACTCATGCTTGTTGGAAGGATTTATATTCTGCTTTGAGGTTATGCTCCAGCACCAGCTCTGCTGTAACCTCTCCTTATAGCCTTCCCCATTCCCAAGAGAGAGGGGCTTTCTACTCTGTGATCCCACAGGAATCTCATTTTCCTGCAAGGATTCTCACTGTGTTATCTCTAGTTGACCCGTGTTGTGCCCTAAGCTATGAAGTCCCTGAGGCCAGTGTTTACAGCTCTTTATATCTCCTGGAACTTGCATGACATCTGGCACACACACACACAAAAGGGCTAAAAACTTTAATAGAATTTATTTTACTCAATGAAGTCCCTTCTTATTCCACAAAGAGCTTAAAATGACTAATATATAAAATACAGAAAGATGTGATGTTAGTAGTAGATGGTGCAGGGAATGAAAAATACAGAGACAAACAGTTACGTAGGAAGAAGGCTAATATCAGACTCTATGCCATCACTTCCTAAACAGGTGTTTTTGTTAAAGACTCACACAGCTGCTTCTGGAATAGAGCAGGTGGATGGCTGATTTCCAACATGTCATTTCTTTGTGGCCATGGTCCCCCAAGACTTTCACACATGTTCTAGTTTAAACTATAGATGCATCCAGCTAGAAGAAGCAGTTTAATCACTCTCTGCTCACATCTGACCTGTGGGAGAGAGATGAGCATCTGTCCTGTTTTTAAATAGCCCTGGATAAAAGACCACTCTTTCCCTAACAGCAACTCCAATATTTATAACGTCACAATTCTTCCTCATCTCTAAGGCAAATCTTCCCCTTCTTTCTCTTAGTTCCTTCACTCAACAGATGCAGAGAAGTTAACCATATTACTAACTGTATCCCAGTTTTTTCCCATTCCATCAAGTAATTCAAATGTCACTTATCTTCTTACATTGTTGATAGGCAATAGACACAGATAAAGAAACCACAGAATATTAGTAACAATTTCAGTTACATTGCAATTTTCTAATTATTGGTTCAGTAACATTGTAATTTTCTAATTATAGCCCTAGTTATCGGCTATGCTAAGCATATATTTTAATTGACCCTTGAAAAAGAGGTCCAATGAGTGAGCACTAAAAACAATCTGATCACATCATGTCCTGATTCACAGGGAGTGCGATTCCATCTGTTGGCTTATTTCCCATTTGTCACAGATCTGACAATGATGTTTACTTGTTTTGCTTTCCGACTTAAATAATTCATCAGTGTTGAAATGTTTTGAATTAAATTATATTCTTCAGTTATTTTTTTAAATCTTGGAATAGGCCATGTGTGTTTAATCTGTTTAGTATGCATTATAGAATAGCAAAAACAAAACCTTCCAGGAGGAGACAGAATCTTAAAAGCAAAAAACATCACTTCTAGGGAAGGAACAAGTTACTATGTACATCTTTTTTTTTTTTTTTGGTTTTTTAAAGAACATAGGGAGACAAAAGATTTGGCTGTGTCAATTTCTAACTGACAGAGTCATTAATAGCTTTTCTGTTTTGGAATATAAAGCTGTGAGTGAGTGCTGTCTCAGAAATGAAAAGAAAGTGGACAAAAGACATCTAGAATAGAGAAAGTGATTCTTAATAAATGCCTCTACACTCAGAAATCAAAAACTGTGACTGGAAAACACAGGCCCTGAAGGAAACTTCATTAGAGTATACAAGTTGAGGTTATAGAAACTGGCATTATTTAGCAGGAAGAAAGAACATGAGAGTTTTTTGAGTTCATGAACAGATTTGATTTTGAGCAAGTAGATGCCTGAAGCTTTTTTATCCTATCCTCAGCTCTTGTTATGCCATCAAGCGGGTAATGGAACTCAAAAAAATTATATAATATCTCTTTCTGCAGTGGATTTGAGAAAATTTACAACAAAAGAAATGTAGATGGAAATAGGGAAATATAAGCCAGGCAGAAATTGGGAAGTAACAATAAGAAAGGATAATAATATTAGGAACATTTACTCTATGGTTGGAACTTGGTACATTATCTCATTAAAATCCTAGCAAGTATCACTCTTTCCATGTTGGTGAGAAACCCGGCTCAGATATTTAATAGTTAATAAACAATGCCAAAGTCACACCTCTTGCAGCAGGAAGTAGGGATTTGAGCCATTCTATGCGACTGTGAGGAGGGCAAACCACAGCCAAACCTGAAGGAAATCAACCCTGAATATTCACTGAAAGGACTGTTGCTGAAGTTGAAGCTCCAATACTTTGGCCACCTGATTTGAAGAGCTGACTCATTGGAAAAGGCCCTGATGCTGGGAAAGATAGAAGGCAAAAGAAGAGGGGAGCAGCAGAGGATGAGATGGTTAGATAGCAACACCAATGCAATGGACATGAATTTGAGCAAACTCTGGCAGATAGCAGAGGATAGAGAAGCCTGGCATGCTGCAGTCCATGGAGTCACAAAGTATTAGACATGACTTAGCAACTGAACAACAGCAATGTGATTATAAGTCGGCACTTCGATCACTCAGATGCACTCTCTTCAAATTATAACATGGGACTATATAGTTGCAGTAATTGAGACTTAGATTCCCCTCTGAGACTTTTGGCAGTCAAAATGATAAAGGAAAATGTAATTCTCACAATCAGAATATGGGAATATTTTTTCCCCTCTAAGTTGTAAGATGCTTCATATTCAACTTTATATAGGAAACACTGCATGATATGGTAAACAATATCATAGAAGAATATCTTTTCTTAAAAATCACAAATGTAGTGGCAGATTGCTTGGACAAGTCTTTGATGAAAGCTGAGGTCATAATACGGAGTATTTCAGGGCTGAATGGATGGGTTCTGCTATGTGCTTTGACCACATTCAAAAGTCCCCTTGGCTTATTGCACTCCTGAGGCCCCAGGCCTCTTGCTCTCAACTCAGTATCTGTTCTTTATCCTCCATCTCACTCTCTGGCCTTGATGCTGATAAAATAAACTTTCACGTATTGAGGTATGAGGAAATCATTCTGGCTTGTACATGAGTTAACTTAAATTTCATGCTAACTAGAACAGCCTGTTTGTGGCCTATCAAACTTACATTGTACATCTGCTTTAATTATTAAACAAAAATGTTCACTGACCAGAAATAAAGAATGTCTATCTTAAAAGTAAAGATTAAATGCTTTCCTTCCTGGGATGCCATTGCTGGTACTTCTTCCATTATAAGACTCCCTTCCCAGGTGCTAAGGTCATACTGACTGGCTGTGTATGTGCTGGTCTGTTTTTCTGAACACTCTGAAGGAATGTACCCTGACTTGTTTGATGTTCTTTGTTCTGACGAGACAGAAAACTATGCTTAAAGCCATGCTTCTCCGGAGCAGTTCCTCAGAGTTGTCTGAGAGGCTGTCCTCAGTTTGGCTCAAATAAAACTCTTTTCCATTCCTATTATAGACTGTTTATTATTTTCCTTGATAATGCGAGTAAACCAGAGCCTTACAGATATGTTCTCTCTGCGACTATCTTGTTAACTTACTTCTTATTAGTGTCCTTCAACTAGGATGTAGAAGCTTTCCTCGTGGCTCAGCTAGTAAAGAATCCGCCTGCAATGTGGGAGACCTGAGTTCGATCCCTGGGTTGAGAAGGTCCCCTGGAGAAGGGAAAGGCTACCCACTCCAATATTCTGGCCTGGAGAATTCCATGGACTATATAGTCCATGGAGTCTCAAAGAGTCGGACACAACTGAGCGACTTTCACTTTCACTTCACTCACTAGGACGTAGGCATCAAGAGAGCGCCGTGGTCCCTGCCCAGTCCCTTTAGGTATGCATTTCCAACTAAGGTCGTGCTGGGCAGGGATGCAGTGAATGCTCAGTGAATGAATGAATGAATGGGCATGTAGGGACGAAGACTGGGCCATACCTGCCTCCTCTGTCTCGAAGCCATGATGTGATGCTCTCTTCCCTGCTCTCAGGAACTTAACTCAGTGCCTCTTTCGTCTCAAGCACACAACTTTGTGCCCATAATCCCCTGTATTACTGGTTTTCAAATGACACTGGTCAGAAGGGAGGCTTGACAATGAGACAAATATGGCCCCCAGGGAGGTCCCTTCTTCCATTTCATATCCCAAGACCTGAGTCCTGCCGGTACATTCCTACCTCTGTTGTTGTGAGTGAGGCTGTGGGACAGAGGTGGGTGTGAGGGGCTGAGGTGGCCCTGACCCCACCAGATGGCTGGGCATGTCTGAGGAGGAAAAGTGGGAGGTGGCTGCAATAGCATCATCTTTGTCCAGCTCTTCAGCAGCTGGGCACCCATCGCTGAAACTGTGCCTCCAAAATGTTTTTAGCCTCAAAGCCATGTGTTGAAAACTCCATCTTTTATGCTGGCCATTGTGCAGAAAAATATCACAGAGTTACATAAACTAAATTGTGTGGGCTCTTTTTCTTGAAAGAAGAAATAGAATCCCATACGTTTTTGGCTGAAAGGGAACACAAGTTAGAGAAGATTTTAATAAGCAAGTCAAGCCAAGCCAGGGAATATCCACATTGGAAGCTGGGATTTTAACTGGTTAAAATGACAGTCAACCCATTCTTTTAGGAACACACAAAGCCTTATCACTGACAATGAAGTCCAATAAGACACTAATTAGAGTTAACAGTCCCATCCCCACTTCTCTGGGGCCCCACTGACTGGGGAGGAAAGGGTTTGTTTGTGGGCCAAATGCCTTCTCTCTGCTTGTGCCTAATGGGTGACTGGGATGCTCCGCCGTGCTTCGTTGGGTGTGTGCCCTTCACTGCTTCAGTCAAGTCTGGAATTTCTTGATGAAGCTCTGTGTCTCTATGGAGGTTTATGTTTGGAGGCATCCAAGAACCAAGCTGTCAAAATCTGGGAGGTTTGTATGAGTGAAACAGTGGATGGGGAGAAAGAAAGTTAGGAGATAGTTTGGGGAAGGGCAGGGAAGCTTCCTGTGTTGTTTGCAAGAAATCCCTGATCTCTAGTGCTTCATTCTGTTCTACGTTGAAGAGAAAGTTCATTGAAAATGGTATTCCTCTGTGTGTGTGTGTGTGTGTGTGAACAGAGAGAGACAGACAGACAAATGACAGAGACAGAACATGAATGGTCATGCCCAGATATGAAAAACATTCCTGTCTTTCCCTTTCCAATGTTCAATTCAGTTCAGTTCAGTCACTCAGTCGTGTCCAACTCTTTGCAACCCCATGAATCGCAGCACACTGGGCCTCCCTGTCCATCACCAGCTCCCGGAGTTCACTCAGACTCACATCCATCAAGTCAGTGATACCATCCAGTCATCTCATCCTCTGTAGTCCCCTTCTTCTCCTGCCCCCAATCCCTCCCAGCATCAGAGTCTTTTCCAATGAGTCAACTCTTCACATCAGGTGGCCAAAGTACTGGACTTTCAGCTTTAGCATCATTCCTTCCAAAGAAATCCCAGGGCTGATCTCCTTCAGAATGGACTGGTTGGATCTCCTTGCAGTCCAAGGGACTCTCAA
>NW_011495058.1:5491773-5494151 GCF_000754665.1 Bison bison bison
ACCACAGGAAAAACCATAGCCTTGACTAGACGAACCTTTGTTGGCAAAGTAATGTCTCTGTTTTTGAATATGCTATCTAGGTTGGTCATAACTTTTCTTCCAAGGAGTGTCTTTTAATTTCATGGCTGTAATCACCATCTGCAGTGATTTTGGAGCCCAGAAAAATAAAGTCTGACTCTGTTTCCATTGTTTCCCCATCTATTTGCCATGAAGTCATGGGACCGGATGCCATGATCTTTGTTTTCTGAATGTTCAGCTTTAAGCCAACTTTTTAACTCTCCATTTTCACCTTCATCAAGAGGCTTTTGAGTTCCTCTTCACTTTCTGCCATAAGGGTGGTGTCATCTGCATATCTGAGGTTATTGATATTTCTCCCGGCAATCTTGATTCCAGCTTGTGTTTCTTCCAGTCCAGCGTTCTCATGATGTACTCTGCATATAAGCTAAATAAACAGGGTGACAATATACAGCCTTGACGAACTCCTTTTCCTATTTGGAACCAGTCTGTTGTTCCATGTCCAGTTCTAACTGTTGCTTCCTGACCTGCATACAGATTTCTCAAGAGGCAGGTCAGGTGGTCTGGTATTCCCATCTCTTTCAGAATTTTCTACAGTTTATTGTGATCCACACAGTCAAAGGCTTTGACATAGTCAATAAAGCAGAAATAGATGTTTTTCTGGAACTCTCTTGCTTTTTCCCTGATCCAGCGGATGTTGGCAATTTGATCTCTGGTTCCTCTGCCTTTTCTAAAACCAGCTTGAACATCAGGAAGTTCACGATTCACATATTGCTGAAGCCTGGCTTGGAGAATTTTGAGCATTACTTTATGAGCGTGTGAGATGAGTGCAATTGTGCAGTAGTTTGAGCATTCTTTGGCATTGCCTTTCTTTGGGATTGGAATGAAAACTGACATTTTCCAGTCCTGTGGCCACTGCTGAGTTTTCCAAGTTGGCTGGCATATTGAGTGTGGCACTTTCACAGCATCATCTTTCAGGATTTGGAATAGCTCAACTGGAATTCCATCACCTCCACGAGCTTTGTTCATAGTGATGCTTTCTAAGGCCCATTGACTTCACATTCCAGGATGCCTGGCTCTAGGTCAGTGATAACACCATCGTGATTATCTGGGTCGTGAAGATCTTTTTTGTACAGTTCTTCTGTGTATTCTTGCCATCTTTCCAATGTTAAATAGGTCTTTTTCTTCGTCAGGAGGGTCCCATACTAACAGATGTTGGTAAAGCTCCTTCTTTACCTATTGATGCTTGCAGGAGAAAACCAAATGCTTTATCTCCCAGTCAGGCCAGGTTGGGCCATCCAAGCTCTGAGGGACCCTGCTGACCCCTCAGGAGGCCCCTGGTGGAAGCATAGGGGAGCAGAATGTCTGCATGTCCGATCTTCTCAGAATCCAGCACTAGGCAGCTACGAGGAACATCCTGACTCTGCATCTCTGCTCCTGACTCCAGAGGGCAGCTGAGCCAGTGACATGTGAGTCAATGACATCACACCACGCACCCAGGGCCCCTGCTTGGCTACAGTCCTGTCTCCCAAATCTGACCATAGGACTGAGTCACCCAGACCCCTAGAGTGAGTTGTGGGAGGTCCTGTCCTCCCCACTAGGAAGCAGAGGTCCCCAGAAGGGCAGCAGCCACTCCTGACAGCAGCAGGTGCATGACAGAGCCATGAGGGAACCCAGGGCCTTCCTCTCTCAGGAGGGACACCAGCCTTGTGGAAAATGTGAGGAGGTTTCCCCTATTTTCATGATCCTGATTAGATGTGGCAGCTAATAGGCAACACAGCCAGGCAATGAATATAGATGTAAGAAGGACATTTCAGTAGGGTTTCAAATGAGGGGCCAAGTTTGCACACATACTGGACTTAATACTCCAAAGTAAGTGATTACTGTAAAGCTTCAGAGTGCTGTATAAATACTCTCTTTTAAAATCTTCCACCCCTGGAAGGTTGGACCTGGCCAGATGGGTGGATTTTTCAGTAAACTCTGCTCTTGGTTTTCTTCTTCTTTCCTTGATCCCAAAGACTACATGTTTATTGAGTCATTACTATATACTAGAAGCTGTGTTCAGTATTGAGAGTGGAGATGAGATGAAATGAGAGAGATAAATGAAACAGTACCCCCTCCTTCAAGAGTTTTGCACAGAAGGCAGACATTTAAGCAGTCAACTATGACACAATGACAAGGGAGTGGTGGGCAGGGACCCCCGTGGAAGGGAGATGGATGCTGGGAAGGACTTTCCAGCGGGGAACAGTAACGCTGTCTTTGGAAGGAGCAGTAGGAATGCCACCAGCCAGGCAAGGACAGAGAGAACTGCAATCCAGGCAGAAGGAACTCAGTGTGTAAAGACACAGCTTTGCAGAAAAGCC
>NW_011495058.1:5494443-5498482 GCF_000754665.1 Bison bison bison
AACCTGCTGTGTCTGGGGAAGCCTGTGCTACAGCAACTCTGAAAGTCAAGTCCACATGGATAGAGAAGCTCCACCAGTCAGATGGTCTCTGAAGTCTAAACCCTCGGTACCATCTGCAAAGCAGGTGCTGAATCTCACTGTGAGAGGAGAAGAGGGAAATGAACAAGGGACATCCTGGGTCCTTGAGGGGGTGTGTAAATGAAGAGCAATCTGAAGGCACGGCTACGGAGACCACAGAGGTATGCCGTGTGGCCTGCTTCTACTAGGATCTCACATGCATCCCAGAGCACAGGAGTGTCATGTACCACGTGGTGCATCCTACGACACATAGTACTTGTGCCTAATTTTATTGTTGGAAAACACTGCCTCATTTAGCAGCATGTGCTCCAGAATAATTTGCTCGTCAGAACTAATCAAGAGAAGTACATTTCAAAATTCTTTCACTCTTCATTTGCAAAGCTTGCCCAACGCATCAATACAGAGCAAATTAGACTTTCTGGAACATATTGTATTTGTAATCTTTGGGCTGGTTACTATCTTGTGGTAAGAAAGATGCATAAGCAATAATTTCAGTACAGGGTGAAAAATAAGTTTAGAAGGATCAAAAGACAGACGAGAACTATCTGTTTTGTCTAATGAGGAAGGAAATTAAGACTTCAGGGAGAAGGGGAGAAGGTTTAATTTAGGCAAAATAAACATACACAAAGGCATGAGTGCCTTAAAGACTGCCCACACACTCAGGGGACAGGAAGCAGACCTGTGTGTCAGAGGCAGGATGCCTGGGGCGGGAGCAGTGGGGAAGGATGGAACTGAAGTAGAGACAAGACTGGCTTAAAGGTCAAATGCACCAAGGTAAGAAGAGGGGTGTTTCTTTTGGGGAGAGTGAGCCCTTCTGGAGACAGGAGAAGATACAGTAGTGGGCTCACCTCCACTGTGCTTTCACAAATGTGAAATGCTACTGAACAACTTCCTTCAGGAGTAATTTGACAGAAGTCTCTGCCAAGCTATTAAGGGAAGTTACCAGAAAGGTAGATGGACGTTGTACAGCTGTCACCTCAGGGGTATGGGAGACTGTCCACACTGCTTTTTCAGATCACCTGTCAGGACTGATTGGAAGGCACCATCTTGGACTTTAGCTCTAACAAAGGAGCCAATCACTAGGGCTGTGAACCTAGTCATGACTGCCTGTCATCAGAACACAGAGGAACAGAACCAGAAGCAGTTTTTTGCTTCTCTTATCAACATGCCTGGGAAGAACACATCCAGAGCTGATAGAAATTCAATTGTTAATAATCGTGGTGATGGAGAAGACTCTTGAGAGTCCCCTGGAGTGCAAGGAGATCAAATCAGTCAATCCTAAAGGAAATTAACCCTGAATATTCATTGGAAGGACTGATGCTGAAGCTGAAGCTCCAATACTTGGGCCACCTGATGTGAGGAGCTGACACACCGGAAAAGACCCTGTTGCTGGGAAAGATTGAGGGCAGGAGGAAAAGGGTGTAACAGAGGATGAGATGATTGGATAGCATCACTGACTCATGAGTTTGAGCAAATTCTGGGAGATGGTGAGGGCCAGGGAAGCCTGGCATGTTACAGTTCATGGGGTTGCAAAGAGTTGGATATGACTTAGCAACTGAACAGCAACAATAAAGCCACTTTTGGAAGACAACTTAGAGCAGGAATGAACAGTAAACTATTTATGATTTGGCAATATAAGTGAAACACATCTGGTCTCTCTCTCTCTCTTTTTCATATCCATCCTCTGCCTCCCTTGAGAGGCAGAGGCCAGCTCACATCCTGGGTGATATGTTCCTTCCCAAGTGTCTTTCCTGTCATCCTTGTGGTCACTCCTGTGATAGTTCTCGCCTGTGGTCCTCAACTGTCACTCATTCTCTTACTCACTGCACACTGTACCATCTCAGCACCCAGGCTATAAGAGGAAGGCCAACAGAGATGGTTTAAATTAAGAGTTATCTTTGGAAGAAGAAGGAAAATGAGAAAGAGCCAGGCCTATTAAAAAAAAAAAATGAGGCCCATCTTCAGCGATTTAGGATAAAATGATTGGGACAGCTGAAGTGAGAGGAAGGAAAATCAACCAGTGGAGAAAAGAAATACAGCGACTACCATGTAAACACACTCACACCACCTGTGCTACTGAAATTCTCGAACAGACTTTACAGAAAAAGTCCCTTCTGACATTAATCGGTCACACTGATTAATTTTTTTGATTGTTCTAAGTTGCTTCAATTGAGGCAGCTCTAAGCTTCCTCAATATGAACACATGGGAAAGAGCTGTAGTCTGCTGGGATTTAGAGTATTTTTCATTTTACAGGGTAGAAGAAGGGAACGGTATTTTCATAGTTGTAGTTTTCGTTTGTATGCCTGGGACTGTCACCAGTGCCTGTCTGTGATCCACAGAAGCTACAGCTGCCACAGTGAAATGACAAATTCCAGGGAGTATCCCACTGATTCCTGACCATGGGGAAATCTTTGCTCAATAGTATGGTATGGGTTTACATACAATTTAATACAAGTTAATTTGATTCTCTGTAGCCATCCCCAGGAAGCAAACTAGATGATTATCAATTGGGTAAGACAGTTTTCACTCTGAGGCTGATGCCTAGAAGTTTTGAGTCTCAATGATAGAGTAATATATTCAGGGCCCTCACTGCCACTTCATTACTCACAAGAAAAGCCTCCTACACTCAGACAAATAGAAATTCAGAAGTCTGAACAATCTAGATAGTTCAACTTTTTTTTTTTTTCATTTGAGGCTGGAATTAATTATTCAGATAACATCTCTAATTTTCCGTTTTACCGTGTAGGCAGGAAACATCAGAGATGAAAGTTTTGTATCCTTCCAGGGATGCGGGAGCAGCAGACACAGCCTTCACTTGGTGAGGTGGCAGCAACAGACAGGCTGTCATCTGCCTGGGTTGCCCTTCAAACTGCTCGTGAAGCTTTTGTGCAAAGACCCAATAGACAGCAGAATTAAAAGGAAAATGAGAAAATGAAGTAATTCAGGTTTTTGAAAGGCTGTTCAAGACGAAACATTAGTTCTGAGGAAGCAAGAGGCACAGGTACATGCTAATGAGTCTTAAGTGCATATACTTTCAAGATGTCAGTTTTATTCTTTGCAGACAACCAGTCTCATCCACACTAGTCCTGGGAAGATGACAGATTCCAATTTGGTAGGTTAATTATGACCCACAGTCAGAGGCCAGCATTTTACTCTTGCTTTAATAAAATTATTCCAAGGTCGTTAAAGCCACACGTCAGAATGGCTTTAAACTGCTAAGAGTGCCTTTCCCAGATAAACTTCATTTATTTAGTCATTAAGTCAGCCAATGCACATGTCTAATACTGGAATATGAATTAGAGTACAAGCTATGGTTTATATCTTCCCTGGAAAACCAGGTCACACTCGTATTAAAAACAACAGTCCAAGATAGTCTATGGAATATTTCTCACTCAACTGCCAAAGTAAGAGTTACTGAGAAGAATACAAATCCAGGGCTGGAGTCGGGTGGGTATTCCTGACAAGAAGGACGGTGCTTACCCAACCATAATATAAAGGATCTAGGACATGCACTTTAAGTCTTCCCCAGTTTGAGTTTTCTTAGAAAAACACTGCATTACTGCTTTCTAATGACTCTAATTTTTCCAGAAAAACATCTATTTCTGCTTTATTGACTATGCCAAAGCCTTTGACTGTGTGGATCACAATGAACTGTGGAAAATTCTGAAAGAGATGGGAATACCAGACCACCTGACCTGCCTCTTGAGAAACCTATATGCAGGTCAGGAAGCAACAGTTAGAACTGGACATGGAACAACAGACTGGTTCCAAATAGGAAAAGGAGTACGTCAAGGCTGTATATTGTCACCCTGCTTATTTAACTTATATGCAGAGTATATCATGAAAAACGCTGGGCTGGAAGAAACACAAGCTGGAATCAAGATTGCCGGGAGAAATATCAATAACCTCAGATATGCAGATGACACCACCCTTATGGCAGAAAGTGAAGAGGACCTCAAA
>NW_011495058.1:5498582-5505493 GCF_000754665.1 Bison bison bison
GGGCTGGAAGAAACACAAGCTGGAATCAAGATTGCCGGGAGAAATATCAATAACCTCAGATATGCAGATGACACCACCCTTATGGCAGAAAGTGAAGAGGACCTCAAAAGCCTCTTGATAAAAGTGAAAGTGGAGAGTGAAAAAGTTGGCTTAAAGCTCAACATTCAGAAAACTAAGATCATGGCATCTGGTCTCATCACTTCACGGGAAATAGATGGGGAGACAGTGGAAACAGTGTCAGACTTAATTTTTGGGGGCTCCAAAATCACTGCAGATGGTGATTGCAGCCATGAAATTAAAAGATGCTTACTGCTTGGAAGGAAAGTTATGACCAACCTAGACAGCATATTAAAAAGCAGAGACATTACTTTGTCAACAAAGGTCTGTCTAGTCAAGGCTATGGTTTTTCCAGTGGTCATGTATGGATGTGAGTTGGAATATAAAGAAAGCTGAGCACTGAAAATTGATGCTTTTGAACTGTGGTGTTGGAGAAGACTCTTGAGGGTCCCTTGGACTGCAAGGAGATTCAACAAGTCCATCCTAAAGGAGATCAGTCCTGGGTGTTCATTGGTAGGACTGATTTTGAAGCTGAAACTCCAATACTTTGGCTACCTGATGCGGAGAGCTGACTCATTTGAAAAGACCCTGACGCTGGGAAAGATTGAGGGCAGTAGGAGAAGGGGACGACAGAGGATGAGATGGTTGGGTGGCATCACCGACTTGATGGACATGGGTTTGGGTGGACTCTGGGAGTTGGTGATGGACAGGGAGGCCTGGCATGCTGCGGTTCATGGGGTCGCAAAGCGTCAGACATGACTGAGCAACTGAACTGAACTAATGACTCTATTTCATATGTGCTTCAGTGGACATATTTTTAAACTGGATTAAAAAAAACACACAACTGTATATTTGTGGGATTTTTTTGGTCATGCCATGCAGCATGTGGGATATTAATTCCCCAACCAGGGATTGAACCCATGCCCCCTGCAGTGGAAGTGTAGAGCCTTAACCACTGGTCCACCAACAGGGAAGTCCCTCAGTGGACATGTTATCAACACACTGAAGAAGGATGCCCAGAGCCAAACCCCATCCAGCTCCTCATGTAGCTAAGAAAACACTTCCCCCATCTTGAGACACCATCAAAATCTGGGTAGCAATTTTCATTTTTACCTATGCAGGGGAGGAGGTATGAGAAGGATCCTTGCTGGGACTGGTGATGATTGGAAAGCCTTGCAAACCATTTCAGTGATTGGCTCCTTCTGCGTATACCTGAACCATTTCTCTTCTTGGCCGCCTCTGCAGCACTATCCCTAGAGAATACCAGCCACACACAACAAAAAGGCTAGTTCCACACAGCCTCTGCTTCACAGGATGCAAAAACCATCTGAAAGATGATGAAAAGCAATCTCTATAATTAACATGTTTCCATCTGCCCATTAGGAAGTGTCAGAAATAAACAAACAAAAGTTATTGTGGCATTTTGGCAAGGACTTAAGTACCAGGACTGCACTGTGCCCTTGCTTCAATTGTATATAATTCAATTCTCTTTAACAATGTCCACTGAATATGTAGTCTGGTTAGTGTGTGTTAGCTGTTTGAGACATGATGCCTGGACTCAAGTCAAGACAACTGAGGCAGAAAAAGCTGACTGTACGAGCAAAATTAAAAATAAAACAAATGATTCACCTTCATGGAGATTCTGATTCAGCAGACTGGGATAGGGTTCAGGTAGCTGTATTTTTAATCCCCCCAGAAGCATTCATCACTATGTCTAATGGGTGGTGATCACAGAAAGCTGCAAAGAGGAGCTGGCTATTGGGATATTTTAGCAACAACTGTGCATTAAGTGCCTTAAAGGCATGGGTCAGACTTGGTGAAGCAAAGGATGGAGAAGGAGGCAGTTTCCAGCCAGAAGCAGAGCTACTGAGGCTGCCAAGTACACCCTGAGGGCTGCAGTGTCTTGAGAGGTGCCAGGAAGAACCTTGGAACAATTTGTTCCTAAATGGATTCAGCAGCTTTAGTTCACACCTGGCCTCATTTCTTGACCTAGAGTGGTCAGAGGGCCCACAAACCTTAGCTGTCAAGTGAAAGTAACATGGAAAGTTTGCTCTGGACCTGACAGCACCAGTGGTGGATGAGAGCGGAGACTGTCTCCAGCAGTTCTTTTAGCTGGACTGCCCCGTGGCGTCAATAGCTGTGCTGCTGACATGCTCAAAGTCAAACATGTGGGTGTGTCTTGTAAGGACCACAACACCTCGCCCTTGTCACTGGGCAGACACGGCCACAGCCTTTCCTGGGCATCAAGGAAAGCTGAGCCACATTCTGCAAATTCCAAGCACTTGAGGAAATTCTGAGTTCGGACTTTTGAGTATAAAAAAGATACATGGTGGGACTTAACCCCGGCGATCCAGTGGTTAAGACTCCATCTTCCAATACAAGGTGAGTGAATTTGATCTTTGGTGGGGGAATTAAGGTCCCATATGCCAAGGGATGTGGCAAAAAAATTTTTTTTAAAGAAGCATGCTAAAAGTTCGAAAAATATGCAAAAATTAAAAGTAAAAAATTTTTAAATTCATGCCCCCTTAACTTTGCCACACAGAGAATACCAGAATGGTCATTTGCCATTATGTCCTTCCTTTTCTATTTTATGCATTTTGTTAGATAGTTGAGAACACACATTTTTGCATTCTGTTTTTACATTTAGCTGTTACAATATATAAGAATTTCCCCTTCTTATTAAAAATACATCATGTAAATTTCAAAGTTATAATATTTTAACATATATTTATAATAATCATCACACTACTTCTATTTTTAGAAATTTAGATTGCTCTAACGACAGAGGATGAGATGGTTGGATGGCATCACTGACTCAATGGACATGAGTTTGGGTAAATTCCGGGAGTTGGTGATGGACATGGAGGCCTAGAGGCATGAGGTCACAAAGAGCTGGACACGACTGAGTGACTGAACTGAACTGAATTTTTCTCCATTATAAGTAATACTATTAAGCTGGCATGACCATGTATCAGTGAAAATGTTCAAGTCAAAAGCATTATTTCATTTATAGATTTGGGATTTTAAAAATGCATAAAAACAATATGTATGTATATGTAGAGCTGATTCATTTTGCTATACAGTAGAAACTAAGACCAGAGAAGGCAATGGCACCCCACTCCAGTACTCTTGCCTGGAAAATCCCATGGACGGAGGAGCCTGGTAGGCTGCAGTCCATGAGGTCACTAAGAGTCGGACACAACTGAGCGACTTCACTTTCACTTCTCACTTTCATGCATTGGAGAAATAAATGGCAACCCACTCCAGAGTTTTTGCCTGGAGAAACCCAGGGACAGAGGAGCCTGGTAGGAGGCCGTCTATGGGGTCGCACAGAGCCAGACATGACTGAAGTGACTTAGCAGCAGCAGCAGCAGAAACTAAGACAACATGGTAAAACAACTGTACTCCAATAAAAATTAATTTAAAAAACCAATATGGTGATGTCACAAATGCCATTAATATTTAAAACTGGTTTAGTGAATCTCCTTTTGTTTGTCTGGTATGAATAGGCTTGCTATTACTTTGTTTCTCTCTCACCGAAGTGATGTAAAAACTACTGACTGAGATGGAGAGACATAGAAACTATTGACTGACTATGGGCTATGAGATGGAGAGATAATTGAACAGAAACAAAGGTTGATCTGAAAGTCTTTAGAGAGGCTGGAAAATACGTGTGTAACATAGACATCCTCCTCCACCAATCATCCAGGCTCCCTCTTGCCTCTGGCCACCTCTCTGTCCTCTGGTCTTCCCTGCATTCTATGGAAAGCCTCACCTCCAAGAAGGGGCTGATCCAGAGGCTCTGTCTGTATGGTCCTCAGTCAATCTTGCTGCCTGCATTCAAGATGGCAGAACAAGGGAATGTCCTTCCCAGTTAGAATAAAGGCTAATGAAGGTATTGGGGCAAAATGCTTCTGAAGTCAGACTGACTTGGGCCTAAATACCCTTCCACCTGCTGTGTGATCCTAAACAAATCACTGGCTCTCTCCAAGAATAGTGGAGTGGGTAGTCATTCCCTTCTCCAGGTGATATTCCTGACCCAGGGATCGAACCCAGGTCTCCTGCATTGCAGGCAGATTCCTTACCATCCGAGCCACGTGGGAAGACCCTCCAAACTTCAGCTGATTCAACAAAATAAGACTTGACCTCCTCCTCCTCTGGCTGGTTGCTACAGCCAAAGCTGGACTGGGATGGGGATTAAAGAGCCAGGTGTTAGTGAAGTGACGAACCTGCACTGGCTTAGCCTTACATAAGGCTGCTTCCCACAGGACTGGAAGGAACTAGTTTTACACAACAGTGGCAGCCAACCACTGAGGATTTCTCTGAGTCATTTCACTCCTCTCTGCCCAGAAAATGCTCTCTCAGAAACATCCTCCCTCCCACCACCCACTTGCAAGCCCCAGAAAGGCTGGCTGTAGGACTGCTGCCATTGCCTTGAAGGTTTTCCCTGTTGTGGTCTTGTGGTCACCTGTGTGTATGTGCATGTTGCTTTCAAAGAGAGATGATGGAACTCTGGAAAGTACCCGAGCATCTGAGGACACGGGGGATGCAGCAATGTGTTTTGGCCAGCTGGCACCAAGAGGCTTCTCCTTTAATGTGTGTTAGACTTTTTCCCTCTGGGTTTAAAGTTGGGTTATATAATGCACTTAAAGTTGTTCCTAATTTAGAGAAACAAAATCTCACTGCCACACCAGAGAACTCATTTTAGTTCTGGAGAGTGCCCTAAAGCACGTGATGCTCAAGATTGACAACTAGACTTTGGGAAGGTGGAGATGCCGGCAATATAGCATTTTTGATATAAACTTCCCAAGTTTACCTTGTACTAACAGAGGAGTTGAGCTGAATGCAGAGCAACCACAACTCCCTGGGAGATGTTTCCTGCACCCATGGTAAAGTCAGAGAAGAGCACAGGGTGGTTTGGAGAGGGCTGGGTGGAGGAAGGTGTTGTCCAAGATCAGCAACCTGCCCAGCTCTGTACTCCAGCACTCCTCTTACTGCTGATGGTACCCTGAGTTCCTTCTGAGGCTCTGGACCACCCCTATGCTTAGTCCTTAGTGGGGAATTTGGTGATGCAGCATGAAATCCAATTTGCTTCTATTCTGCTGTGACCTTGTGATGTGGTTATTAGCTGGGCTTTGGTTGTTCTAGTAACTTATCTCCACCTTGGCTCCCTGTGACTGTGGCTGGTTCCCTGGGACCACATGATCTGGAGGAGAGAGCACCTGCTTTGGATCAGGACACTCCTATGCAAAGCAGTGGCTGTATCAGTGATTAGTGATGCAGTCATAAGTCAGCTATGCTCAGCCAGAAAGGCCCTAATGTTTCCTTCCTCTGAGCTTCAGTTTCATCAGCTGGACAACTACCGCAGATGGTTGTAAGAATTGAAGAGAACTGAGGTAAGGTAACAGGCCCAGGTGGGCTCTTGACAATGGTACACGTTCAGCTCAGTCACTCAGTCATGTCCGACTCTTTGCGACCCCATGGACTGTAGCACGCCAGGCTTCCCTGTCCATTACCACTCCCAGAACTTACTCAAACTCATGTCCATCGAGTCAGTGATGCCATCCAACCATCTTATCCTCTGTCATCCCCTTCTCCTCCCACCTTTAATCTTTCCCAGCATCAGGGTCTTTTCAAATGAGTCAGTACTTCACATCAGATGGCCAAAGTGTTGAAATTTCAGCTTCACTATTGAGTATTCTTACATCTTATCTTGATGGAAACCTCATGTCTCTCCTTTATCCTCTGTAACTGGGTCCCTGCCTTGTCCTGCCATTCTATTTGGACAGGAAATTGCCCCTGCAGTTCAGTCCTACCATCAGCTCTCAGGTCTCCACCATGTCAACACCCAGTCTCCCCAAATGCTGCACCCAAGACTCCCTCTGCTGCCTCATACACTGGATACTTCTTGTTGGGTTTCACAGACACTCTGCTGGCAGGGACCTGCCATTTGTCAGTATGGGCTCTGGACATTATGACCATCCCAGCCACTTCTCCTGTCCACCTGTGGGCCAGGCCAATCCTGTACACACCTGATCCACCAACAGGTTTAATATCTGTCTCCAGGTTCTCTTTCTCTTCCATTCTAGACCTCCTGGCAAGTGAGAACATCAGGGAAGGCTAAGAAAGGGGCCAGAATGCCCACTGTTTTGGGGGGTGCTACTATTTATACAGGAACAGCATTAGCAAGTCCTAGGAGTCTGCGCTCCATTCTTTCATTGGACAGTATTTGCTGAATGCCTGCTACCAGCCAGCACTGTTGTGGAAAATGGGACAAACCAGTGAACTAAAGAGACCAGAAGGTCCTGCCCATATGAAGCCTGCATCCAGTCAAGCCCAGCACACCAGAATACTGACCTAATTGGAAGGCGAGGATAAGGCAGGAGAGGCAGGCTGGGGCCGGGTTTGGGGAGCCTCAAATGTGGGCAGAGGAGTTTATCTTTGGAATTTACTATAGAGAAGCGAAAAGCAAAGGAGAAAAGGAAAGATATAAGCATCTGAATGCAGAGTTCCAAAGAATAGCAAGAAGAGATAAGAAAGCCTTCTTATGTGATCAATGCAAAGAAATAGAGGAAAACAACAGAATGGGAAAGACTAGGGATCTCTTCAAGAAAATCAGAGATACCAAAGGAACATTTCATGCAAAGATGCGCTCGATAAAGGACAGAAATGGTATGGACCTAACAGAAGCAGAAGATATTAAGAAGAGATGGCAAGAATACACAGAAGAACTGTACAAAAAAGATCTTCACGACCCAGATAATCACAATGGTGTGATCACTCACCTAGAGCCAGACATCCTGGAATGTGAAGTCAAGTGGGCCTTAGAAAGCATCACTATGAATAAAGCTAGT
>NW_011495058.1:5505593-5506360 GCF_000754665.1 Bison bison bison
AGGTGATGGAATTCCAGTTGAGCTATTCCAAATCCTGAAAGATGATGCTATGAAAGTGCTGCACTCAATATGCCAGCAAATTTGGAAAACTCAGCAGTGACCACAGGACTGGAAAAAGTCAGTTTTCATTCCAATCCCAAAGAAAGGCAATGCCAAAGAATGCTCAAACTACTGCACAATTGCACTCATCTCACACGCTAATAAAGTAATGTTCAAAACTCTCCAAGCCAGGCTTCAGCAATACATGAACCGTGAACTTCCAGATGTTCAAGCTGGTTTTAGAAAAGGCAGAGGAACCAGAGATCAAATTGCCAACATCTGCTGGATTATGGAAAAAGCAAGAGAGTTCCAGAAAAGCATCTATTTCTGCTTTATTGACTATGCCAAAGCCTTTGACTGTGTGGATCACAATAAACTGTAGAAAATCCTGAATACCAGGATTCAGATGGGAATACCAGACCACCTGATCTGCCTCTTGAGAAATTTGTATACAGGTCAGGAAGCAACAGTTAGACTGGACATGGAACAACAGACTGGTTCCAAATAGGAAAAGGAGGTCGTCAAGGCTGTATATTGTCACCTTGTTTATTTAACTTATATGCAGAGTACATCATGAGGAACGCTGGGCTGGAAGAAACACAAGCTGGAATCAAGATTGCCAGGAGAAATATCAATAACCTCAGATATGCAGATGGCACCACCCTTATGGCAGAAAGTGAAGAGGAACTCAAAAGCCTCTTGATGAAAGTGAAAGTGGAGAGTGAAAA
>NW_011495058.1:5506666-5520125 GCF_000754665.1 Bison bison bison
TAGCATATTCAAAAGCAGAGACATTACTTTGCCAACAAAGGTTCGTCTAGTCAAGGCTATGGTTTTTCCTGTGGTCATGTATGGATGTGAGAGTTGGACTGTGAAGAAGGCTGAGTGCCGAAGAATTGATGCTTTTGAACTGTGGTGTTGGAGAAGACTCTTGAGAGTCCCTTGGACTGCAAGGAGATCCAACCAGTCCATTCTGAAGGAGATCAGCCCTGGGATTTCTTTGGAAGGAATGATGCTAAAGCTGAAACTCCAGTACTTTGGCCACCTCATGTGAAGAGTTGACTCATTGGAAAAGACTCTGATGCTGGGGGGTATTGGGGGCAAGAGGAGAAGGGGACGACAGAGGAGGAGATGGCTGGATGGCATCACTGACTCGATGGACGTGAGTCTGAGTGAACTCTGGGAGTTGGTGATGGACAGGGAGGCCTGGCGTGCTGTGATTCATGGGGTCTCAAAGAGTCGGACACGACTGAGCGACTGATCTGATCTGATCCCAGATAGGGAAGAACATGCCATTATACATTCTCCAGGAAGAGTGGGTGGTAATGGGATGACACAAACTTCTAGAAAAACAATTCTGATAGAAGAAGTGGGTTAATAATAATAGCAAGTTTTTGCATAACATTTGTCAAATTACAATAGGCTTTCTCAGCTGTCATGCCACATAATCCTATTAATGGCAGTGGCCAGAGAGACCGATCATAGTCCCCATCAGAGGAGAAGCTGGGCTTTGATGGGGGACTTGCCTAGGGTCCCAGAGACAAAGGGCAGCAAAGTGGAGCTTTGGACCTCACGCTTGTAACTCCTAGACTTCTATCTAGTCTGTGTATTTCCTTTCCCAGCAAAAATGTTATTTACTCCAAATACATATTTTATCTTCAAGAATAAGATTTGGAAAACTTTATTATAATGTTCCCAGAAAAAATATCAAATAAGAGAAATACTACCAGAATTCCCTGTTGTTTTTCCCCCCAAAATTCATAGGGGCACCTTATTCCTCCCTCCCTGCTTGCCCACCATATTCTGACCATGTCACCTCAATGCATCTAATTTTCAGGAGATCTGTGACTCCAGCATCTATCAGCCTTTGCTACAGTCTGTCCACTAATCCTGCTCCTCCCCTCATTAACAAAGCAGTCCTGGTGGTTCAAGAGAAACTCTAGGAGAAGATGCTAAACCCTAAGAGAAAGATGTTAATATAACACTCCTGATGAGAAAAGACATGGGGAGAGTGAGTAAAATCATATGACTATTGCTGGTGGGTTTCCCCTTCCAACCAGCTGCATCTCCATGAACATCTAATGGCATTTCAAACACAGCAAGTCTAAACAAGCTCTGGTCAACCCAGCCCCTGGTCTGCTTTTCCCCATCTCAGGAGATGGTGACTCCACTATTCCAGGTACTCAGTCTATACATGTGGAGACATCCTTACCTCTCCTGCTCACACCTCAGATCAACTTGGCCTAAACCCAACAATGCTCACTTCAAAATAGGCCCTGCCTCTGACAACTTCTCACCAGCCCTCACTGTGGTCTTCCTAACTTCAGCTGCCAGAGTCTTCTCCAGACTGATGGGTCTCTTTCCCTCCACCAATATTCTATTCCCCACTCAACAGCCAGAGCAATCTTTAAAAAATATAAATATAAAAAAAATATAAATATAAAAAATATAAATTGTATGCCAAGCCCTCCATAGTTTCCTTCTCACACAGTCTAAGACCTCCCTGATCCATCCTCCTGCCCTACTTCCCTGACCTCAGCTCCCATCTTTCTCCTCCTCTTCCTTTGGCTCCAGCAGCCACAACCTCAACTATTCCTCCAGTCCACTGATCAAAGTGGTGCCACAGGGCCTCTACCCTTTGTGCTCCATTGGCCAGGGTGCTCTTCCTCCAGGGGAAGAAGGTGCTTTTCCTCCACCTCTCCATCTCCCTTCCCTCAGGCCTCTGTTCCAACATTACTCATCGCCTGCTCATGTACTCATCCCTAATTGCCCTGAAGCAACTAGCATTCTTTTCTCACGTTCACTCTCCTCTGCACTCTCTTCACAGCACTTAGCATCAGTGACCAACAAATATGCATCCATTTGTTCATTGTTCATCTTCTTCCATTATAAGGCACATTTCCTGAGAGTCAGGACTGTTTTGTTCACCACTGTATCTCCCTGAAGCCCGGGACACAGCAAATCACTCAATAACTTTTGAGTGGGTGCATAAAGGAGTGTTGTTACTGCCATCGTGGTTGTAAATCCTTTGCAGATCTATTGATTTTCCCACTTAGTTAGTATGGAGACCTTAAAGGACCACCCTGGGAAGTTCAGGGTGCTTCACGGCAGGCATTTATGGAGTATTATGGAACTTCCTGAACCCTATCCATTGCTTTCTAACTGTAACCACAACCTTCAAGCAGAGTTAAATGGTGTGATTCTAGGTGAGGATTCTAGGTGAGAGATATTTCTTTTAGGGGTGGCAGTCTGGATTCCTATTGGATACAAAACATTTTAAGAATGGCAAACAGAAACTCTGTGTATCTGCCAATAGGAGTAGTAACGAAAAACAACAGTGACAATTTTTGAGAGTTTATGATTTGTCAGCATTTTTGTGAAATATTCTTTTAAATAATTATAAATATAATGAAATACATCAATGTATAAATCATATACATATAAAATGAAACTGACTTTACTTTCTCCAGGGTATAAACTGAACTGTGATCAACTAAATAATCAGGAGAAAGGAAGCAAGATCAGAAAATGCCACAGCCATGCTTTCTGCTGTGCCACACTCTTCAGAGAACCCAACCCAGCTGCAGACTAAAGGGGGGCATCCTAAGGGCTCCCCATCACTGCAGGACAGATCAGTCTTGGCAGCATCAACACTGGGCTTCACGTTTTCTGCTGCACGCAGCCCCAGTGCAGCTTGTTGGGACTGTGCTGATGTCTCATCCTATCTCTGTTCAATTTGCCGCTCTACCTGCCTTCCATGACTCCTCAACCCTCAGCGTTCTCCCTTGGAACCAAGGACAATGGTGTACTTGCCCCTGGTCTGTCCTTTCACTTTTGGACACAGGTTCACGACCTCTGTGATCCCATCTCTGTGCTCTCTCATTCATTTGTAAGGTGTAAGTATAGGCTAAGAGACTTCTGCCCAGTACTCCCATTTAGACCACTGACTTTTGCTCAACTTGGATTCCTCATGCCTTCAGTATGACCTATTCTTCCATGTCTAAGCATTTTCCCTGGAGTACAGAGATTAAAGCTTGCTGCTATTTGCTTTTCTTCCCCTCAGACCACTCTGAGTCCTTCCATTTTTGTGACTCTGAGCAACTTCATTCCTGACTGAACTCCCATAAGTAGTTAGAATCCAAGCAGCATATGATTCAAGAACTTCAGGAATTCCCACTGATCTTTCAGGGCTGGTTCTTGATTTTCCAGTCCACTGGTCATCACTCAGGAAGCACTTGGTAGCCCAAGGCAGGAGGAGAAGGGAACGACAGAGGATGAGATGGTTGGATGGCATCACTGACTCAGTGGACAAGAGTTTGAGCAATCTCTGGGAGATGGTGAAGGACAGGGAAGCCTGGCATGCTGTAGTCTATCAGGTCACAAAGACTTGGAAACGACTTAGCAACTGAACAATAAGAAGTAGCTCATGCCTTCTACTTCCAAAACCCCCAGGGATTTGGACTTAATTGGCTGGTAGTGTGGCCTGGGGGCTTCCCTGGTGGCACTAATGGTAAAAAGCCCACCTACCAATGCAAGAGACATAAAAGATGTTTGATCCCTGGGTTGGGAAGATTCCCTGGAGGATGGCATGGCAACCCCCTCCCGTATTCTTGCCTAGAGAATCCCATGGACAGAGGAAACTTGCAGGCTACAATCCATAGCGTAGCAAAGAGTTGGACACAACTGAAGCGACTTAGCACACACATGGCCTGGGCATCCCAGTTTTTCAAAGCTCCCCAGGTGAGACTCTGATTCAGTTTGTCTAGCATCTAATACCAGGAAGCTCTCACAATGCCCTATTTCCCTTTCCTAACCCCCCATCCCTTGCCTTTGCCTTGAAGGTTCAAGGAATTAATTATGTTAGGTCTATAAATATTTTCCTAGCAATTCCCAGTTATTGGTAAGGCTTGCTCTTTTTAAAAAGAGCCAGCTCATTTCATAACAAAAGTTATACTAAGTTCATATAACTTAGTTTAATAAATTTAAGTAAAAATCAGAGCCTTAAAACAAGAAGAAAAACCCATATACAAAGCAGACAGATGTGAATAAAACACAAAAATGAATAAGATCAGAGCTCTTTAAGATTCTGAATGATAAATCCTGCTAATGGCTTTGCTCTACTGCTTGCTAGATTTGTAATCTATAACCTCTTCAATTTCCTCATCTGCAACATCAAAATGTAAATACTATGACTTTACAGGTGGGAAGACAATGGAATAGTGCTTGTGAATTTGTCTTATAAAGTTATTGTTCTATTCAGAATAGAATGAAAATTATTTCAGATCCTCGGGGAAATAGTCCTCCCACTTCTTACAATAAGATGACCTGTGACTAGGAGAGTCTACAGACCCAAAAGAAAGGCTCCAAGTCTTGGGACTCTGCTTTAGAGAAGTCACAGATCTCAAACACATGACAGCCCCTGCTGCTGGGAACCCCAGATCCCAGAGACATACCCCCTCCTGCACTCCTCTCATCCTTTACTCAAAGGGCAGCCACTGTGTCTGAGCACCAGAAAGGGGTGGGTGGTTGTTCTATTGCTGACCCAGAAGTAGCCTCTACTTTGGGGAGGATTTGAACAGGGCAGTGCTTGGATAAAAGGAAAAGAAGACTTCATTAACTTGTCAAATGTGTCTCTCAGAAAGCATAAATAAAATAGATTACTGCACAATAAAGTACCCTTTCCCACCAGCAAAGTTGAGCTCTTACTTCTCTTCTTGTTCCAATTCAGGGTCATAGAGGTCTTAGGACTTTATAGGTTAGAGGCTGTGGGACATTCATATTATTAAACAATACTTATTACTCTTAAATTGGTATTCCTGTAGCTCTAAATATTTTGGTTTCAAGATTGCTTTACATTGTCAAATATTATTGAGGAACTCAAAGGACTTTTATTTATATGGGTTATACCTATCAATATTTGTCATATTAGAAATGAAATTGAAACTGAAAAATATTTAAGTATACATATTAACTCATTAAAAACAATAATAACACACTTATTAACATGGATAACATTTTATGCAAAATAATTAAATTACCTCACATGGACCGAAATGATGACCCAGAGACAGGGTGCTGGCTTTCTCATTTTGCTAGAATTCGCATAACTGGTTGCACCTTCTCCTGAAAGACTTCTGAGTATGCTCTTATATGACTTGGTTAAATTTGTGAAACGTGTCTCCTTGTACCTCCAGTCACTATAAACTATAATTCGCCAATGAAAGAGAAAGCACAGGTGGGCTCTTCTGCACTGGTGTCAGCTAGATCTGTGCCCTGGACATGAGTGTGTGTGTGAGTAATGAAAGGATTCCTGGTCCTGACCCAGTGTCTGGGATAGACTCATGGCAGGAGCCAGACTTCTTGCACTCACCACTCCCCTTCTGTATCTGATGCACTCCCATCTCTCTCTGCTCTTCCCTTCTGCATCCCAGATGGGCTCTGCACACCCAGTGGAGGGAGTGCTGGTGATCCTTGACCACAGGAAAGCGCCCAGCGAGCATTCACTGTGACTGTCCCCCAGCTGCTGTATTTACAACAGGTATGGCCCTGTCCTCAGGCAACTTACAGCTTAGGCAAGACAGTCAAGGAAAGAAACACACACATAAAAATATCCTTAAGAATTGCAGGGACTTCCCTGGTGGTCAGTGGTTAAAACTCTATACCTGCAATGCATGGGGCCTGGATTTGATCCCCAGTCAGGGAACTAAGATCCCACATGCCACAACTGAGTGTTCACATGTTGCAACTAAGACCTGATGCAGCCAAATAAATAAAAATACTTTTAAAAAAGAATTTCAATATGCCACGAAGGAGGAAGATCAGCTGCACTAAGAGACTTAAGACGAGGGTTACCTTGAAGATAGTGGCAGAGACCACTCTGCAGAGGTGATACATCATCTGAGATTTGACACCAAATGAACCAAGACGGAGATGCTTTCCTAGGCAGAAGCAGAGCACAGTTGAAGGCTCTGAGATGGGAATTGGAAATGTATAATTTCTTCTTATACATTAAGCAGTAATTTAAAATGAAAGAAAGAAAAAAAAATGGCAATACAAAAGCCCAAGACTGTCCTGCTATTCAAAATGAGCTCATGAAAATGAAACTTAATTCACTATCACAGCGTCACCTTGGCTGGAAAGGAAGTGGCCTTATTTATAACTCAAATCAAATACCTGTCCCTTGAGCCCACCCTAAAGGCTGCATGTGAGATAAAATGAGTAGGAAATGTAGCCTAGACCCAACTCAATGGAATAATATTTGCATTTACACCTGTGTCTTTGTTCTTAATCACTGACAACCATTGGATTTATTCATTCATGCAACTACTTTTATTTGTACCTGTTGTGCTAGGCACACTAGATAATGCATCAAATAATAGACAAACACCTCTGCCCTCAGAGAGCTTAAATTCTAAAGGGGGAGAAACTGTAAGTGAGGCATTTAAATACACTACAGACTGTATTTTAAAGGGATAAGGGCTATGGAGAAAGACAAGAAGGAAAAGGTGTTAGGGAGTCGAGGTAGCTTCAATTTTACACGGGGTGGTCAGGGAAGACCTCCTGGAGGTGGTGTCTGAGGAAGAGAGGAAGGAAACTGCCTGGACATCAGGGGAAAGAGCATCTGGCACAGAGTGGGGACCAAAGAAGAAACCCCCAGGCAGGAGTGCCTAGAGTGCAAGAGGACAGCAGGAGGCCCATGTGCCTGGAGCACAGTGACCAAGGAAAGGGGACTGGATCACGTAGGGCCTGCTTGGCCACTGAACCGGCTCTGGAGCCATGGGAGGCTCCTCCAGAGAACTGACATGCTCCAGATCAGGTTGGAAAAGCCACTGGTGGTGGATTTGTTGCCATATGTGCCAATGGCGGACGCAGGTAGGGCAGTTAGAAGCTGCTGTAGTAATCAGGGGAGAAAAGCTGATGGCCAGAGTGGGAAGCTGTGGACACACTGAGAAATAACATATTTTTGAGCACAGAGGTTTGGATATGAGGTGCAGGAAAGAATGAGGCAAGGATGACACTATAGTTTTGGGCATGGGAAACAGGAAGGACAGAATGTGCCATCAGTTGACACCAGGGCAACTGTGAGCAGAGGGGGTTAGCGAGCAGATGAGGATGTTGGCTGGACAACTTAAACATGAGGTGTGTATTAGGCATCCTACTGGAGATCTCAAACAGGAGTTGAATTCAAGCTTGGAGTTCAGGGGAAAGGTCTGCAGTGGACATATAAATGCGGGAGCCACTAGACCACAAATGTTTTTCATAAGAGTGGATGAGACCACAAAGCAGGAGGTGTGTATATAGATAGGATGAAGGGGCCGAGCTATATGCCCTGAGGCAGCCCATAGTTCAAGGTTTCAGGGGAGTCAGGGTAAAAGCTCAAGATGTAATCAGTAAATTCAGAAAAAAATCCAGGAAGGGATGTTATGTCAACCATGTCAAGTGCAGGAAGGTGAGAACTGAAAGCTGATCGATGGATTTTCCAAATTAGGGGCCAATGGTGACTAACGAGAACTCGAGTTAAGGATGCTTGAGCAGAGAACTGGAAGGGAACTGGAGACAGTCCAGACCCCTGACTGAGGAAGTTCTGCCGTGAGGAAGAGGAGGAGATGGGTGGGAGACGCAAGGGACATTGGTGATGAGATGAGGAGATGTGGAGGAGAGAGCTGAGAGTGAAATCACAGAGAGGGAGGGGGTGCTGTGTGGTGCTGTCAGTAGGAGGCGGAGGGTAGGGTCTGGCGCACAAGTGGTTTAGAGAGGCGCATGGGTAGTTTTTCCACCATACAAGGCAGGGAGGTTTTGCTGATCCTTTCAGTTGTCTCAAGAAAGCGAGTTCTGGGTCATCTATCATCTGAGTAGGAGGATGGGAAGGAGATGATGGAAACTTATTCATCATCACATTTTAATTAATTAATGGCTTGGTTTTTCTTTTACAAATATAAAATTTGTTCCTGTGTTATATGGAGAAAGAATATGGGCCAGATAGAAGAGGAGAAGAAAGAGCCCAGAGCATCCTGAGAGCCCAAGAGAAACTCCAAATGAAGCTTCTGGTGGACACGGAGAAGAGTAACTGATGTCTTCTGAGACAAAGAGAACCTGACAAAGCAGAATAAGAGATATCGGTGCTTCGGCTGAACAAACTTTCTATTCTGAGGGTTAAGTGCATCCTGTGTGTCTCAGGTTAGTTGACTGCACTTTAGGAAAAGCAAAACAGAAAACAGAACATCAGAGCAAGTGCCAAAGATAGGAATCACTCCTCAGGAGACAGCAAAGCTGAGCTAATTCTGCACATACAATCAAATATTAATCGGCTTCAGTTTGAAGTCTACTTCAAATGTGGAATAAAAACAGTGGACAGGCATGTTCTTGGGAGAGGTTCTGACATTCCCACATGTTCCCCACATTCTTGGCCTAATCCCAGAAGACTAGGTTTGGCTTAAGGCACCTAGCTGTATAAAAATAAATAGTATGATCCAACCACCCAACCACATTTTATTGGGATTCATAATTGATGATGACATAAAGATGATGGAATTCTCCTTAGTGTAGGAGAAAGGGCTACTTATCACAACCTTTAAAAAATAATCAGGTGAATTTCTGCTTACATTTTATTTCAAATAGCATGTGACAACATAGAATTTTTTTTTTTTAATTTAACGTCTACTTAAATTCTATAAGCCACTATGTGAGATGATTAAATTTTTAAAATCAATGACAAACTGGGATCAGCATCGCTGGGGTCTCTAGGCACTTGCTGAGACAGAAGGGGAATTCTGGGGGAGCCGCACGTAGGAGGATTTATGAGTTCTGACGTGGAGATCAATGTTGCTGGCCTGTAGACACTTCTGAAGAACAGGCCAGGCAGTCAGTCAATCTGTTAGATGGATCCCAAACCAACTGTCCACCACATGGTTTTTATGTAACACAATTTCCCACTGTTTCTGCTAAGCTTACAGACAACAAGATAAATAAAGGGTCACTTCTCACCACAGGGCCTCCATCAGCTGGAACTAGAGTGAGCCCTTTGACACGGGGTGTTCTGCACAATCAGTTCTTGAAAATTGCCTTTGCTTACTCCCAGCACCAGTATCAAATGCCATTCACTACAACAGCTCTCAATTTATGAAACAATTGTAACGACAAAAATCTACTAAGGAAATTCAATAAAAGCTGACACCACAAAAATGCTATAAATCACTAGAGGAAACAGCTCCATGGATCAATTAGCAGAATATTGGCAAAAATGCTGCAAAGTATTTGACTAAGAGTCGGACACGACTGAAGCGACTTAGCAGCAGCAGCAGCAGCAAAGCCGCCTATCCAGTGAAAGAAAATGACTAGATCTGCTGCAGGAGGGTGGCATGGTTAGTGTGTGTGTGTGTGTGTGTGTGTGTATGTTTGCATGCGAGGGAGAGAGTGAGGGGCCAGAGAGACTGTGAGTAATCAAGTTGCTGCTGCTAAGTCACTGCAGTCGTGTCCGACTCTGTGTGACCCCATAGACTGCAGCCCACCAGGCTCCTCCATCCATGGGATTTTCCAGGCAAGAGTACTGGAGTGGGGTGCCATTGCCTTCTCCATAGGGATGAATTAATGACCTACCAGGCTGTAAGGCAGCTCCATCATTTGGGCAGATGCTTCTCGCATCTACATTACTTCCTCCTCTTGCCTTTTCAAAAACTTAACACTATTTTTTCCATATTGACAGTCTTTATGATAGAAAAAACAATGCTAGTTATGAATATACAATAAACAAAAGCAAACAGAGAGAAACAAAAAACCACCTCAAATCCCATCACCCCAAGGTAAGCACTACTGATACATCAGAAATTTCCTTCCCAACTATTTTCAGTGCAAGTATAAGTGCTTTTTAAGCCAAAAATACTGTGCTACAGGGACTTCCCTGGTGGTACAGTGGTTAAGCCTTCCTCTTCCAATGCAGCAGGTACGGGTTCAATACGGATTAGGGGGCTAAGATTCCACAATGTAAAACAGAAGCAACTTTGTAACAAATTCAATAAAGACTTTTTAAATGGCCCACATAAAAGAATCTTTAAAAAATTATTATGTTGCATATAGCAATAATATTGTACTGGACTTCTATATCATGTCAGAAATAATTTTTATTTTATTAAATCTTAATTTTTTTTTTAACTTTTTGGCCAAACCAAGAGGTATGCTAAATCTTAATTCCCTGACCAGAGATCAAACCTGTGTCCCTGCAGTGGAAGGTTGGTCTACCAACCGCTGGACCACCAGGGAAGTGTCTTATTAAATATTCTTAGGAGGTCTGTTTTATAAAGGTTATATATTATTATCATTTCATATTATGTTACTTTCAGTACTTTAAGTAATCTTTTTGTTGGATTCTGTAAGATATTTCTAATTTTTCACTATTGTAAATACACAGCAAATAAACAACTAATGCTTATTCTTTGTACCAGTATCTGTCCTGTTTAGTTATTCTCTGAAGATTCAGCATAGTCTTGATGTGATCTGCCAAACAGCCAGCTAAAGCACAAGAACTCGGCTCATGTACACTTCCTCTGCATTTTTTGAGTGCCGGACCTAGTATATCTTCAGTGGCACTGAGTAGTATTGTTTAAAATGTTCAGTTTGGTAGGCAAAATGGCAGAGTATTTTTTCATTAATTTTTGTCTTGTTTCTTAGTAAGGCTAAATATATTCTCACTGGTTTAATAATCTTTCACATGTATGACTCACACCCATCACAGTGTCTGGGACATCATAGGTGCTGGATAAATATATATCAGATGAATAAGCAACGGGGAGATGATTCATGTCTTTCCTATTTTTGAAATAGGATTTTACTGCTTTTCTTATTATCAAAAAGCACTTTTTACTACTTCTGTCCTGTGTTTAGGATGTGAAAGTAAAAGTCACTCAGTCATGTCCAACTCTGCAACACCATGGATTATACAGCCCATGGAATTCGCCAGGCCAGAATACTGGAGTGGGTAGTCTTTCCCTTCTCCAGAGGATCTTCCCAACCCAGGGATCGAACCCAGGTCTCCTACACTGCAGGCGAATTCTTTACCAGCTGAGCCATAAGGGAAGCCCAAAAATACTGGTGTGGGTAGCCTATCCTTTCTCCAGCAGATCTTCCCAATCTAGGAATGAAACTGGGTCTCTTGCATTGCAGGTTGATTCTTTACCAACTGAACTATCAGGGGATATTCATTCCTTTTAATAAATATGACAAAATTTATCAATATGTACTTGTTTTTTCATTTTTGTGTTTTTTTTCAAGTTACAGAGAGTTTAAAATTTTATATTGGCAAATATTTGGATTTATTTTCCATTATTATCATTGTTATTTTATGCTTGAAATCACACATCCAACTCAAGACAATATTCATCCATATTTTCTTTTGACTTACGATGTCACATTTAAATTTAACTCACATCTACTAGGGACTGGTATATGGCTAAAGGAAGAAAAGTATATTTAGGGTCTTTCAAAGTAGTTAATTTGTTGTGTAATATGTTTTATATTCAGATTTGTTTCCACTACTATTATTTACAAATTTTTATTAGGGTCAATTTCTGGGCTATGTATATGGTTCCACTGGTCTTCCATTATATGGCTATAGTAAAACCACACCATCTCAATTACTTTATTCCCCCAAGTTTCTTGGTTATGTTGTTCCATTTATTCTTCTAGATAATTTCTGGACTTGTTTAATGAAATACATACCATTTGTATGTGTTATACTCACATTAATCTATCTCCTTTAGACTTTAGATTTTCAGCCAACCTGTATAAGTGAAAACTGAAAGTTTCAATGGAAAACTGAAGTTACGTAAAGTTCACGTTTTCACCCCAGCCAACTGGCAGAGCTCTAATATATCTCAATCTTATGTCCCTTAGTGAGATTTTATATTTTTCTTCAGAATTTCCACATACTTCTTTTTAAAGCTATCTCTAGGTACTTTATAAATAGAATATTCTTTCCCTCACATTTTCCAACTTGATATTCCTGGTTTATATGAAATCTATTGATATCTATTATACTGATTTTGTGTCCTGATACATATTATTTAATTTTTAAATTCTAATGATATTTCAGTTGAATCACTGCAGTTTTTTAGTTCAACAACTGGACATCTTCAAATGTGATCTTAGATTTCTTCTTTTTTATTTTTATGGCATGCTTCTCTTTTCGAAAAAATATTTAAATTTTAAAATCATCTGTTTGCCTGCAATAGGTCTCAGTTGTCTTACTTGGGCTTCTCTTACCTTGGGTGTGGGGTATCTCTTCACAGCTGCTCCAGCAAAGTGCAGCTGCTGCTCCTTACCTTGGACGAGGGGTAACATCCACTGGATCATGGAAAAAGCAAGAGAGTTCCAGAAAAACATCTATTTCTGCTTTATTGACTATGCCAAAGCCTTTGACTGTGTGGATCACAATAAACTGTGGAAAATTCTGAAAGAGATGGGAAAACAGACCACCTGGCCTGCCTCTTGAGAAATCTGTATGCAGGTCAGGAAGCAACAGTTAGAACTGGACATGGAAAAACAGACTGGTTCCAAAGAGGAAAAGGAGTGCGTCAAGGCTGTATATTGTCACCCTGCTTATTTAACTTATATGCAGAGTACATCATGAGAAACGCTGGACTGGAAGAAACACAAGAAAAACAAGCTGGAATCAAGATTGCCGGGAGAAATGTCAATAACCTCAGATATGCAGATGATACCACCTTTATGGCAGAAAGTGAAGAGGAACTCAAAAGCCTCTTGATGAAAGTGAAAGTGGAGAGTGAAAAAGTTGGCTTAAAGCTCAACATTCAGTGAAGATCATGGCATCCAGTCCCATCACTTCATGGGAAATAGATGGGGAAACAGTGGAAACAGTGTCAAACTTTATTTTTCTGGGCTCCAAAATCACTGCAGATGGTGAGTGCAGCCATGAAATTAAAAGACGCTTACTCCTTGGAAGGAAAGTTATGACCAACCTAGATAGCATATTCAAAAGCAGAGACATTACTTTGCCAACAAAGGTCCATCTAGTCAAGGCTATGGTTTTTCCTGTGGTCATGTATGGATGTGAGAGGGACTGTGAAGAAGGCTGAGAGCTGAAGAATTGATGCTTTTGAACTGTGGTGTTGGAGAAGACTCTTGAGAGTCCTTTGGACTGCAAGGAGATCCAACCAGTCCATTCTGAAGGAGATCAGCCCTGGGTGTTCTTTGGAAGGAATGATGCTAAAGCTGAAAG
>NW_011495058.1:5520225-5532087 GCF_000754665.1 Bison bison bison
CTGAAAGTCCAGTACTTTGGCCACCTCATGCAAAGAGTTGACTCATTGGAAAAGACTCTGATGCTGGGAGGGATTGGGGGCAGGAGGAGAAGGGGACGACAGAGGATGAGATGGCTGGATGGCATCACTGACTTGATGGACATGAGTCTGAGTGAACTCTGGGAGTTGGTGATGGATGGGGAGGCCTGGCGTGCTGCAATTCATGGGGTAGCAAAGAGTCGGACATGACTGAGTGACTGAACTGATAAGTGCTTGAGAAATGCCCCAGTGTTCTATGTACTGGTTATTCTTTAGATTCGTTGCATTCATAGATGGCTGATCTTGCCCTTTCTATTTTTTTAGCTCTCCAAGTATCTTCTCTAGTTTCATCCACTCCTGTAATGAAATTGTCTTCCCAACCCAAATATGTTCCAAATGTTTACTTCTTGGAACCTTGAAATACTGTGTATTGTAGGGAAGTGCCAAGAGAGCAGTAAATGGGTGTCCAGGTCTGGAGTCTCAGACGCAGCCTCCTGAAGGAAACGGCATTCACAGCAAGATGTGAGGCTATTTCTAAGGCCTCCTCAGACAGCCATTTTGCCTTTTTGCAATTCCTTTTCTTGGGGCTGGTCTTGATCACTGCCTCCTGTACAGTGTCATGAACCTCTGCCCATAGTTCCTCATTCCTGGCACAGAGCAACTAAAACCCTTGGAATTTCCTGCATGATGGGAGTGCTTTTGTTATTCACAGTGACCCCCACCCTTCCCTTCAACCATACCTGAGTTTATGCTACTGAAGTAACTCTCAGTGGATCCCTTCAGTATGAGGGCTGGTTAGCCAAAAAAACCAAAGATGTGATTAAAGAGTTGAAAGTTTCAAACTGCAGTAAGGTGAGAGGGGCTAGAGTTGACCAGTGATTCAATCATTTATGTCTATATAATGAAGCCTCCATAAAAACCCCTAAATATATGCATATAGCTGATTCACTTTGTTGTAGAGCAGAAACTAACATAACACTGTAAAGGAACTATACTCCAATTAAGAAAAAAAAAAAAAAAATCCCTAAATGGCAGTATTTAAAGGAACTTCCAAGATGATGAACACACCCACGTGCCAGGATAGTGGTGCACCCCAATTCCACAGAGACCGAGGCTCCTATGCTTAGGGACTTTCAGAACCTCATCCTATGTACCTCTGGATGTCCACTTTATATCCTTTATGATAAACTGTAGTAACAGGTACAGTGTTTTCCGGAGTTCTGTAAGTCATTCTATCAAAGCATCAAATTCCAGGAGAAGAAGCTGTGGGAATCCCAAGGGGCAGAACTTATAGTTGGTCTGCTGTAGGGTAGCCTGGGAACTCCACTTGCCAGTGGGGTTTAAGGTGGGGGCAGCGAGGTGGGACTGAGGCCTTAACTGTAGAGTCTACACTTCTCTAGGAGTTAGTGTTGCATTGAATCCAACTTTTGGACACCCAGTTGGTATCGGAGAATTGGAGAACTGGTATAGGGAAAGCACATGTTCAGTGTCAGACTTTGTGTTAGAATAAAAGACAAGGTGTTTTAATCTTATTAGTGTGAGTTTATGAGATTGCCACATTTGTAGGTCAAAGTAGGATGTTAGCAATTATGTGCATTTCAACACATGTTATCTGATATTAGGGTTTCTATCTCGTGTGCTTCCTTTCCATGATAAAATCTGTGCCCTTCTCCAAGTACGTCTTCCCTCAGCTGTCCAGGCACATGATAGGGTGTCATTCCCGGTTCCCTTGTGTTTAGGAGGGCCACTGGACCAACGACCATGCAGCACGTTTACCACTTCATGTTGAGCTGTTTAAATGGCTCTGCAGAACCTTTCTGAGCTCTCCCTCCCTCTGAGTGGCAGGTGGCAGCCCTGGAGATGGTGGCTGTCTATCACCCAGCACCTATGGTGACTACCGTGTGCAGAGCAGAATCATGGACTAGTAACTGAGTGAGCAAACGTAATATTTGTTTAAGTCACTGAGATTTGGAGGGGCTATTTGTTAGCACAAATAACCCACTGTAACCTGACTTACTTTCTGTCCACTTTGTTTTCCCAGTTTCTTTATTATATGAACGATATAATTTTGCTTCTATGTGCTCATGTTTTCACGGTAAATAAGAAAAAATGGAGGGATGAATTTAATATAATAAGTCATTTAGTCTAATTACCTTTATAAATTTCATGAAGGGAAAGCAGACAGTAGATACATTCATTTCTTAATAATAGTAAATATTTCTTACTGAAGACAGATGTCCTAAGAAAAGCAAAGAGCAAAATTGTTAGATTTATGCATTTTATCATGTCTTTGTATTTTATGAGTGGTTAATAATGAAAAAGAAATGCAAAGTATAGAGAAATATGAGCTTAAACTTTAAAAAATATAATACTAGAAAGAATAAAATAAATCCTAGAGCCTCTTTCTCTTCCTCCCTCCTTCCCTAGTATTTCTTCCTATGCTTTCATTATTGGTAACAGAGTTCAAAGTATTTTAGCAATAGATGATGTCCTCTATAGTACTAGTCCTGACAATAATATTTGCAATTTTCTACAATTCTTTGTGTTTATTAGTAAATTAATGAAAATCCACACCTGTTTGTCTCTTTGAAGAGGCAGAGATCTTTTTGTTTTTAGATGCTTTAGTGAAATTGCAATTTCCTCTCTGAGGGAAAAAATAATTATTCTCTCTTTAGAATGTAGAAATTAAATTGTACTGTTTTCTGTTTGCTACATAGGTAAGTAGTATCAGGACATGCAGATGAGTAAAGGTATTCAGCATCCTACCAGTCCTCAATAACCACTCTTGTACTTTGGGTATCTAGTCTTTTAAGTGCAACTTATGCATCAAAAGACTTTTGCAGGTTTGGGATAACCTGCTTTTTTCAGCAAACATAGAATGTGACCGTGGGGGTGATTCCCTCTAGCCAAGGTCAAACTGTGTAAGAGGCTGAATTGGGGGTGTGGATGTGAATGTATGGCAGGAGGAACTGGGGTGGGGAGATGGGGAGAAGGTCAGTGTAAACTAAAAACAAAGATATTGGCCCTGCTTATTTCCCAGGACTGCAAGCAGTTACTTATCCAGTCTTTTTGCTCTACTTAGAGAAGCTGTGCAGAGGAAACAAAGCCAGAAATCACATTTTTAACTATAATTATTTTTAATAGTCTGTTTCCCTGTAGAATGCACGTTAACCTCATTACTAGATTGACAACTCCTTGGAGAAGAAAACGAGGTCTTATATTTTCATAATGTAGTTCTGATAAAACAACTGCTAAATAATTATACAACTGATCTTTGGACAACATGGATTTGAACTGTGCATCCCCATTTATACGCGGATTTTGTTTAATAGTAAGTATTCCACGATCCATGGTCAGATGAATCCCAGGTGGGTAACCATAGACACAGAGGAACCTAACTGTAGATGTGGAGGAACCCTCAGAAATAGAGAGTTAACTACAAGTTTTTGACTGCACCCCAACCTCCATATTGTTCAGGAGTCAAGTACAGATTCATTTGGAAACATCGTAACATAGGAAACAGGACCCCACAAAGACTGAGTCTGAAGTCCACCTGAGTCTCCTCCAGCTCAGTAGTCATGGGTTCCTGGAAAAGGTTCATGACATACCCCAGTCTATTTTCTCATGGGTGAAATGATGATATCGATACCTTATTGGTTGCTGTGAATGTTAAATCACATAAAATAGAATAGGTGATGTGTAGATATTACTCAACGACTGATAGCTATTATTTTCTAACTTTCTTGTAGCTCCAAACATTTATCAATTTCTTAGATTTGTAGATTTTTACTGGTTAATTTGTCTAGGCAAGGAATAAGCAAATAACACTGAAAAATAAAAATCTGCCAGTTACTTGTTACAAGACAGAAGCACTAGTGATGGGCTCCTCACCATCACAATAAAGATATAATTGATATGGCCAAAACTCATTAAATCTGAGTATTAATCTGCCAACAGCCACTTGTTAAAAAAAAAAAGTATAGCCCTGGCATGAAAGAAAACACTTTCTGGCTGCTGGTGTGGTTATCCCTCCTGTTTAACTGAAGGCTTCAAGTAGGTGGAAGTTGTAACCTGTGCCACATATTCCAAGAGTCATAGAGCTGTCAGGTCCTGAGGCCCCACGAGAAGCAGCCAGGACACAAGGGGTTAAACTGCCTTGCCCATGGGGCAGAGCTTTCAAGGGTCACTAGAGGGCAGCAAACAGATGCAGACCAACAGCTGTGTAACCAGAAGCCATTCAAGTAAAGACTGCTCCTTCTGCCCCATCCAGAGACCATACCTGGGAAGCTAAACAGAGCCCAGCAGCAAAGTTGGTACTCCAGACAAAAGGTTTTTAAGCAGAAAAGACAATTTTATCTACACCCAAGACAATCTACCTTCTCAATGTCAATAACTCTCAAATATTCATCTCTAGCCCAAACCTATCTTCTGAGTTTCCTGCCTATATATCCACATGAATGTCTCTGTCTCCTGAAATTCATCATCTTTATACTTTCCCACAGACAAGTTGGTGTAGGCGTCAGGAGGATATTCTCGTGAGTTGGACCATCACCTCTCTTCATCTTCACTGATACCACCCAAGTCCATGCCACCACCATGTCTCACTGGAATCACTCCTACGCCCCTCTATTCTCCTCTCAGCTACACCGGTGTGCTTCTACTTTATCCAGAGTTTAAAGAGTTTTTCATAACACAAATCTGTTTAAACGGTCCCGGCTGCTGAAAATTCTTTGAAATTTCCCCCTTTTTCTTAGAGTGAAAACAGAAATCCACATTGTAATCTGTAATAGCTAGTCTGGCTCCTATCTTTCGCTTGACATCTGTGTTCCACCTACTTTGAACCTTTCAGTTTTACCATGTAGCAAGTTTCCTCTTGCCACAGGAATTCTGCACATACCTGGAACATCTTTTCTACTCTTCTCGTACTTAACATCTCATCCTTCAACTCTTGGCTCAGACGATACTTCCTTGAGGAAGCCTTTCCTGACCCTTCACTAGGTCATGCCCTTTGTTATCTGCCTTAGAGCATGGTATACTCTTCCTCCACACAACCTTTCCCAACTTGAGATCTCTTTTCATTGCCTTCTGACTTTATTCTTGATAAAAATCAGCCGTGATATTTTTGGTCATTGTTCCCTTGTATGTAATGTCATTTTTCTCCTGTGGATGCTTGCATGATATTTTCCTCTATCTTTGGTTTTCAGAAATTTGACTGTGATGTGCTTAGGTTCCTTTACAATTTGGAGTTCATTGAAATCTTGGATTTGTAGATTGAAATTTTCCCATAGTATCTGAAAATTTCCAGGTGTTATTTCTTCAAATTTATGTTCTGGCCCATTTTCTCTCTCTCTCTTTTCAATTTGGGATTCCAAATACATGTATGTTAGGCCACTTGACAGGTAATTGATGATCTGTAAAGTGTCTCACAATAGTTTTCTCTGTGTCTTAGTTTTAACACTTCCTAACCAGTCTTCAGGTTCACTGATCTTTTCTGTCACAGTTTCTGTTCTTCTGTTAGGCCACAGACTGAATGTTGTGTTCCCCAAAATTCATATGCTAAAAACAGTCCTCAGTAGGATGGTATTAAATGAGGGCTTTGGGATGCAATTAGATCATAAGGGTGAAGTTCTCATAAATGAAATTAATGCCTTTACAAAAAAGGCCCCAGAGAGATTTCTCATCCTTTCTACCATATGTGGTTACCACCATAGGAAGTGGGCTCTCACCGGACATCAAATCTGACCACGTCTTGGTCTTGAACTTCCCAGCCTCCAAAACTGTGAGCCATATATTTCTGTTTATAAGGCACTCATTCTATGGTATTTTGTTGTAGTAGCCCAAACAGACTAAAATACCCATCTAATCTATTTCAGGTAATTTTACTCTAGAATTTCTATGTGGTTCTTTTTCTTATGGTTCCCATTTCTCTGCTGAAATTCATCTACTCATCCACTGTAGCCATCTTTTTAAGAAAATACCTGAATGTACTCACAATAGATGTTTAAAAATCCTTCTCTTTAGTTCTCATATCTGGTTTATCTATGGACCTGCTTCTGCCGATAGATTTTTTTGTTGATTTATCACATTTCCTTGCTTTCCTGCATGTTTTGTAATCTTCTAAATTATCTCTTAAACATTATTCATATAAAAACAACAGAAATATTTTTTGATTTGTTTTCCCACTCAAGTTCTAGCTCTTTCCTAATGATCACTTGAGGAGCAAGTGATCCTTCATATTTTACTAAGAGGTGAGCTGGCTTAAATCTGGACTACATCTCCCATGGCTAGATGCATGGATTTTCTATCCTAGCTTTCACCCTACAGAAGCCACTCTCTACCCTCAACAATTTAACTGCCGCCTAGTTCACAAACTTTGCCTCTGCCAGTTCCAAAACACACGCACGCACAAATCTTTTTGCCAACAAGTTAGACCAATGCCAATGACAAGTCTATGAGCATAGGTTGTTTAACAAGCAAGTAGGATATTTTCAATCGCCCTTGATTCCTATTAGACAAATGGAGTGTTTCTAGATTTTCTGGGCCAATACATCAAAAAAAAAAGCCTGAGTCTGAACTGCCTGTCTATATTCCTATTCAATTATGCTAGTTTAGTCCTGTTTTTGAGCTATTCCTGACCAAGATCTACCTGAAAATAAAGTCTATAATTAGTCTCAGTAGCTGTATGCCCTCTGAGCTTCATATTAAAACATTATACTAGAAAAGACATGGGGACATGGGATTTGAAGTTAAATGAACCTGAGTTTGAATGCTAGCCCCACGACTTTTTATAGCTGGGACACTGGCATCTTATTAAGCTTTCTGAGAACCAATTTCGTTACTCATAGATGGAGAAAACAATATCTGCCTCATAGGATTGGGAGGACTTAACGAGCATTTAATAAGTAATGAGCACTGAATGAAATCTTGCCATATGCCAGGTATTAGGCTAAGTGCTTCATCCATGTTATCTCATTTAAATGTCACAATGTTCTTTGTAGTTCATACTGTTATTATTATTCTCATGGTGATATGAAAAAATTGAGTTTTAAAGAGGCAAAGTCATTTACCTCTGTCATGTAAGTCAGTAGTGGTAAAACAAGGATATAAACCTAAAAAATCTGAAGAAAGGGCCTATAGTTATATTTATTGACCATGCTTAAATTCCTGGAACTTACTGACCTTCAACATAGTGCTTTTACTATTAATAATTAATATCACTAAAATTAATAATGCAAATAAAGTAAATCTTCATTTAGTTGGCTTGGTCTAGATGACCATGTTTTAGATGTCTTGTTTTCCCACCAACTTACCACTAGAGGCTTCTTACTACGCCCCTCTGAGAGTCAGAACTCTGACCTGGACGCCATGCCTCTCGCTTAGGGCTCTAACCTGCCCTGCTAATATCAGCCTCCTTACCCATAAGGCAGAGTCCTGCTCAACTGCTTAGAAGAACATTCCCGGAGTGTACCCAAGGACTCATGTTAGTAGATGATACGTTTAAAAAATGCCATACAAATGCTGCTTTTCTGAATCTCCCTCTCATCACATACCAAACATTCTGAGAGCCCCTTCAGCTAAGAAATCAGATATAGTTTGTTTGACCTAGGGTTGTCCAGGTTTCCCTGTTTATGTGAACACAGAAGCCTTTTATGGACAACTATTGATTCCTCATCTTGGAGTGTTATATATATGTGTCTTCATGTAAACATCTGTGTCCTGTTCCCTTAGAATGCTCCACAGCCCTTAAAGCAGAAATCAGTTAAGGCTCACAGATTGCATGAATGATTGAAAGAGAAAGCAAATACCTAGCAGTAATCACTGTAACACAAATTGTTAATTGGGAAGGAGAAAAGAGTAGACATTTTTCCTTTTAGTTTCCTGACTCCTCTGTCAATTATACTAAAATGTTTAGACTAAGGTTGAAAGTGAAAGTGTTAGTCACTCAGTGTCTGACTCTTTGCGACCCCATGGACTGTAGCCCACTGGTCTCCTCTGTCTATGGAATTCTCCAGGCAAGAATACTGCAGTGGGTTGCCATTTCCTCTTCCTGACCCAGGGATCCAACCTAGGTCTCCTGCATTACAGGCAGATTATTTACCATCTGAGCCACCAGCCCACCAGACTCAGGTTGAAATGAAGTATAAACGGAACCAAACAAGTGATTCACAATACATTTGCTATACACATTTCTTTCCTTTTTGTGGGGGTGGGGAAGGGAATATATATTATCTATATACATTTCTTTCCTTTTGGGGCCACACAGAGAAGGGAGATAAAGAGGAGGATAATCTTCCTAGGAAATGTTGCTTTTAGTGCAGTGTCTCTTACTGAACTAATCACTCTCTTGGTAGACATTACACTAATGTATTACTTATTAATTATTCCAGTATTTGACTGTGATATTATTAATAAGGGGGAATTACTTCGGTGCTCATCTTTTACTCTACTACATTCTTACTAGGTTTGAACTGTAATTCTTCCTTTTTACAGTGCTCTGTAGGTCTCTTACTCCACACATAGCTTTATGACACAATAAACTCACCCTTCACATTCACTATTTTGGGTAGCATAATAAAGGAAATAAAGTCATTATTCTTTTTCTTGAAAACCCTCAAAATATCGATGAGGGCTTACTATGTTATGGACTGAGAGTGTGCAAGAACTTGAAGAGCAATTTCCCACAGAAAAGAGTAAAAATCTATCTATCTAATAATTGGGGCTGATATACAAGGTAAGGAGGAATACATTTTGAAAATTAAAAAGATGGTTCTAGAAAAGATCAACTAAAAAGTACTGGCTTGTCTTGTTTTTATACCTCTTCATATTAAATAATGAGATCATATTTTCTTGGTAGCAGGTGACATCAATTTTTAGAATAAGGAAGACAAATTGTCCTCTCTTACCTAATCAACTACAGTTCATGTTTCCATGTCCAAGTAAGCATCCTTTCCTCAGGGATACTTCCTAAATTCCAGTCCAGATAAAGCTCCCCACTTACCTATGCTCACAGAGCTATGTTCTTTGACTTCATAATACCTATATTGGCTACGATTTGAATGGGTTTCTCCTTTCACTGGACTCAAAGTCTGGAAAGTCACGGCTGGCTTTGCTCACCATTTTATCACCTGCACTTAGCACAGCATCTGGTCCAGAGTAAACCGGCCACAAATATTTATGAATAAGCAATATATTAAACAGAACATATTTGTGGAATAAATCTTGCTATAGGCAATGGTGATTGAAGTTCTCAAAACAACGTAGTGCAGTATCTGAAACAGTACTTGATTCCTTAACGGTTTTTATTTCTAATCTTTTTGCTTGGAAGTAGGATTCATGATCACAGAAAACTAGCCAATCTGATCACATGCACCACAGCCTTGTCTAACTCAAAGAAACTAAGCCATGCCGTGTGGGGCCACTCAAGACAGATGGGTCATGGTGGAGAGGTCTGTATTCTTGCCTTGAGAACCCCATAAACAGTATGAAAAGGCAAAATGATAGGATACTGAAAGAGGAACTCCCCAGGTCAGTAGGTGCCCAATATGCTATGGGAGATCAGTGGAGAGATAACTCCAGAAAGAATGAAGGGATGGAGCCAAAGCAAAAACAATACTCAGCTGTGGATGTGACTGGTGATAGAAGCAAGGTCTGATGCTGTAAAGAGCAATATTGCATAGGAACCTGGAATGTCGGGTCCATGAATCAAGGCAAATTGGAAGTGGTCAAATAAGAGATGGCAAGAGTGAACATCAACATTCTAGGAATCAGCGAACTAAAATGGACTGGAATGGGTGAATTTAACTCAGATGACCATTATATCTATTATTGTGGGCAGGAATCCCTTAGAAGAAGTGGAGTAGCCATCATGGTCAACAAAAGAGTCCGAAATGCAGCACCTGGATGCAATCTCAAAAACCAAAGAATGATCTCTGTTTGTTTCCAAGGCAAACCATTCAAAATCACGGTAATCCAAGCCTATGCCCCAACCAGTAATGCTGAAGAAGCTGAAGTTGAATGGTTCTATGAAGACTTACAAGACCTTTTAGAACTAACACCCAAAAAAGATGTCCTTTTCATTATAGGGGACTGGAATGCAAAAGTAGGAAGTCAAGAAACACCTGGAGTAACAGGAAAATTTGGCCTTGGAGTACAGAATGAAGCAGGGTAAAGGCTAATAGAGTTTTGCCAAGAAAACGCACTGGTAATAGTAAACACACTCTTCCAACAACACAAGAGAAGACTCTACACATGGACATCACCAGATGGTCAACATTGAAATCAGATTGATTATATTATTTTCAGCCAAAGATGGAGAAGCTCTATATAGTCAGCAAAAACAAGACTGGGAGCTGACTGTGGCTCAGATCATGAACTCCTTATTGTCAAATGCAGACTTAAATTGAAGAAAGTAGGGAAAACCACTAGACCATTCAGGTATGACCTAAATCAAATCCCTTATACAGTGGAAGTGAGAAATAGATTTAAGGGGCTAGATCTGATAGATGGCCTGATGAACTATGGACGGAGGTTCGTGACATTGTACAGGAGACAGGGATCAAGACCATCCCCATGGAAAAGAAATGCAAAAACGCAAAATGGCTGTCTGAGGAGGCCTTACAAATAGCTGTGCAAAGAAGAGAAGTGAAAAGCAAACAAGAAAAGGAAAGATATTCCCATTTGAATGCAGAGTTCCAAAGAATAACAAGGAGAGATAAGAAAGCCTTCCTCAGTGATCAGTGCAAAGAAATAGAGCAAAACAACGGAATGGGAAAGACTAGAGACCTCTTCAAGAAAATTAGAGATAACAAGGGAACATCTCATGTGAAGATGGGCTCGATAAAGGACAGAAATGGTATGGACCTAACAGAAGCAGAAGATATTAAGAAGAGGTGGCAAGGATACACAGAAGAACTAAACAAAAAGATCTTTATGACTCAGATAATCATGATGGTGTGATCACTGACCTAGAGCCAGACATCCTGGAATGTGAAGTCAAGCGGCCCTTAGAAAGCATCACTATGAACAAAGCTAGTGGAGGTGATGGAATTTCAAATCCTGAAAGATGATGCTGTGAAAGTGCTGCACTCAATATGCTAGCAAATTTGGAAAACTCAGCAGTGGCCACAGGACTGGAAAAGATCAGTTTTCATTCCAATCCCAAAGAAAGGCAATCCCAAAGAATGCTCAAACTACCACACAATTGCACTCATCTCACATGCTAATAAAGCTATACTCAAAATTCTCCAAGCCATGCATCAGCAATACGTGAACCATGAACATCCAGATGTTCAAGCTGGTTTTAGAAAAAGCAGAGGAACCAGAGATCAAATTGCCAACATCTGCTGGATCATTGAAAAGGCAAGAGAGTTCCAGAAAAACATCTATTTCTGTTTTATTGACTATACCAAAGCCTTTGACTGTGTGGATCACAATAAACTGTGGAAAATTCTGAAAGAGATGGGAATACCAGACCACCTGATCTGCCTCTTGAGAAACCTATATGCAGGTCAGGAAGCAACAGTTAGAAGTGGACATGGGACAACAGACTGGTTCCAAATAGGAAAAGGAGTACGTCAAGGCTGTATGTTGTCACCCTGCTTATTTAACTTATATGCAGAGTACATCATGAGAAACGCTGGGCTGGAAGAAGCACAAGCTGGAATCAAGATTGCCGGGAGAAATATCAATAACCTCAGATATGCAGATGACACCACCCTTATGGCAGAAAGTGAAGAGGAAGTAAAAAGCCTCTTTTTGAAAGTGAAAGAGGAGAGTGAAAAAGTTGGCTTAAAGCTCAACATTCAGCAAAGTAAGATCATGGCATCTGGTCCCATCTCTTCATGG
>NW_011495058.1:5532187-5548051 GCF_000754665.1 Bison bison bison
TATGCAGAGTACATCATGAGAAACGCTGGACTGGAAGAAGCAAAAGCTGGAATCAAGATTGCCGGGAGAAATATCAATAACCTCAGATATGCAGATGACACCACCCTTATGGCAGAAAGTGAAGAGGAAGTAAAAAGCCTCTTTTTGAAAGTGAAAGAGGAGAGTGAAAAAGTTGGCTTAAAGCTCAACATTCAGCAAAGTAAGATCATGGCATCTGGTCCCATCTCTTCATGGCAAATAGATGGGGAAACAGTGTCAGACTTTATTTTTGGGGGCTCCAAAATCATTGCAGATGGTGATTGCAGCCATGAAATTAAAAGACGCTTACTCCTTGGAAGGAAAGTTATGACCAACCTAGATAGCATATTCAAAAGCAGAGATATTACTTTGCCAACAAAGGTCCATCTAGTCAAGGCTATGGTTTTTCCAGTGGTCATGTATGGATGTGAGAGTTGGACTGTGAAGAAACCTGAGTGCCAAAGAATTGATGCTTTTGAACTGTGGTGCTGGAGAAGACTCTTGAGAGTCCCTTGGACTGCAAGGAGATCCTACCAGTCCATCCTAAAGGAGACCAGTCCTGGGTGTTTATTGGAAGGACTGATGCTGAGGCTGAAACTGAAATACTTTGGCCACATCATGCGAAGAGTTGACTCATTGGAAAAGACCCTGATGCTGGGAGGGATTGGGGGCAGGAGGAGAAGGGGATGGCAGAGGATGAGATGGCTGGATGGCATCACCGACTCGATGCACATGAGTCTGGGTGAACTCTGGGAGTTGGCGATGGGCAGGGAGGCCTGGCGTGCTGCGATTCATGGGGTCGCAGAGAGTTGGACATGACTGAGCGACCGAACTGAACTGAACTGATGATTCCAGATGAGGAATCAAAACAAATGGGTTAGCAACTTGGATCCCATTGGGCACACATTCAGCTTTCAGATGCCCTAATTTTTAATAATATAGAGCTGGGATTCTAATTGTTAATTCATTGTATTGATTCCCTAGGACATTGTGTTTCCCATTCTTGACTTGTAATCGAACTTTTCCATACATGTCTGCAATAAAGAAGAAGGGAGTGGGTTACTGAATGGAGTGCACAGAGATGATATAGGGTAGCCCACTGAGGAAAGTGGTCCCAGAGAAAGTAACTCAGTACCCTCATTTTAGTAACACCTCAGGGTCTTAGGGGTATAAGTGACTTTGATGGAGACAAATTTAAACAGCTAACAGTTACAATTGGTTCTGTGGTTTTCAAGGAAGTAGAGAGTGACTGTTTCTGGTGGAGGGAGGGCCAGTGTCAAGGAGGAGAGAAATGATGATTTAATGGAAGTAGAGTTGACAGGGAACTGGCTCCTCGCACACTTTCACACAGCATGTTCCAAGGTAGCTGGAGGTCTGAACCTTTGCTGAAGAAAATGGGGAAGGCAAGGAAGTTTTTATTGAGTTCCTGTGAATATGATGTCAGCAGATCGTATCCTGACTTAATGCTGATATGTGTGCTTTTGACACAACTTTCCAGTGAGAGTGCATGAGAGAATTCATGAAAAGGTGCAGATACATGTGCTACAATATAAGATTGGTAGACCATGTCATACTTCTAACAAATACCTAAATTGTGTTATCCTTCACTTATGCTATTTTACTTCACTATACTATTTTACCCTGAGTGGTCATTGATTTTCCTGTGCAAGAAGGATCCTCTGTGACTGGTCTCCTCAGGTTTGAAAAGACCTGAAGATAAGATGAAATTTGAGACTGACTCAGGAAACAAAGATATTTCCCGGACAATTGTTAATCTAACCTGTGGAGACTTATTAATAGTCAATCAAGATTTTCCGGGAAACTCCCCCTTAATATGAGCTTTTGGTTGAAAGACAGAAGTTTTTCTACATAGATCCTGGGCGCAAAGACTTGAGCCCTCTTCCAGGTTGCTCAGGGGGCAGCTCTAAGGAAGTCCCTTGCTTCCTCAGTTATCAAATGAAGGCAATTTCCTGTGATAGCTCTGTCCACCTCTTAAGATTGGAGGGAATGTTGTGGATTTTAAAGCACTTGGAAAATTGAAAGTAATAAACGAATAGAAAACAGTGTTATTGTAAGTGTGGAGTAAAGCTTGATGCAGAACTACCAGCAGTCATAATAAAATAATCATACTTAATCTGGCAATTTATGTTCATAGGCCTCTATACAGAGGCCTGGCTTCCCTGGTAGCTCAGCTGGTAAAGAATCCACTTGCAATGCAAGAGACCCAGGTTCGATTCCTGGGTTGGGAAGATCCCCTGGAGAAGGGAAAGTCTACCCACTCCAGTATTCTGGCTTGGAGAATTCCATGGACTGTATAGTCCATGGGGTCACAAAGAGTTGGACACGACTGAGTGACTTTCATTTCCACTTTCACTTTATACAGAGGCCCATTCTAAATTAAAGCTAATAAAGAACGTAGGTTTGTGTATACCAATTGATGTGTAAATGGAGCCTGCATCATTATCATCATCCCTGTTACCACCACCGCCTTCATTACCATCAGCATCACCATCATCCTTGTTGTCATCACTGTTGATGTTGAGCAACTACTGTCTCAGGCACGAGACAGGACCTTGCCCTTCATGTTACCATTAAATCCACAAGACTGCTCCATTGTTATCCTCATTTGAGAACAAAGGGGTTATGATAGGGACAGAGTAAAGGGACAAAGTAGGTGATTAAATAGTTAATCCCACTAGCAGATTGTAAGTAGAAAAGATATGAGAGACCCCTGTAAGTTAATGATTACTCAAACAAGGTTTGCTTAACCACAAAACCAAACAGGCTTGCTTAGCAACAAAACCATGCAATGGAAGCACGAGGCGTGCTCCAAAACAATAGAACAGTGGTGGCACGAGGCCCATATCCTGCATAGTGAACCCAGTAAGTTAGGACATGCTCTCTGCACATATAAAAAACAATAGAACAGTGGTGGCACGAGGCCCATATCCTGCATAGTGAACCCAGTAAGTTAGGACATGCTCTCTGCACATATAAAAAAACAATAATTTGTGGACCTATCCTGTCCATGTAGGGACAAAAAAACTCCACTGTCCAACCCGGAGGAGAAGTCAACGATGAAAGCATGACATCCACTCAAGAATGATACAGGTATTCTCCCCCTCCCCACTTTTCCTTTGATTATCAAACTGTAGCCCAGTAAGTTCTCAGGGCATGGCACCTTCTTGCCCACCTACTTGTAGGCCTCACAAGCATCCTATTCTAATAAATCACTTATCACTTTGTTTCTCACTAAAGTCTTTCAGACATAAAGGACTGGAGCTCTTCAGAGCTCCCTGGAATGCTACCTAATGGTTTCAGTTAGAAGCTCCATAAAGCTGCTACTGGTTCCCAAACTCATTCAGATATCAAAATAACCTGAGGGTTTTTAAAAAATGCAGATGCTTCGGTCTTACAAAAAACCTAAAGCAGAGACTCTATTGATGGATCCAGAGCAGTTGTGAATTTATTTCCAAGCTCTACAGATGGTTATTTTGAGCAGGTGGATTTGTGAATGACTGAGCTGAGTAACGTCTCCAAGGTCACAAAGCTGGGAGCAAAGCTGGACCCTAACCAGGCTGGTCCCTGATTCCCGTGTCAGTGCTTAACCACTTTTCTGTCTTGCCTGCCTGGAAATAACAATCTATTTAATTTAACAGCTGTCTTTTAATGACTTTAATTGGATTTTCCACACCCTACCTCCACTGTTAAACTATACTGCAAGATTACTTTTCCCTTAACGACCATTTAGATGTTTCAGATGAATGACCTAGTTCCCAAGGATACTTTATACCATGGCCAACTGTTAATGATATGGTGGCATTTACCTGAATATAATAACTACCAAAAATTAAGATCACAAAATGTGAGGGTCTGTGTTTGACTGGGGAACTCACAACCAGTGATCAGAGAATATCCATTCAGGGTTGAAGGAGTTTTTCTTGCAAGAGGCTGTTAGTCAAAGTGGATAGAGCCAATGGCTGTGGTGAAAGTATATGCTTTATCTACTTGAAGGTCTATGTGAATTTCCCAGGAATCTTATTAAAAAGCATATATTAATTTAGCATTTCTGGAGTGGGCTTGACAGTATACATTTCTAAGCTCCCAGCTGATGCTAAAGCTGCTGGGGATCCTAGGCAACTGTAGCCATAGAATGGCCATGAGGAGATCCACCTTCAGAAGAATGAGCACAGCCCTGATGAATGAGGATCAGACTGCCCCCTAGCAATGGGAATATTGGGTGGGGCAAAAAATTGCAGAGGACAGTCAGAGGTATCCTTCTGACAGGAGAAAAAGAACAGATGGAAGGCATGGCCCAGTAAAGCTGTATTATCTATTATGGAGTAGGGAAACGTTATTTGTTTAAGTAAATTTAAACACTGATTAGAGGGCTTACAAACATGTGGTTATGATAGTTACATACATTTGGAAATATTCTGTGTAAGTGAGTGAATTCTAGGTCAACACTGATTGACCAGCTGTGACAAGGAGAAGGGTGCTGCTGAACATTGAGTTTCTTGGGAGGATCCCATGAGCCAAGGATCCCATGGCACGTGCCCTGTCTAGCTCAGGGGACACCGCCTCTTGCAATCATTGTGGTCACACCCCTACCTGTCAGGTGATGAATGGCATGGTACTATGAAAAGTCAAACAGAAATGAAATAAACAGTAATTGGAACATGTGCTTTGGCTAATACATTTTGTTCTTCATGTCAGGGGAAGATTTGGTTGATGGATTTGTCTAAGGGACAAAGGATGAAATAACCAGAGAATGGGCTTTCATTTTAATTAGGTGGAACTGTAATGAAACTATAACTCTTAGAACATCTGAGTTATTTACAACCTGTAACTATCCAGAATGAAAATATACTAGGTGTTGTGAACTGCATTGAGTCTCCTGCTCTTCTGGGTCATGTGAAAGCAATCTGGGACTGCAAAAGGACAGGGTTCATTCTTCAACTAGATGGCTTCTCCAACTTAGCCTGGAACTGTGAAAGTTTGGTAGCACCTTGACAGCCCCTTGTAGCTAGCAGAAAGCATTGAGCCTACCTAAAGTGATTGAAGGGGAAGGAAGGAGGAGAAAGCTCCATGGGCCCATCTAGTTAGGAAGGGTTCTGATACAGGAAACATCACTGCTCTGAACTTCTGAAGGGCTGGCACCAAAATAGGCTGGAACCATGGCTGCCTTTAGAGGCAGGTAAGCTAAGTGGCAACAATGACAATCAGAAGGTCCTAACAGAGACCACATTCAGTTCTTGCCACCTACTGCCAAGCAGAACTGGAGCTCAGGGCTGCAAGAACTTTTGCTTTTTTTCCCCAAAGAAACCAATTTTTCTGTAAAATTGCCTATTTTTTTTTCTTACAGGTCATCAACAAGATCATATCCAACAAAAGCCACTGGCAGCTAAATAAAATAATGTCTTTAAGGTGTGTAGAGGTGGTAGTAACCATGGGACTGTATTTTTACACAAGTTCAGAAACAGCATGGGTTTTCAGAGATTGAACCCAGAAGTGGGATGCAGCAGCAGAGAAGGTGAACATGGTGTTTCCAGGCCCTCTCTTCCCCACACATGCTTACCCTGCTCTCTTTCTTCTTAGCCCCTCTCCATTCCTGACAACATGTTATAAACTTATTTGTGATGTTCACCTTCTGACAAGCCCCTCCCCTCAACCAGAATGAATTCTTCATGAGGGCAGGGGCTCATCCGTCTTCTCTTGGTTGTCTCTCCCACACATCGGCCGTTATCTGGTTCATAGCAGGTGCATAATTAATAGGTGCCCAGTGAATAATAAATGACTGATCCATGCCTTGATCTGAAACATCAAAGCCAGGAGGAGCTTGTGTTATAGGGCTCTTATGCCAGAGTCTGATGTCCAATTTCTAGGGGTTCTTGAGGTTGCTTTGGGTAACTCAGGATAATTCCTATCCAAAAATTTGAAGGAGAATAAAATAAATCCTAAATCCTGCTTCTACTTTGCTAAAAAAAAATCTGCAAGAGAGAAAGGCAAATACACATCCACTCATGTGTTTAGCTGTGATCATGAAAATCCTGACTTCTTGTCTGAAGCCGTGTAAAACAAGAACTTTCATTTAGAAAGCAGAGCTGAGTAAACAGACCCAGGACCCATATCTGCTGACACACGGTGCTGTACGGAGAGTGTAGCAGGACATTAGGAATGCTGCGTTCTCTAAGAATTCTGCACACAAATGGGCATGAGGGGATAAAAAGCAATGCTGGGGAACTTCTAGTTCTTGCTGAAAAAGAAAATTCTGGCTCTAAATCTAGCACTACCCAGCAAGAAGGGCATTTCCTCTGTGGCTGCAAATAAAGCTGGTACTCCTTTGCTCAAACAAAACCACTTATCATACACTACTTCAAATAAGCAAAGCTCCAAACAGCTAGCCACACATGCATGTTTTTGCCACCTGCTGTCTGTGCAAAATAGCTATGCCATGTGCATGCCCTAGTTTAAACCAATCTTTGAATTTCACACAAAAGCATTCTCCCTCTACCAAGCTCCTTTCCTAAAGTTAAGTCCACAAAAGGATAGAAATACATTTCCTGTTAAGTGAGGAAAAAAAAAGAAAGATGTTTAAAGGACAGTCCAGACCTTTTATAAAAGCACTTACTTTGAAAGAACAGGACAGATTATGTATTCAAAACAAGACACCTTCTACAGAGCAGACGGAGAAGTTGTTCACTGTCCCAGCCTTGCTCTGGGCTTGCAGCTCCGGTCCTGCTGGGGGTAGTTAACAGAATCGGTTGAGCCTGCGTGGCCTGGTCCTCCAGGGCTGCTGCATCAGGATGACGCTCAGAACTATCATTGGGGCAGGCTGTGAGCAAGTCAGCAGGGCAGTCTTACCTCTGTGCTGAGGCTGCTGCTTTCTAATGAGAAAATACTGGTGGCAGAGCTCTCCCCTCAGGTTCAGGCAGACCCAAAGCACCCCAGATAATCCTAGTTCAAGGTTAGGGGAGCACCCATCACCTGTTGGGCAGAGGCAAGCAGACCCTGAAGAAGACATCCCTTGTCAGGTCAGACCCCTTCCAGACTCACTCAAGACTACTGGTCTCCTTGACATAGTTCCTTGACTCTGCCAAGGGCATGACTCAGCTCACCCGTTAGCAATGTGGATCACAGTATTTCTCTCTCCGAGTCCAGGAGGACTGAGTTCAAGGCAGTGACTGGAGAAAGGCTAGAGGGGAGACCATGGTGGTCCCTAACTTGGTAAAGTCGAAAGCTTGTGGCTTCATATGCAGGGAGATTTAGCTACAGTAGTCACTGCAGTACTGTGGCTTAGGACTCTAGAAACCGAAGACTATTTGGTGGGGAAGAAGAAGGAGAGTAAAGAGGAGAGGAGGGAGAGGGGAGAAGGAGCGAGAGGAAGAGGGGAAAGAAGAGAATCAGAGGAGGAGGAAGAGGATAGCAGTCAGCTTTTTAATTGAGTTTCCAAATCAATAAGTGTAGAGAATTAATGGTATCCCGACTTTCTATTGGTGTCAAGATGACAAATTGTAGGGTGGAACTGAGGCTTCTGATGACATTTTCCATTTATGCCTGGATGACACTGTAACTGAAAAGCCAGACAGAGCTATAGTGGAAGTTAAGGAGAGCCAGCTGTGCGCTTCAGACACCCAAGGATTCACACCTCGGTTTTCTAATTCATTCTAGACATGGAGCTCACCCTGTGTGGACACAAAGGGGTGGGATAAGGTCCAGGAAGTCTTGGGATCACTTTCAGTTTGAAATATATAACAAGAACACAAAATGTCAGGGAGCCATAGCATTCCTTTATCATATAGTCTGGGGTCAAGAAGAAGCAACAGACCAGGAACACTCCATAACTTAACAGAAGTTGTGAGCAGACTTGGGTCTACGGGGTGTTGGGTCAGGAACAGACAGGAAGCTGAGTGGAGCTGAGTCCTGGGCATCCTGGGGCCCTGCCATCTCTGGGAGATCCTGGGCACAGTCTCTCTGGGCCTCACTTTCTGTGTGAGAAGTTTTGAGATTCCTGGAATCTTAAAGGCCTATTCTTCTAAATCTCTTCACCTAGCACACGCCCTGACCCAGAGAGAAACCTAATAAGCCAGAGTTTGCTCTCTTTCTTCCACTCCCCTCCCTCCCACTACATTAGGCTGTGAATTCTGGCAAAGGATCACATCTTAGCACTGTCTCCCTGTCTCCAGCTGCTTCTGATCAAATTCTGAAAAGCCCAGAAAAACTGATTTTCTGAAGTCCCTGGAGGGTGTGGCAGATGAGCTTCTCAGAGAGCCCTTTAAGAAAGGACTCCACTGCCCAGCTTCCAGGAGGGCATCAGCTAACAACCCCCAACTCCTTCAGGTCCACCTCAGCCTTTGAGATGTGGTCTTCTGAGGGTGCTCTGAGCGACATGAGGCTACCAAGGCCTGGCTAACCCCACCCAATATGAGTGTTTCAAAACAGGCAAGCATTGCTCCTGAGAGCTCACTGGTCTGGAAGAGACTGTCAGGCTGCAGTCCCGGCCTGATTCTTCTTCCTCTTCTCTTCCAGGCTTTACTTTTCTCATGAACAATCAGCATCTATGTCCTCAGGGACCCAACAAACACAGAGATGCTAATCATTGTAACACACAAGCCATAAGGTTTGTTTGTTTTTCCAAAATGGAGCTTTGAGAGGTTTCAGGAAACTTATCTTTGAGCAAGAAGACCCTCTTTGTAGCATAATGATCTGCCTTGTAGATTCCTTCTCCATTGTCTTGTTCATAAACACTTAGTTCCCACCAGTTGTAGCAGTTCTCAGCCAGGGGTGCCTATTAGACCTTTTTAACAGCTAGTAATGCTGCACACTCATTTTGCAACATGGTAGATCTTCTTGGAACATATTAGGAAGGTGTAGAAAACCTTGGGATCATTTTTTATTTTGAAGATTTAATCAAAAAAGGCAAAAGTTATAGGGCCAGAAGATTTCCTTTATCCTACAGAGTTGGGGACAGGAAGTTTTACAGTGACTTGCAATGGAAACTGGGAATAAAGCAGCTGATTCTGTCCCCTCGGGTTTCCAGTGTCATTGTCATGCAAGAGGTTGTGGTTATGATTGCATTTCATAAACTATGTCCTTTGGGAGAATCAGCTGTGATTGCTGTCTTCTCTTTCTTGTTAATCAGGGAGTGCTCACTCACATAAATGTCAGGGGAGGATGCTCAACTGTTGTGTTTCCTGGATCACTGAATAAAATCCCCTGAGATAATGTGTGTGCCCACTTAACTGTGCTACTAGATTCAGAGAGTTTTATTTCAAGGAACAGTTTGTATCTGAAAATGCAGAGGAGCTGAGATTCCCTGGGACGGGGAAGTCCCCACTTTGCAAGGATGTTAGTCTTGGAAAGAGAAAAGGGGGGACATTCTACCAAAATGTTAAATGCACCCAAAGGAACTACTTGATATTTTTAAAAGGCTTCTCAGTATATCTTTACATCCAAAGAGAAAATTCAGAAGTCCCAGCAGGGTATAAGCAGATGAGAGTGCCATGCATTGGGAAAAATGTTCTTTTAGCAAAAGTCAAGTGTTCCCCAAATGGGGAAGACTAGGGGTGGGAGTAACCGGGTGAACTTCGAGAAAGCAACTCTGACAGCACAACAGACTGGGATGTGCCATAAGAAAAGGACATTTAAAGTCACCACACTCTGACTGTCCCTGGACATTTAGCAGCACACAACTAGGTCCCAATTTAATTCTTCCTGAATATAATACACAAAATGCTCATTCTCTAAATGCATTCCTCAAAACTCACTCATTAAGAAAGCACCCCTCTGGGTGCTCTGGAAGTGGTGCCCTGGGGTGAGATGGAAGAGAAGGGCTGAGCTTGAGGCCTGCTCATCCTGCTACAGGCTGGGCACCACCGGGACACTTAAGGAACATCCCCATGCATTCTTATCCTAGCTGAACGGTTATTTCAGGGATTAGTTGAATCTGCACTTGAATATGCTTAGTACATTTGTGAGGCACTGCGCAGATGTAACTTTTATTATTTGTAAACAAAAGCCTCATTTCAAGATTGGCTGAGTGCATGCTCCCAGGGCAGCACCAGGGCCCATGGACAAGGATGCTAGCTCAGAAAGCCTGGATGCGTTTGAATCCCTGCTCCTCACTTACCCACTGGGAGACTTAGAGCACTGACTGAGCCCTCTTTGGCCCAGTTCTCTAGTACATCAATGGTCATATCTACCTCTTCAGATTGTCGTGAGTGGAGAGGAACTGACACAAGAAAAGTGTGCAACACAAACACTGATGCACCGTGCATATGTGCAAATAAGTAAATATGAGCTGTGATTTTTACAAGCCAGGGCTGCACCCACAAGTCGTAAAACTGTGCAATCCTAGCAGCAGAGGACTTAGAGGGAAGTTTGAGGGGATCTGGAAGAAGGATCCTCTGGGAGAGCCACCAGCTGCTTGAGGCCCACTGCAATGAGCTGGTAACCTCCCAGTGGCTGGTTCCACTCAGAATCAGCAGGAGAAATCATTGCTTTGATCTCTAGGCGTGCTTCTCCATGCCCGTATCAACTGCAAAGTATTCACCCACTCCCCAGCAGAGCTCCGAGCTGTCATTCCAGAAGGAGCGTCAGAGAGTGTTCGCTTCCAGGTACAAATTCACTTGTGACAACCGTACATTCACATCACACAAGAAGAACGCAACATGCAAAAAACATCATCTCAAAATGGAGCACAGTCAAATTTGGGGTGAGGGGGAGATGCAGGCAGTGGGGGAGGGGTGGGTGATGGATCTCAAATGTCAGGGCTGCACTGGAGAGAATTCCTGGGCTGGGGCAACCACAAAGGGCTCCGGGCTGAGGCACATTCCATTATGAGTGGAGTGGTTTATAATGGAATGACATGGATGGGTTCTTATAATCAGAAAAACACACTGACCTTCACACTACACAGGTGCAGCAGCATAATGACCCACCACGTGTATGCGCATCAATTCCTGGGGAAAGTCCAACGAGGTTAACTCAGCGTGTATCCCAAGCAAACAAAGTCAGTGACATTCCCCCCATGAAGAACGTTGTGCCCCATCCCCACCAAGAGACCTGGTTTGGGCAACTGACACATACAAGGAAAGATTACATGAGGCTCATACTCATTTTTTAAAAGTTTTTTTTTATGTGGGCTATTTTTTTAAAGTCTTTATTTAATTCGTTCCAATATTGCTTCTTTTTAACATTTTAGGTTTTTGTCTGCAACACCTGTGGGATCTTAGCTCCTGGACCAGGGATCGAACCCATATCCCTTGCATTGAAAGGTGAAGTCTTAACCACTGGGATGCCAGGCAAGTCCTGGATTATACTCATTTTGGAGAAAAAAAAATGGACCAATTAACAGCAAGCAGCATTATTTTATGCTGGATTTTTAAAGTTTAAGGGGTGAGAATCTTTCAGGAAACAAAGATTTGGTGTGGGAGCCCTACAGGGAGGGAGAGTTCTGTTCCTCCCCAGCTATCTGAGAAAACTATTTACAAGCATCCTCAGATATGCTCCACTTGTAAAATCCTTGCAACCACAAAGCAACCAGATCTATAGTTAAACTGCTGACATTTACTCAGATGTGAAGGACTCAAGAGGAAGCCCTATTCCCTTGCAGTGTATCACCCCAAATGGTAGCCAGGCACCACACCATCACCGCTTTAAATAGAAAAACCACGTCAACAATTAGAATTTGAAGAGAGAGATGCCAGGAAAACTGTGGGTGATATTCTATGAGGGTCTTCTTAATCTGGCTATCACTTTGGTTCACTAGTTTTTCATCCTCATTTTCTACACTTATCTTCCTCTGAAGGGAAAGTTGTGGTGAGAGTAACCGGTATGGTCTTATTTCAGAAGAAAGCAGTATGGGATGTCAGCTTTCCAAAATCCTAGTGAAACCTGGTGTTGCTGACAAATGTGTTCATGCAAGAAGCGAGTCGGAAGCTTTCACTCTGGGTGCATGGATTATCTTTCCATCCCTGGTCCAAGCAGATGTGAATAGGAAAGAGAGTTCAGCCTCCATGTCCTAAGATCCTGTTCTGTGCCAAGCTCAGGCTGAGTGCTCCTCGGCTCTGCAGGAGCAAGGCCCCTGTCCTGGACATGACCACTCCTCAGGCTGACCCAGCTCAGTTCCATCTGCAGGCTTTCCCATGTTGGAGGTCCCCAGACTCTCCTATAGTTACATGAGGGCTCATATTCCAACCGAAGGACTTTATTACTCTCTGAAAACTGACAACATCCACATTTCTTTGACAGCTTAGCACTCTCATCTGAAGTTCAAACCTAGCATTCACTGGAATTTCTCAGAAGCCCCCAAACACAGTGCAAAGGAGTTATTTATCCTCAGCTCTGACTCTGTAAGTCTTCCTCATCCACAAGATCTCCCATGAGGGAACTTGGATATCCACCTCTGGTTCTTTTTCTCCCCAAGCCCATCCTCTGCATCCAACCAAGTGACCAGTTCATTCACTCGTTCCTCTTAGCTGTTCTAGATATCTGTTTCTCACCATTTCCACCTCTTCCATCATGGTGCAAGCCTCCCTTTCCTCCTGAATCTCAGTTGATCCTAACTGGTCTCCATCCTCACCTTAAAGACCTGCTCTACAACAGGCAGAATGCTTCTCAAAAAGGGAACATCTGACCAGTTGTATTACTTTCTTGCTTTAGTGACCTCACACTTCTTTTAGGCTAAAGTTCTAAATACCAGTTTGAGACTTCTTCAGACAAATAGGCCAAATGGATCTGGCCCTGCCTCTCTCCCCACCACAAATGATATCCCCACTCCTGCTGGCCACTCAGGGAGTTTCACAGCCTTCCAAGGCACTCCCTTTTCCTTTCCTGGAAGCTGCATATGATGTTCCCTCATCTAAAACATGCTTCCCTCAGCCCTTTGTTCTCCACCTTTAGTTTTGGCTCATTCTGGGACCACCCCCCGCCCACCTCTAGCCAGAACAGATGCCGCTGGAATAGAACTCTGTATTTATTTTAGTAGTTTTGAAAATAATTTTAAAGAACTAGGTACATCATTTGTATAATGAGTGTATTGCAGAGTTGATCCAGCTTTCTCAGGGCTGGGGCAGTACAAGGAGTGTTCTCTACATGTAATGAGAATTGGACAAATGAATGAACAAATGATTGGGGACTGTCTATGCCCTTGAACTCACAGTCTAGGCTTTAGAAGATGTAAAAGGAGTCTTTTGTTGCATCTGCCCTAAGCCAAATTCTGGTCCAATTAATCAAACACACACACATTAGAAGAGATGGCAGAACAAAAAAAGAAAAAAGACCATTCAAATTAGATGTTACGTATTTAGTACTTAGCCTGGGGATACTGGAGTATTTCACTTTACAGTTTACTATAAATTGTTTTCTTACAATTTACTGTTTAACTGCAAAACTTGACTTTGTCAAATAAGGAGGTGAGCAGAAGTGGAGACTTTAGAAACAAAGTGAATGAGACAGAAAAGGATCCATCCCTTGAACCCCAAATCCTGTGCCACCTTATCAAAGAGGACCTAGACAGAATCCTTTTCCATGAGAATAAGCTGGAGCTGAAGGACATTAAGGAATGAAAGGGGCACCAAGTGATCTGTCTACATGAAAGTAACCACGTATGTCCCTACCCTCTGCTTTCAGACTGTCTAAGTTTCACATATCCACAGGGTCTCTTTCTAGGAATAAGCACAAAGAATTCAAGCACAGGAAACCCCATGAGAAATGACAGTTGACAGTATTAGGGATCAACAAAGTTGTACCTTGTAAATAACCTGAAGTTACACAATACTTTCTTCAAAGGTACCCATGATTTAAAGACAGCTTTAACCACTTCTTCTATTGCTCTCCAAGGGCTGAAACCCATGGAGAACACTCTTGGAGCCCAGGGCACAGGGCTGCAGGAAAGTCCAGTGAGAAGGACAACTCCGAAGACCCTGGCACCAGTGCCTACAGTAGAAGCCCCAGCAGGAGGGCATGGGCAGTACAGCAAGGACAGCGTCTGACAAGCTGTTCCTTCACTGGTCCCTGTGTCAGCTCTCCAAGCTCCTGGTATCCACTCTGTTCAGTAGATGTGTTGTTGTTCAGTTGCTAAGTCATGCCTGACTCTTTGCAACCCCGTGGACTACAGCACTCCAGGCTCCTCTGTCCTCCACTATATCCCAGAGTTTGCTCAAATTCATGTCCATTGAGTCGGTGATGCTATCGAACCATCTCATCCTCTGCAGCCCCCTTCACCTTCTGCCCTCAATCTTTCCCAGCAACAGGGTCTTTGCAAATGAATCAACTCTTCACATCAGGTGGCCAAAGTATTGGAGCTTCAGCATCAGTCCTTCCAATGAATATTAATGGTAATTTCCTTTAGGATTGACTGGTTTGATCTCCTTGCTGTCCAAGGGACTCTCAAGAGTCTTCTTCAGCACCATAGCTTGAAAGTGTCAAATCTTCAGTGCTCAGCCTTCTTTATGGTCCAACTCTCACGTCCATACATGGCTACTGGACAAATCATAGCTTTGACTATACAGACCTTTGTCAGCAAAGCGATGTCTCTGCTTTTTAATACACTGTCTAGGTTTGTTATAGCTTTCCTTCCAAGGAGTAAGTGTTTTTTAGTTTCATGGCTGCAGTTACCTACCACCTGCAGTGATTTTGGAGTCCAAGAAAATAAAATCTATTACTGCTTCCACTTCTTCCCCTTCTCTTTGCCATAAAGTGATGGGAATGGATGCCATGATCTTAGATTTTTGAATGTTGAGGTTCAAGCCAGCTTTTTTCACTCTCCTCTTTCACCCTCATTAAGAGGTCCAGTTCTTCACTTTCTGCCCTTAGAGTGGTATCATCTGCATATCTGAGGTTGTTGATATTTCTCCAGGAAATCTTGATTCCTGCTTGTGATTCATTCAACCTAGCATTTCACATGATGTACTTTGCATATAAGTTAAATAAGTAGGATGACAATATACAGCCCTGTCATACTCTTTTCCCAATTTTGAACCAGTCCATTGTTCCATATCTGGTTCTAACTGTTGCTTCTTGACTCATATACAGGTTTCTCAGGAGACAGGTAAGGTGGTGGTGGTACACCCATCTCTTTAAGAATTTTCCACAGTTTGTTGTGATCTACACAGTCAAAGACTTTAGTATAATCAATGAAGTGCATCCACTCTAGCACCCTGTTAAAATATCTCCAACAGCGCCCTTCTAATGGTCAAGGCTGAAAGGCAGCAAAAACTGTGAAATATGGGAAGGACGGGACACTGTGTCATTGCTACTGCCACCTGGGTAGGAGTCACCATCATTAAAAATCAAATAAGCCAGATAAGATACTATTCCAGGACCAATATTAACCCTGCTCTAATCACAATGAGCTATGATTAAAAACCCAATTCAGAAAGCATGACATTGGCCTTCAAGCCACAGGTGATTTATTGTTTGCTAAAATAAATTTAGTTTGGTTTTTCTCATGTTTCCAATCAGTCTGCATTTGTTTTTTTTTATTTTATTTTATATTTAAACTTTACAATATTGTATTGGTTTTGCCTAATATTGAAATGAATCCGCCACAGGTATACATGTATTCCCCATCCTGAACACTCCTCCCTCCTCCCTCCCCATACCATCCCTCTGGGTCGTCCCAGTGCACCAGCCCCAAGCAACCAGTATCGTGCATCGAACCTGGACTGACAACTCGTTCCATATATGATATTATACATGTTTCAATGCCATTCTCCCAAATAATCCCACCCTCTCCCTCTCCCACAGAGTCCAAAAAACTGTTCTATACATCAGTGTCTCTTTTGCTGTCTCGTACACAGGGTTATTGTTACCATCTTTCTAAATTCCATATATATGCTGTAT
>NW_011495058.1:5548151-5552317 GCF_000754665.1 Bison bison bison
TTTTTCTTTCTGGCTTACTTCACTCTGTATAATAGGCTCCAGTTTCATCCACCTCATTAGAACTGATTCAAATGTATTCTTTTTAATGGCTGAGTAATAATTGTGTATATGTTCCACAGCTTTCTTATCCATTCATCTGTTGATGGACATCTAGGTTGCTTCCATGTCCTGGCTATTATAAACAGTGCTGCAATGAACATTGGGGTACACATGTCTCTGTCAATTCTGGTTTCCTCAGTGTGTATGCCCAGCAGTGGGATTGCTGGATCATAAGGCAGTTCTATTTCCAGTTTTTTAAGGAATCTCCACACTGTTCTCCATAGTGGCTGTACTAGTTTGCATTCCCACCAGCATTTGATAAGTGGAGATTATTGAGGCAGAATGGATAAAAGTGAGCAATATACAAGATGACAGAATTTTAAAACAGTTTTGGAATTATAGAGTGTACATTTGCTGTCTAAAAAGCCAAGCCATGCAGATAATACAATGAAAAGTCACCCAAAATCTCACCCCCGAAGAAAGCCAGAGATTCTGATTGGCAGTGGGTTCTTCAGTTCTAAGGAGCTGTTGGAGCAAAGTCTAACCAAGGTGCCACCTCCTGGGTGGTGAGGTCCCCGCAGGTCCCACTGGCCTGAAGGTGGGTATCATGGGAAAGGAGACCCAGAGTTGCTGGCCTTCAAAGGAGGTTTGTACTACTGGAAGAGAATTTACACTGCCTTTAGGTGGATGTATCTCATATCCTCAGAAACCTGTTCAGCTACTACAATTATCCCACCATCATGACTATCAGTCATCTTAAGTTGTCCTCAGTATGGATAATTGACATCTAGGATCTGCTGAATTCTAAAGAGGGATGCCAAGTTGTAGGGACATTTAAATCTCTACAGTTTTCATTTCAGTAGCCCCAAGCCCTCAAGAAAATCTAATACCCTTCTTTTGTGAAGTGAAAGTCACTCAGTCATGTCAGCTCTTTGCAATTCCATGGAATATACAGTCCATGGAATTCTATAGGCCAGAATACTGGAGTGGGTAGGTTTCCCCTTCTCCAGGGGTCTTTCCTACCTAAGTATCGAACCCAGGTCTCCCTCATTGTGGACAGATTCTTTACCAGCTGAACCACCAGGGAAGCCTAAGAATACTGGAATGGGTAGCCTATCCCTTCTCCAGCAGATCTTCCTGACCCAGGAATTGAACCAGGGTCTCCTGCACTGCAGGCAGATTCTTTACCAGCTGAGCTACCAGGGAAGCCACCTGGTATGGTGAATACACATATACATGTATCCACTCTCCCCTCAACTCCCCTCCCATCCAGACTGCCACATAACACTGAACAGAGTTTCCTGCTACACGGCAGGACCTTGATGGTTATCCATATTAAGTATAGCAGAGTATACATGTCGATCCCAAACTCCCTATCTCTTCCTCCCAGTCTTCTCTCCCGGCAACCTTAAGTTCATTCTCTGTGAGTCTGTTTCTGTTTCATAAATAAGTTCAATTGTACCATTTTAGATTCCACATATAAGGGATGTCATATGATATTTCTCCTTCTCTGCCTGACTTACTTCACTCAGCATGACAATCTTGAGGTCCAACTTTGTGACCATGAATCCATTATTAGCACTACTGTTTTTTTTTACCATCTGACTAGTTTTGTTTCCTCTCAAGCTCATCTTTTTCAGTCCTTTGTCTGGATCCCAGTTAAATTCTCAGGAGAGGTAAGATTTACTATCAAATAAGGCTATGGTTTTTCCTGTGGTCATGTATGGATGTGAGAGTTGGACTGTGAAGAAAGCTGAGTGCCGAAGAATTGATGCTTTTGAACTGTGGTGTTGGAGAAGACTCTTGAGAGCCCCTTGGACTGCAAGGAGATCCAACCAGTCCATCCTAAAGGAGATCAGCCCTGGGTGTTCATTGGAAGGACTGATGCTGAAGCTGAAACTCCAATACTTTGGCCACCTCATGCGAAGAGTTGACTCGGAAAAGACCCTGATGCTGGGAGGGATTGGGGGCAGAAGGAGAAGGGGATGACAGAGGATGAGATTGCTGGATGGCATCACCGCCTCAATGGACATGGGTTTGAGTGAACTCTGGGAGTTGGTGATGGACAGGGAGGCCTGGTGTGCTGCAATTCATGGGGCTGCAAAGAGTCTGACACGACTGAGTGACTGAACTAACTAACTAACCTTAAGGGTGGGCTTCCCAGGCGGCGCTAATGGTAAAGAACCTGCCTGCCAATGCAAGAGACATAAGAGATGCAGGTTCAGTTCCTGGGTTGGGAAGATTACCTGGAGGAGGGCACAGCAACCCACTCCAGTATTCTTGCCTGGGAATCCCATGGACAGAGGAGCCTGGTGGGCTACAGTTCACAGGGTCGCAGAGAGTCGGACACAACTGATGTGACTTAGCATGTATGCAGTGTTAAGGGTATATTATCATAGAATTTGTTTCCCTGGGAGGAGATCTTTTAATGAGCCAATACATCATTTTTAGTCATTAATGACTTACAATACCAATTTCTTAGGCCCCTCTATTCTTTTTTCTTTTTTTTATGTGGACCATTTTTAAAGTCTTTATTGAATTTGTTACAATATTGCTTCTGTTTTGGGTGTTTTGGCCTGAGCTATATGTGACCTTAGCTCTCTGGCCAGGGACTGAATCTGCATCCCCTGTGTTGGAAGCAGAAGTCTTAACCACTGTCCTGAAAGGAAGTCCCCCCACCTCTATTCTTAGAGATCATCTCTCTTAAATTAAAGAAAAAAAAAAAATAAAGGCTCTGAAAAACAGTTCAGGCTTTACTTGAAGAGCATGGACTTGGTATTGCCAGTGAGCTATTCATTTTCTTAACACTCATCTTATTTTAATATGTTTAAAATTTTCATGTATTCATATATTTCTCCAGTTCTGCAGCATACCCCTGACTAAATTTCTACTACTACTAATAATGCATTATTAGTATCAGGACTTCCCGTTTGACATTTTCTTCCCAACCTGATGCTCATGCTGGTCCTAAGGAAGACGGTCTCCAAAGATGTCCATCTGAGGGGCAGTTTCAACTCCATGACCAGGCAACAGGGATGGAGGTGCAGCCTCCTCCTTCTAGCGTCTTATCCCTCAGACCCCAACTCTGAGCAGCAGAGGGGCAGTGCTAGGATCAGGAGCAAAGCTGAGACCTATATCCAAGGTAGTGAGGGCAGGGTTGGGGCAGCCCCCGGCCAGTCCTCCTCTAGGGCTAGTGTTCATGACCAAGATCTAGGTCTCTCTCCGCCAATCCCCTCCCTCCCAGAGCTGTGAGTTCCTCCTGCTCAGCTCGGGCCTTCTGCTCTTCCCTGACCTTTATGCTGCATCGTAGGAAGTCTATGATGGGGAAACACTTAGAATAGAACTCCATACTTGACTGACTCCACAACAAAGCTGTCTTATAAGAATAATAGCTGATCCCAGGATGTTTTCATTAAAAACAGATTTTAGTGACAGACTATCAAAACATTTTCCTTGTACCAAAAGCAGTATGATGATGAGACAGAATTATGCAAAACATATGGGCTTAACTCTGCCCTCAGCAGCTAGGGACTTGCTTGCTCTGGATTCAATAGCTCATTTAACTCGCCCATCACAGGTGTGCAAACAGACTTTGTCCTGTCCAATGCTTTTCATGCTCCAAGTGGCAGAAGAAAAACAAAACGGCTGGTGAACTGCATTTCTGCCTCTATTTTCAAAGTCTGTCACCAGTTGCCTTTGAGAGGTGGGGTTTGCTTGTACCCTGAGGCAGTCAGAGAGGTGCCTATAGCAGTCAGGCTCAGAGTCACTCAACATGTACTGACCATTCGTCACTTCAGCACTGGAAAACACAGTGATATCATTAAAGCTATCCTGGGCTTCCCAGGTGGCGCTAGTGGTAAAGAACCTGCGTGCCAATGCAGAAGACGTGATAGACGTGGGTTCAATCCCTGGGTCGAGAAGACCCTCTGGAGGAGGAAATGGCAACCCACTCCGTATTCTTGCCTGGAGAATCTGATGGACAGAGAAGCCTGGCGGGCTACAGTCCATAGGGTCACAGAGTTGGACACGACTGAAGTGACTTAGCACGCACAACATTTATATAGTTTCCTACATGCCAGGCATCATTTGAAGTACTTTACATATAGTAACTCACTCAGTCCTCACAA
>NW_011495058.1:5552417-5573708 GCF_000754665.1 Bison bison bison
TGACCATTCGTCACTTCAGCACTGGAAAACACAGTGATATTATTAAAGCTATCCTGGGCTTCCCAGGTGGTGCTAGTGGTAAAGAACCTGCGTGCCAATGCAGAAGACGTGATAGACGTGGGTTCAATCCCTGGGTCGAGAAGACCCTCTGGAGAGAATCTGATGGACAGAGAAGCCTGGCGGGCTACAGTCCATAGGGTCACAGAGTTGGACACGACTGAAGTGACTTAGCACGCACAACATTTATATAGTTTCCTACATGCCAGGCATCATTTGAAATACTTTACATATAGTAACTCACTCAGTCCTCACAATGACCCCACAAGACAGTGTTAGTATTGTCTACATTTTACAAATGAGGAAACTGAGGCAGGGGCAGGTTATGCCATGTGCTCAATGTCACCCAAAGAGTAAGGTGCAAAGCCAGGATTCAGAGCTGGGCACTGGGGACTTCTGGCCACACTCCCCACCCAACATTCAACAGAAGTCAATACTAACACTCAATTGCTACTTTCTAGAACATAAACATCACATGGATATTGTTGGTTGGATTAAATTGAACTAACAAATGAATGTGAGAAGGTTTTTGCATTAAGTTATCCCATCCAGGAGCATGATCTGTTTCTCTATTATTAAATTCCCACTTTGATTTTTAAAATTAATATTTATTGCTTCCTTCATGTAGGTCACACAAAGTTTGTATCCATGTTTTCTTTCTTAAGAATTTGAGATGTTTCTAAAATTATCATGGGATTAGACCAAAGGATACCTTCCCTATTCTGCATTTTTAAAGAATGATGGCCCTCTACTCTTTCTTGTCTTTCAGAATCTTTTTATCAGCCTAATATCCCATCCTCAGATATTGAAACCACACGTAAGTCCCTGGGTCTCTGTCCTTTGAAGTAACGGTTTTTGCTTTAGACTTGCAAACCTCCCCTCAGTCTCAAAAGGCTGACTCAAAAGTTAATGATAAGGAAATGTGAAGATGTAGGGAAAAAAAAAATCCTTGATGGGCAAGGAAACTGGTAATAATTTAGACTATCAATCAGCCACATAGCAGAGTTACTGAACTCCCAGTTCCCTGAAAGATACAAATTCCTAAGTTGTTTTTAGAGGAAGCAGATTCCCCGGCAGGTGAATATCACTGACTGCAAGCATGTAGACCCAACTGGTTGAAACCAGAAGATGAGCAATGTTTGAAATTCCACCTTGATGCCAACTGATCTGAGAACTGTGCACAAGCTGATCATGCACCCTCAGCCCCTCCCTCTCACGGCCTTTAAAACCTTTGTCTCCTTACCAGTAACTTGGAGATGGTCTTAGGACATTAGTCCACCATCTTCCCAGGTTGCTGGTCTCCTGATAGAGCAACTTTTTCTTTTTCCACCAACACTTTTCTCTTAAATATTAGCATTTCGAGTGGCCAGCAGCTGACCTTGAGTTTGATACTGGCTCTGTCTGGTTACAGTATTATCGTGTTTTATTATCATGTCTTATCAAGTATTAATATGTTTGCTGGTCTGGAGTCGACCAACAGGGATGGCAGAATTGCACCCATACCTCTCTCGAGGGAGGGCTCAAATATCCTTCCCCTGAAGGAACAGGGCTTGAGCAGGGGCAGTGGTTCTCCGTGGGGCCCCCTGTCCAGGGAGGAGCCTGGGGGATGGGATCCACCTCTTCCTGTAATGTTTTCAAGGGACAGACCTCTGCACTCCTTTGGGCAAGGCTCTGCCTAGCTCCAGGTGAGCAGTATCCTTGCCCAGGTCTTTCGAGGCACGCACGCTGTGGCTGGGCCTTGCAGGGACAGGTGTGGCCCACACTTGGGTCTGGACCATGGATCTGGCAGGGGGTTGGCCCTGGAGATGAGGCAAATGCTAGTGAACCACAGACTGCAAGCTCTGGCTGTGGAGCTCATGTTTGAGGGAGAGAACAACAAAAGAACACAATAAATAAGATACATATTAGATAGTAGGATATTTTAAGAAGAAAGAAATGAGAAATGAAGTGCTAAGATGTAGGTAGGAAGGGACATTTTAGACTGGGTTTCTCAAAAATGAAGTGATTTTGAGTCAATAACAGAAGGAAGACAAGGAAGTGTCCAGTGAGATGTCTGGGGAAGGAATATTTCAGGCAAAGGAAACAGAAAGGTCCTGAGGTAGAGAGTGTTTGGCTCTGCAGAGAAACAGCAAGGAAGACAATGTGGCCAGAGCAAAAAGAAGAGAGGGGAAAATAGCAGGAAACAGCTGAATATGTGATTAAGGGCTAGCTGGTGGTAAGTTTCCTAGTTCAGTGGAAGGACTCGTAGCCACACAGAGTGAGGTGAGGAGTGGCTAAAGAGCTGAGGAGGGAGTGACACCACCTGGCTGGCCACGAGCAGCGTGTCTCTGGGTGCTGGTTTAAGAACACACTGAAGGGAGGGTAAGGGAGGAAACTGCGAAATCTTATGAGAATCCAGGCAAGACGTAAAGACAGCATAAACAGGGTGAGGACAGAGGAGATGGTGAGAATTTGATGAGGACTGTGGCTGGAGGTTACTGGAGAGGCTGTACTGCACTGGATTTATAATGCCTCTAATGAACCTTGTTTGTCTAGCACAAGCTGCAGGCTGAGAAGGCATGCTTGCTCCTCCTTACTTGCTCATCAGACTCCACATTAAAGAATTTCTCAGATATTGAAAAACAAACAACAACAGCTTTTCTTTGAATATGTAGTCCATTAAAGATAAAAAATCTGTGGGCATACACTGACCCAGATACCTGACTATGTGTAGCCAACTCTTGTCTTTTCCACAATAGCATCTCAAAAGTCCTGGGGGCTAAAATGTAAATAAATCATTTGATAATAAGGTAATGTAATAAGGACTTATGAGGCAAGAAAAATGATAATATCCAAGTTATGGTTTCTTTAGTAACTGTTCTGTTTCCAGAATGATGATGTTCAAACACATAAAAAGTTTCCAGATGTAATATGAAACATCGTAACATCAACCAGCTGGGAAGGGAGAAGGAGTGTTAGATTTAGGATCTGATCTCAGTATATTAGCCAAAGGGGGACCATTTATCCTCCAAGAACTGTGAACCAAGGGGGACTCACTTCCACAATGCTGAAAGCTCAGGTCTGCTAAAACTAAGCAACAAAAGTTAGAAAGTTAAAATACACAAGGGCCAGGGAAAATGCTCTATGAACATTTTCATGTTCCTGATGTTTCTGAGCAAAGAGCACTGGCACCTAGGCTGAAAGGATTTTTGGTGGCCACTCCAAGGATAGAGACCTCTGGAAAGATATAGTCATATCTCCTTTGGAGACATCTGTTTATGTGCCAGAGGTTGTAAACCCAGAGTCTTCTGCCTCCTCTCCCCAGAGAAGATTTCTTTATATTCCAAACTCTCTCTAGAGGGGAAGAGACCCAGATGTGCCTTCAGCTCCTGTATAAGCCCTGATAGTCTTAACTTCAGGGCTTCTCTCCTGCGGCACAAACCCCTGTATGTACAGGGAATATTTGGCTCTCATCACTTCACCCCATGGGAGACTGGGAAATGATGATGAGATTGCTATGGTAATCAGTCTGTTTTCTGATCTGGAAGTCTCATGTTTTCTGTCACAATAAATAAATACAAGTAGATGTGTAACTTAACAATAAAAGGAGAACTGGCTGAGACAGTAGGACCAGTCACTATTACACGGCCCATTATCATCATAATCCAGACATCAGTCATTCCATGCTCTTCAGGGGCATCACGCGTCCCTCCCACCATGGGACTTGCCTGTAGTGCCTATGAGGAAAGTATATACCCCTACCTCACAGACTTTGGACTTGCCCATATAATATGCTTTGGCCAGCTTTTATATACAGAAAAATATAATGTTTACTTCTGAGCATCATGGGCCTTTTAAGAGACATCATGAGTTTACACCAACCCTCTTGCTCTTGCTGCCCCTTCCCCAAGAACAGAGTGTTCTAGTTCTAGACTGCACTATGCCTTCAGCCTACATTTCAGAAGAAAGAAGACCCATGCAGCACGTCTGAACTCAACCCATAAAGTGAAGGCAAGCTATGGTTGACCAACAACCTAAACGTGGGATGAGTGAGAAATAAACCTTTGTGGAGGAACTCATTGAGATCCTGTACATGTCTGTTCACAGCCCAAGCAGCAAAAGAAAGTTGTGTGGCTATGTGCTTCTCGACAAAACTAGCAAATCAGACTAATGCAATACACTCCTAGCTTCCATTTCTACCCCTCTTCTAAACTGAACCCCACTGCTCAGTGGGAGGTGAGTCATCCTGATCCTTCTATGCCAACCAGCACTGGGCACGTCCCTAAACTGACCTTCTTTGAAAGAAAAGTCTTGTATTTCATGAGTCAGGGAGAAATTTCAGTACAAATATAGACTTGCCAGGTGGCAATAATCTGAGGCATCTTTCTTTTCTACTGTGTCCCATTTTTGTGTTAGTCACTCAGTTATATCCAATTCCTTGTGACCCCATGGGCTGTAGCCCACCAGGCTCCTCTGTCCATGGAATTCTTCAGGCAAGAATACTGGAGAGGGTTGCCATTCCCCTCTCCAGGGAATCTTCCTGAGCCAAAGATCAAACCTGGGTCTCCTGCAATGCAAGCAGGTTCTTTACCAACTGAGCCACCAGGGAACCCCATGTCCCATTTAAACCATCCCAAACAACCAAGTCCTCTACTTTTTCTTTTTTATATCTACTGGTTTTTCTCATTCACTGAAATTCCAAACTCTTTATGGTCATTTTTTCCCCAGTTTCTGTCAACTCCCAGGTCAAATTTCTTCCAATAGTTGTCAGGTCAGGACCCCTAGGGTATCTCCTCCTCCACAAGGAAACATTCTCCTTTCCCACAAGGAAACATTCTCTGCTCATAAGAGGAAGACTGGACTCAATTCTGCAGCTGTACTGCTGTGTTGCTGCTATGCGCTGCTAGTTAAATTCTTATTTTTCACCAGGTTTTTATGTCAAAGCATAGAAAACCAGGGTAAGTAAACCTCTAGCACCACCCAAGGGCTACTTCTCCCCCTTGAATCTGCTGTCTTGAGTCTTTTTCAATCTCTTAGCTGGCAGACAGCAAGTCTGAATTAGGGCACTAACTCCATAACAATACTGGAGGTTAACAGACTTAAACTGGGTCCTCCTGGAGGCATTTACACTTCAGAGTGAAGAGCAGTCCTCACATCAGCTGGAACAGGGAGGGAGCGAGTGGGAGGAGACCTGCCAGGGGAGGTTAGCATCTGGTCTCTTCACTGTCTACCATGGCCAGGAGGGGCTTCTGACAAAATAGAGTCGGAGTGTGTTAGAGACTGCTCATGTCAAGCCAAAGAGCTGAAAGGATCTCAGATCTACAGTCTTAATGGAATAGGTCACTGCTTCATTTTTCCTATCCAAAATTCAATGGTTTAAGGGGTTTGGGGGCAAGATTTTAACATGATTTTAGTAGTGGGATGCTGAGCCAAGTGCAGTAGCACATCCTGGTGTAAATCAGTTTCGGAAATTCACATGGGCAGAGACCACACAGATGCTTTTAGATGGGTAAATACCACCCCCGCCTCCCCACCCCCCACCCACACACACAGAGTTGCATTGAAAGGGTTGTAATAGGAGAGACAGATGATTCCTGGTTATGGAATAGACAGATGAGCAGAGGGAGGTAGAGGAGCCCGAGTTCAACTCATTCTGCCATTTCTGGCTCTGGGATCTTGATCAAGTTACTTAAGCTTTCTAAATGATAGTTTATTTACTTATACATAAAGATTATAATTGTAATCACTCCACAGCCCTGTCAACAGTGGAAAGATAGAGACAAAAGTCTTACTAGCACTAGAATACATGGTATCTATTGTTTAATAGGACAGAGAGAACTCAGTGAGAAAAAAGTGGATCAAGTGTAAGAGATAGGAGCCTCTATACTCCAGCTGGGTCCTAATGATATATTAACCCTTGGCTGAGCAGGCAAACACCTGGCCACTTTCTGCTCAAACTTTTGGAAAAGTTACAAGAATATTACAAGGAATTCTCCAAATATTAATATTTTGCTATATTTGTATTTCCTTTCTCTCCATAATTATACACACACACACACATGTGTGCATATCTAATTATTTCTGAACCACTCAAAAGAAATCCAGGAACTTCCCTGGCAGTGCAGTGGTTAAGCCTCCACACTTCCAATCCTCAGTCAAGGAACTAAAATTCCAGGTGCCACACAGCAGAAATAAATAAATAAAAATTAAAAATTATTTCTTTAAAAAAGGAATCTGCAGACAGGATGTACCTTTACTCCTAAAAACTTTGGTGTGTATTGCCTAAAAATAAGAAATTCCTTTATATAACTACATGACAATTATAAAAATTAGGAAATTGACATGGACATAGTTATATTATCTAATCTACAGACTTTATTCAGAGTTCACTATTTTTTTCAATAATGTCCCTCATGGCAAAGGAAAATCCAGGATCCCAGAGCCCGTGTTACGTTCATTTGCTTTTCTTTGTCTTTCATGACACTGCTGGTTTTCCAGGGTACAGGCTGGGGATTTTGAAGAATGGCCCTCACTTTGAGTTTGTGTGATGCTTCTTTGTGGTCTGAATTCAGGTTAAGCACTTTGGCCGGAAATACCATGGGAGGCATGCTTGCTCTCTGTGTACCGTATACAACGCAGACGCTGTCGCTAGTTTCATTTCTCGTGATGTCAACTTTGATAGGTGATCTCTGCCAGATTTCTCCACTATAAAATTACTACTTTATCCTTTGTAATTGTAAGTATCTCATGGAGAGATACTTTGGACTATGGTAATACATTATTATGCCTTAAACTTTCACCTGCTTCCTGTAGCATCAATTATTTTTGCCTGAATCAGTTATTGTTTTGATGGTCCCAGCCTCTTTCTTAACAGATGTTTTGAATTTTGTCTTTTGAGAAATGTCTTCTGTGGTAATGGATTTTATAATGAGTCTCATTAATGCCACTATATTATAAATCATCTTTATACATTAAAAACTGAGTTCCTGTCTAGTGTCAGCTGGTTGCAAAGACTTCATTTTGAGGAAGGTGAGAACAATGAAGACTGGAAATGCAGTTTATTTGCCAGAAAAGGAATAAGAATTCAATTCCTCTTGAGTTTAAATTACAGCCATTTCACATCTGGTTTCAACACAATATTGCTAGTTCTTCTTTTTTAAAAAATTATACAAGTCATTTTTATTGTGGAAAATTTGAATGCTATAAAAAGCAGAAAATAGAAGGAAAAAAGACCCCCATGATCCTGAATTTAACACCACTAACCAATTTGGTATATTCTTTGCATTCATGTTTTTCCCTTTTAAGACTTACAGTCTATATCATTTTACATTCTAATTTTTCAACAAAATATAAGTGTTTCCAATGCTGTTAAGATTTTCTCATAAATAAATCTAAATGGATAACTTTGATAAACATACTATAACTTAGTTCCTTGTCCTCTATTTTGGACACATAGGTGGTTTTTATGTTTCTGCTACTTAATAATGATAGGACAAACATTTTGCATGCACAAAAAATCTTTTCTGCATTTTGCTTTATTTCTGCAGGAAAAACTATGGCCTGAGTATGTGTAGCTGAGTTAAAGTCTATGGATAGGTATTGGCGTGTGGCCTTACACAAAGGTCTCACCAACTGACAGGCCAGCTAACAAGTCATGTGAGTGCTGTTGTCCACACACACTCACCAACACTGGGAGTCCTCATGGTTCTACCTCCTGATGGCAGTTTCAGCCTTCTCTTACCATTTTTATGGCCCTTTTATTAACTGTCTGATCTTGCTCTTTGAGTGCTCATCTACTGAAGCCAGTTGTTATTTTTAACTTAAGAATATAAGTTCTGTGCACCCTAAAATATTTAGCTTTTGTACAACTTCTATGTTGCAAATATCATCCAGGGAATTATTTACCTTTTAATTTTGTGTATTCAGATATTAATGGAAGACTTCTGATTTCAAGTAGTCAAAACTCTTCTTTCTGATTCTTTCTAATGCTTTAACCTTAAAAAGCCTCCCTTTTCCTCCCTGCTGCCCACATGCAGCATGCTATGGCACTATGTGAAGAAAACCTCGGCTCTTTGTAACATACATGGGAGCATGTGAATCACATCCCTCTTCCTTGCTGATACATATTGCTCCTTATCATGTATCACATTTGCCATGTGTTCGAATCTACTGAGTTATGCAGTTTCATGGGCCTATTGCTTTTTCTGAAGTTGAGACCACATTTTATTTATTATTGAAGCTTTAAATATGGAAATGCTCACCTTGCTTCATTCTTCCTCTTTTACCCACATAAAATGCACCTCTCCTGGCTTATTGATTCTTTCACAATAGTTTGGAATAATGTTATTAATTTAAATTAATAAAATATTTTAATTAAAAAATTGAGTATATTTTAATTATAACATTGTGACCAGTATATGGATTAACATGAAACAGATCAACAACTTTACAATATTTAGTTTTCTCATGAAAGAATATGGGGTGTTGGCAGATTAAACAAGTCTTTTGTGTTTCTCAGTAAAGTTTTGGAGTTTTATTGATATACTCTCTTTGTTTTTTATGAGCATATATGGATATTTTATGTTTTATTATCACTATGAAGGTGCATGCTCAGTTGCTTAGTAGTGTCCGACTCTTTTCGACCCCATGTAGCCCTCCAAGCTCCTCTGTCCATGGAATTTTTCCAAGCAAGATTACTGGAGAGGATTGCTATTTCCTCCTCCAGGGGATCGTCCCAACACAGGGAACAAACCCACGTCTCCTTCATTGTCAGGTGGATTGTTTACAGGAGGCTTTTACAAATGACTTTTTAATTCTATATTCTGAATATTAACTTTGTAAACTGTCTTAATAATTTAATTAACTAGCTATTTCTCTTATATTTTACAGGTTTACAATCATATCCCTAAAAATAATTATCATTTTGTTCTCAATTTTATAGTAGCATCAGAACTTTTGCTCTATATCTTACTTCATTAGCCAGAAATTCAAAATCAATGTTAAATAATCACTAGAAATGGTGGTCAATAAACTTTATATTGTTGTTGACAGTTATAGGAATATATTTAACATAAAGTCGAACCATTGGCCATTCATTTGAAATAGACATTAAGTTCAATCTTATAACACCTAGATGAATATATTTTTAATGTCATTTTGTTATGAAGAAGAGTAATTATGGTCCACAAACATAAAATGTGATCATAGGCAGTTTTCGTGACACTGCTTCATGGCTGTGGCAGCCATGAAAACATAGCTCTCATATCTCTGACAGCTAGAGGTGGAACCCATGACCTTCACACCATCCCAAGGCCTCACCTCTGTAGGCGGCTCCCACCAAAGGCTGAGTATGGTAGGGATGCCCGGGTACGCCCATTCCTGGGAGAGGAAAGGTGCCCTGATGGATGATACTGAGAATCACCTTGTACCTGTGAGGCCCCCTCAACCTTGCCTTCCAGACCACCCCCCCACCACACACACACACCAGGCCCAGGCCCCCTGGCTCCTCCCACCTTGGCACCTGCTGCTCAGAGGACCCAGAGTAACACAGACATAAATTGTTTTGATCTGTTTTGGTCCATACAGAGTATATTCCAGCTTTCAACTGAGTGACAATGTTATTTTGAAATCTATTACTTCAGTGAGATTAAAAAAAAAAAGCCAACAGCATTTGGGGAACGAATTAACAGGGACAAGTATAGAGGCATTTGCAATGTACAAGCCCTTTCCTGAAGGGAAAAGGCTCACCATCACACTGTCTGAGTCAAGGCAGGCATGCCAGTCCTCGTATGACAACAAATGATAAACAGCAGAAATCCTAGAGAGTTGAACTGACACGAGCAAAGTTACAATAATAACAAAAACAGAACCAGGGTCAGTGCTTATAGCTTTTTAATTTTTATTCCAAACTCTTTCCACTTTAACTCCCATATTCCCTAAATCCACACAAACCATGCTATTTTTATTATTTATTATATTTATTAAATATTATATTTTTACAAAGAAAAATATGCCATTTAGTGGCATTTTTACTTTTCACATCAGCATCTAAGAATAAGTTTAAAATGCAAAGCAGAGGTGTATTCTACTGGTAAGCATTGAATCCTATGAGTATTCTGTATTTTTCAAAAATATTTCTTTCTTTCTTTTTTGGCTGGGCTAGCTCTCAGTTGTAGCATGCAAACTCTTAGTTGTAGCATGCAAACTCTTAGTTGTGGCATGTAGGATCTACTTCCCCAACCTGGGATCGAACACAGGCCCCCAGCATTGGGAGCACAGAGTCTTAGCCACTACACCACCAGGGGAGTCCTGTGTATTCTGTATTGATCTCACAGAAAAACTGACAGAATTTTCTATTATTATGCATGGCTTTTAACTAAGCTTTTTGGTAGCATGAATGATTTCACATTAGTAAGGAAAAAAAGTTCTTCACGCTCTAGAAATAACAATTTTATATTTGGAATATTTACCTATATTAACATATAGCTCTCAATTTCCAGTTTAATCATTCTAGAATTCCTCATTAATGCATATTCCAAAATGTATTTATCTAGTCTCCTTTCAACAAGCATTTAGCTTGCTTCCTTTTTTTCTCTTTTGCTATTACAAGCAATGTCACTCTCTTACCTTCAACTCATTATGCACATGTATGAGAGGTTCCCAAGGATATACACGGGTATGGGTTCATTTCGGAGAATGCAATGGCAACCCACTCCAGTACTCTTGCTTGGAAAACCCCATGGATGGAGGAGCCTGGTGGGCTGCAGTCCATGAGGTCGCAAAGAGTCGGACATGACTGAAGCGACTTAGCAGCAGCAGCAGCATGGGTTCATCTGAACAGGAAGACAACTCATCCCCACTTTGGCAGGTGGAGCCCTGGTACTCACCAGAGGGGCAGAACCAGTTTATCCTCCCATCATCTGCGTAGCTCCCACATTCCTATCGTCTTCCAAACTTGCTCTGTCAGCCTTCTTTGTTTTTAATGGGACGGATGTGAAACAGTATATCATTGTAAGTTTAATTTCTCATATTACTGGCGCCTATGACTTATTTCCTATTTGTGACTCTGGATATTAAAAATAGGCCCATCACCCTTTAATGTCTCTTTTGTGTGCCTTGGTCATCCTTATTCCACTACCAGGCCCCAGACAAAGCTGTAGCTTCTCAGCAGTTGACCGTCATTGTCCCCCATCCTCGTGCACTTCCACTAGAAGTATTTACCTGCCATCAACATAATCATGTTATTTCTTTGCCTAAATCATTAAGTCCATCATTGCCTTAGAGTAAACTCCAAATGTGCCAGTACTATAAACTCGCCCTCCATAGGCTGGCCACACCTCTTTTTGCTTTCAGGGTTATTCCAGCCACTCCTGCCCACATCCTGCTGTCCAGTGATTCCAGAAACACTTCTTATCCATGTACCTTGTCACATGGTGCTGTCCCTAGCTCATAGATACATGACTAATGTTTTACTGACCCACATCACTGATGTTGGGTCTGGTAAATACTGGGTGACCCACACATGATATTTTACATTAAATGGGGCTCAGTCTTCTTTAGAACAGCAAATACTTCCATTCATTCATTTTGCATGCCTTTTCTACATGCTAGGAATACAAAAGTAAGTCAAACAGTAGAAACTCATTTTTTTTTTTTAATTGTCATGGCACTTACATTCTAGAGTGAGAAGACAGTTAATGAACAAAACTGGAGTTATCTAGTGTTGTAGGAAGGGATGTGAGCTCTGGGGAAGAAGCGAACATAGACATGAAATAGGGACTGTGGCAGCAGCAGGGGTAGGGTGCTGTGACAGGGCTGAATCCTGGAAGGAGCGACGGAAGAAGATAAACGGGAAGGAAGGAGGGAGGCAGACAGGTGACTGTCTAGGGGCCACACTTCCCAGGCAAAAGTCATGGCAAGAGCAAAAGCCCAGAGGAGGAAGCATGCCAGCTCGCTGCGCTGGAGGAAGCTGGACCAGAGACTGGGGAGGAAGGTCGGAGACACAGATGGAGACAGGAGGGAGGGAGGGAGGCATTCAGGCAGCTCATGAATCGGTAAGGACTCTGACTTGGCTCCTAAGAGACAGGAAGCCATGGAAGGGATGGGCTCCCTTAGAGTGTGGTGCTATGAACACCCTGAAGGTGACCAAGAGGAACAGGAAGGAGACAAACTAGGAGACCTGGCAATAATTCCAGTGAGAAATATTGGTGGTTTGAACTAGGATGGTGGTGAAAAGTTGCTGATTCTAGACATGCCTTGAAGATAGAAGCCAAGTGTCAGCTGATGGACTGGACATGCAGTATGAATGCAAGAGATGGATGACTTCACTCTTTGACATGAGCAAACTGTAAGGATGGATCTGCCATGAACTGAGATGGAGAAGGGAGTGGAGTAGGGTTTGAGAGGAGAAACAAGAATTTCATTTTGGACATTTTATGTTTGAAAATGCTTATTAGACATCCAGGTAGACCAATAAAAACAAGTGTGGCATTCGGGGGGAGGCATGAAATGGGAATAAAACTTTGCAAGTCAGCAGTACATAGGTGAAACTGAAAGTCCTAAGAAAAGATGGGATCACTGGGGTGGTGAGTGGAGAGAAGAGAGGAAGTCAAGGCTAGAGCCCAAGGGCACCTCTATGAGTAGAGGGGAAGGAGGAAGAACCTGCAAAGGAGACACAGAAGTCAAGGTGGCCATGAAGGTCTTTCCATGGCTATGGGAAGATAAAGTAAAGGTCACAAACCTCACACAGATCAGGTTTCCAGATTAATTTTATAAATGGAAGCATCTGTGCAAGCTGCCCCCTACTGAAGTTGGCTTTTTGTAGAAGAAAAACAATTTCTCCAGATTCTAATTCAGAAATAGCAGCAGCAAAAAAAAAAAAAAAAGTTATTAAAAGATTTGATCCCAGAAACTGCCAAGTTGCTTCAGTCATGTCTGATTCTATGTGACCCCATAGACGGCAGCCCACCAGGCTCCTCTGTCCCTGGGATAATCGAGGCAAGAATACTGGAGTGGGTTGACATTTCCTTCTCCAATGCATGAAGGTGAAAAGTGAAAGGAAAGTCTCTCAGTCGTGTCCGACTCTTCACGACCCTATGGACTGTAGCCCACCAGGCTCCTCCGTCCATGGGATTCTCCAGACAAGAGTACTGGAGTGGGGTGCCACTTCCTTCTCCATGACCCCAGAAAGAGGCACTGTAATTTTCTTGTGCTGTTCGTCAAACCACTTCAACCATCTTCTTCAAAGCCCACGTTAGGAAAATAGCTGATTTTATACTAAACATGCCCCCAATGCAAACGCTTACACAAAGCACCATCCAGACATAAATGTACCATAATTTTATAAGACATGTGAGATAAAGAGATGGAATCAGAAAGAAAGGTGAGTTGGTTCACAATGGTGGCATCTGATTTCTGATAGGAACAGCATAAGGAGACAAAGTAGGGGATTAAATAGCTAATTTCACTAGGGGATTTTGAGAAGAAAAAATATGGGAGACCCCAATAAGTTAATGATCACTCAAGAAAGCAGGTTTGCTTAACCACAAAACCAAGCAGGCTTGCTGAGCAACAAAACCATGCAGCAGAAGCATGTGACATGGCCCAGAACAATGAAACAATGGTGGCGTGAGACTCGCATCCTGCCCAGTGAGCTCAGCAAGCTAATGATCTCTAGGACATGCTCTCTGCACACAAAAATAATTTATAGAAAGGTGCTCACTGTACAGAGGACTGAAACAACATCCACAGTCCTGGCTTGACCATGTAGAGACAAGAAAACTTCTCTGCCCAACTTGGAGGAGGAACTGATGATGGAAGCATGATGTCTATTCGAGAATTTTTCCTCTGATTATAAAAATGTAGCCCACTAAGCACATGGCATAGCACCCTCTTGTTCCACTGCTTATAAGCCTCACAAGCATCCTATTCTAATGCATCACTTATCACTGCCTCTCGCTAAATTCTTTCTGTGCTAAAGGATAAAGGATCAGAGCTCTTCAGAGTCCTCTGAAACACCATCAGTCCCCTGAAACGCCACCTAACAGTTTCATTCCCAGAGCAAAAAAAAAAAAAACCCAGATTGTCCAAATGGATCAGGACTGCTTCCTCCTAACCTACAGTACTCTACCCTACTGGTTTTCCTGGGGAACTTTGAAAAATACTAAATTTCCCATAGACTTAAAAGGCAGACTCTGATTCTGTAAGTCTGGGTGAGGCCTGAGACTCCACATTACTATAACCTCCCAGATGAGGACATGATCTGGTCCAAAGATCACATTTCAAACAGCAAGGATCTATACTCCATAATCATCTCTACAAAAGTTATTTGTTATCACCATGTATGATAATAAAATGCAGTCACCTAGAACTATTAAAAGCTAGTTCTCCAGACATTGCATGTAGCAAATATTTACTGAACATTTATTATGCATGAGGCTTGACGTGAGAGGCTTCAAGAGACACAGAGATTACGGTAATTAAAAAGTCATGGTTCTGACCAGTTAGGAAGGACCAACAGACTTCAACTCAGGTATCTTCTTTGATTGACCTGTATATACATCATCCTTGGGCTACAGAGATCAAAATATAAAATGACCTGAATACTCAGCACCAGAAACCAAAGACTCTCCCTAATCCTCTAATGTGGTACCAGGTACCATCTCAGACCTGGTTCTATGTGTCTCTTCTTTGGGCTGGTTCTGATTTGCATCCTTTGCTGTGATAAAATTGCAATTTTAAAGATAGTACTTTCCTGTGTTCTGAGTCATTCTGGAGAATTACTGAACTGGAAAGTAATAAGAACTCCAGAATTTGTAGCCAGTTGGTCAGAAGAGTAAGCGACCTTGGGGCCCCAGAAGTGTAGGACCTGGGGCTTGTGGTAGTGATGTATGGAGGCCTTAACCTCTGAAGTGTGGCCCAATGCCAGGTAGTTGGCGCCAGAGTCCACCTCAGTTTCCTGAGCAGCACTGCCCTGGATGGCTGCCTGACTGATTGATGCTGTATCAATGTCCTCTGCCCAGAAGCTTTCCCTCTACACCTCCCAAACCTCCTGGGGATTTGCTCCCAACTAATAAAGATGACATTTTCTTCACCTTTAACTTTCCTCATCAAGTACCATCAATCCAGAGAATGACTAAGGCTTCAGCAGTCCATCAGTAAAATGCCCATGGATATAAATACAGACCAAGTTCAGGCTTGCCATGCCTCCCAGGATGCTGAGATGTGTGCAGTGTGTCACGGGCACAAGCAGCCAGGCTTTCATCTGAGCCCAGCCACACCCCCTTCCCACCTCCTCTTTCTCCACTCCAACATGTCAGTTCCAGGTGCTTCTAGGATAAGGACATCCACCCAGGCATACTATAGTGAATCACTGTCATGTTCACATCCATGCTACATCTTATCCTCTTGTTGCCAAAATAACCTAAGCCCTAGAGAAGTTAAAAGCAAGTTCTCAAGGTGACCCAGCACTGCTGCATGAGAAAGAAGAACGAGGACCTCCTGACTTCTCTCACTGTTCTCTCAGATCATGTTGCTCCTCAGAAACAAGAACTCAATCATGATCTAAAATAAGCTGAATGGTCCAGCATCGTGGTATTGATTTTTTAAGTTAAAAGTACAAGATGAACTATCAGTTTTCACCTACAAAATTCTGTTCTAAAAGCTTCACAATCCTTTTTGACTTTTTGGGGCCATTTTCATGGCCTTTTCCAAAGGGGAGGATAAAACTGCTTCTAGGACTTGGTTGTGCTCTGCCCCTCTGCTCCTGACCACCACACAAGCCTCCTTGCCTTTCCTTCCAGCTCAGATTTTCCTCTTCTGGAAACTTTTTCCCTCTCTAGCTTCATAAGAGCAAGTACTATAATCCAGGCTTGCCCTAGATAACAGTACTCCTGGGCCAATGCAGAGATGGGATGTGGCAACTACTGGAGCTAACTGGCTAGACAGTGACCAACAAGAGATCCTTTCCTGCTGATTCCAAGACACGTGAGTGGTAGATGTTATTTCCACGAGATCATCCAAAGCTCAGGCCATGTAAAGACATGGACAAGTAAAGGAATACAGTCCAGAAAGAAAACTGGAGAGAAACTTAAGCCCCTCTCGATTTTGCAAGTGAATCTGTCTGTTGTATCATTTTATAACACTGCTTCTTCTCTACTTCTTTTGTCATTTAAATAGGTTCTCTTCCTTGCAAGCCATGATTCTAGAGGGAATAAGACATACCTTCCTATCTAGGACACTGAGATTCACCCACAAATGGAAAGAAGCTGCAATAGATCTAATTTGATATAGACATTCAACCATAATCCAATGCCCACCCTATTTAACAGAACTCATGCATTTTAAACTAGGAAGAAACATGTTTCTTATTTCTTATCTGCATTCCCAGGGAGGGACTTCATTTAGCTGTAGTCAAGAATAAATTTCACAAATCTGAGACTCAATTATAATTTATAGTACTGGATTCAGGATCAGATTTCAGGCATAAATTGTCTATGAAGCAAAATAGGGAGAAAAGATAAAAGAGAGTCTCAAATTTCTCTAGTAGACTTTAAAATTTCATTTTATTAGACCAGAGGCCAGTTTGGTAATATAATTGGTAATAAGCTGATGTCATTAAACATGTGTGTGATCTAGGGGTGGGACACAAGACAGTGAAATCAGAACAGGACTGTTTAAAAGGTGCCACAATGGACTCTAATTGGAGAAGGAAATGGCAACCCACTCCAGCGTTCTTGCCTAGAGAATCCCAGGGATGGGAGAGCCTGGTGAGCTGCCATCTATGGGGTCGCACAGAGTCTGACACGACTGAAATGACTTAGCAGCAGCAGCAGCATTCCCTTGAGAGCTAGTCCAAGGATCTTTGAGTCCAGGAATGCTTTAAGGATGTGACAAGTGTGTAACGTCTGTCACTCTGCTACAGGCAAGCAGGATGTGTGCTGAGACCTTGGCCTCTGGGCTGACAAAACATCTGGACAGCAGTATCAGGCGATGTCTTCAGCTTACTATGGCCAAGGAAACAGAAAAAGGCAACAGTGCTGATGACTAAGCTGGAGGGGCTGCTTGCTGACACAGCCGAGATCTTTCAGGTTTCAAAAATCTGTTTCATCTCACCATACTCAAATTTCATCTCATAAAACCAAGATCACACAAAGTGACAGTCAGATTCATCCATGCGTCTTCCAAGTCTGCTCTCTGACTCAGAGGGCCTGAGTCTACTCCTGTAAAACACTGGGAAAACATTTCTCCTTCATGGGGGTCAGGTATTTCAAAGGAACTACAGTGGTTCCTTCCTGACCCCTTCCTCTGCGTGAATCTCCCATACCATCCCTACAAGCCCTCTTGAGTCAGCAAAGACCAGCAAGATAAAGAGGAAAGCTTTCAAGATCATGATAATCAAAGAGCACATTTTATTTTCCATTATCTGTGGACCATTTATAAAAAGTATTATACAAGGATCATAAACAAACACTGGATAAATTACAAAATTTAGCACAAAGATGGATGACATTTTCTGACCACAAAGAAACTACACTGCGTGCTTAGTCACATCAGTCATGTCCGACTCTCTGCAACCCCATGGACCATGGCCTGCCAGGTTCCTCTGTCCATGGGATTCTCCAGGCAAGAATACTGGAGTGGGCTGCCATTTCCTTCTCCAGTGATAAAGTATGAAGTGAGTGAAGTGAAGTCGCTCAGTAGTGTCCGACTCTTTGCGACCCCATAGACTGTAGCCTACCAGGCTCCTCCACCCATGGGATTCTCCAGGCAAGAGTGCTGGAGTGGGTTGCCTTCTCCTCCTCCAGAAACTACACTAGATATTAATAATCTAAATTTGAATTTTAAGCATAACTCAACCAGTTTAAAACTAAGGACCCAAATAACTTTTTGGTGAGAAAGTAATTTTAAATTACAATTACCGACTTTAGAAATTAATGACAATGAAAAGGAACACAAACAGAATCGTTTTCAAGAGGAGAATCTGCAGCATAAATAGAATTGCCAGTCAGCACTCACTGGTTCAGCCATCTGATGTTAAGATACGAGAACACTTTTGAGCGGATTGGTGAATAGCACCACTGCCCTGAGATTTCCAATCCTCCAATTCTGATTGGTCTGTTCGTATACAGGACTGGTAATTAAATACTGCATGGTTTAATTATTTTTGTGATTAAAAAATAAAGTAAAACAATGAACTGAGCGTTCAATACTCACATTTTTAAAAATTAGGGGCAAAAAAAAATAAAAGGGAGCAAAGTCAACCCAAAGAGACCAGGAAGAATGAATTGAGGAGGACCACCAATGTAAGGGATATTCTGTTTGCTTCTCTGGTCCCATCTCCTCTTCCTGACCCAGGGGAGGCACTAATGTTCTCTCTCACCTTCTGTGGTCCAGCTGAGTTTAGCCAGCTGTGAGCACAGCAGAAGCAGAAGGAAGGGAGAAGTGAGAGGCTAAAGAGTGTCCCTAAGGCCCCTCACTGTTTGAGGCCCCAGACCCCTCAGGAGACCCTCTCTACTGGGCTCTGAATTCATAACTCTTCTCCTTCCAGATTAGCTCCCATGCTCAACCAGCCATGGAGTGGTTTTCTTCAGTCCCTTTACTAAACTCTCCTCAAACTAACCACTTTGAGTTTGCCATCATTTCCTGATGCGACTCTGATGATGCACCAACAAAAATAACAGAATAATACAAAGGAAAATGTAGGGAGGAAAATTAAACAGCCCAACTCCAAGTTGGTCTAGTGTTTTGAATATACATTATTCAGGAAATATACTTGAATATATTATTTCAGGTATATGCTATTTATTTATGATATCTAGACTTTTAGATAGCTTTCTTTTATTCTTTAAAAGCTGTTATCCCTATCAGGGGTAGCTATAATCTCCTTTCATATCACTCATCTTGTTTGTCTGCTTTATTCTCCTTAATTTTGTACATATGTATATAAAATATATTTAGAAAAACTTAAAAAACTTAAAAATATATATGAAAAACTGATATATGAAAAATATATATGGCTAAAATGTATTTATTTTAGCCAAATAAATACATGTGTGTGCATATATATGTGAATATTACACACACATACAAGAATACACAAACTAAGAAAAGAAAAATCAGAGGGAAAAAACAATGTTAATAATATGAAAAGAGATTACAGTTATTACTACTGACCAAAAAAGTGGTTTTAAATGATTTTTAAAAGGTATCTAAGGGGCTAGTAAAATAAATTCTAAACTCCTCATGAAAACATTAATTTTTCTGAAAATATGACTTCTGTTCTAACATAAAGACTTTTCTTTTCCTGAGACTTGTAAATATGGAAGAAATTCAAAACAACTTTAAAGTGTTTTTTGTTTGCCAGAAAATTATTTCATAAACTCAAAGAATTAACACTTATTGCAAAATTTCTCTAATTCAGGAGGTACAAGGTAGTTTCCTAAAACAACAATTATGTCAGGCTCCTTCTTCAAAAATCAGAGTCTGTGCATTCTTAAGGTAAATGATGAAAAATTCTAAATCAAGATACAGAAAATGAACCCAGAAATATGTTTAAAGAAACATAATCCATTAACAGAGGGGAATTTAATTCTTTTACCCAAGTGGTTGCTAACAAACTAGCTTTCTGGAGTGGCGTGTGGTCTTTCCTGATTTCTGGACTGTAAATTCTCCAATTATGTTGATTTCAAGTTCACTTCAGTTCAGTCACTCAGTCATGTCCAACTCTTGTGACCCCATGTACCACAGCACGCCAGGCCTCCCTGTCCATTACAAACTTGCAGAGTTTACTCAAACTCGTGTCCATTGAGCCGGTGATGACATCTAACCATCTCATCCTCTGCTGTCCCCTTTTCCTCCTGCCTTCAATCTTTCCCAGCATCAGGGTCTTTTCAAATGAGTTAGTTCTTCTCATTAGGTGGCCAAAGTACTGGAGTTTCAGCTTCAAAATCAGTCCTTCCAATGAATATTCAGGACTGATTCCCTTAGGATGGACTGACTGGATCTCCTTGCAGTCCAAGGGACTCTCAAGAGTCTTCTCCAACACCACAGTCCAAAAGCATCAATTCTTTGGCACTCAGCTTTCTTTATAGTCCAACTCTCACATCCATACATGACTACTGGAAAAACCATAGCTTTGACTAGATGGAACTGTGTTGGCAAACTAATGTCTCTGCCTTATAATGCTGTCTAGGGTGGTCATAGCTTTTCTTCCATGGAGTAAGCGTCTTTTAATTTCATGGCTGAAGTCACCATCTGCAGTGATTTTTGGAGCCCCCAAAAATAAAGTCTGTCACTGTTTCCACTGTTTCCCCATCTATTTCCCATGAAGTCATGGGACCAGATCTTAGTTTTCTGAATGTTGAGCTTTAAACCAACTTTTTCACTCTCCTCTTTCACTTTCATCAAGAGGCTCTTTAGTTTTCTTTGCTTTCTGCCATAGTGTGGTGTCATCTGCATATCTGAGGTTATTGATATTTCTCCCTGCAATCTTGATTCCAGCTAGTGCTTCATCCAGCCCAGCATTTCTCATGATGTACTCTGAATATAAGTTAAATAATCAGGGTGACAATATGCAGCCTTGACATACTCCTTTCCCTATTTCAAACCAGTTTGTTGTTCCATGTCCAGTTCTAACTGTTGTTTCTTGACCTGCATACAGATTTCTCAGGAAGCAGATCAGGTGGTCCAGTATTTCCATCTCTTGAAGAATTTTCCACAGCTTTTTGTGATCCACACAGTCAAAGGCTTTGGCGTAGTCAATAAAGTAGAAGTAGATGTTTTTCTGGAGCTCTCTTGATTTTTCGATGATCCAACAGATGTTGGCAGTTTGATCTTTGGTTCCTCTGCCTTTTCTAAATCCAGCTTGAACTTCTGGAATTTCATTGTTCATGTACTGTTGAAGCCTGGCTTGGAGAATTTTGAGCATTACTTTCCTAGTGTGTGAGATGAGTGCAATTGTGCGGTAGTTTGAGCATTGTTTGGCATTGCCTGTTTTTGGGATTAGAATGAAAACTGAACTTTTCCAGTCCTGTGGCCACTGCTGAGTTTTCCAAATGTGCTGGCATATTGAGTGCAGCACTTTCACAGCATCATCTTTAAGGATTTGAAATGGCTCAACTGGAATTCCATCACCTCCACTAGCTTTGTTTATCAGGATGCTCCCTAAGGCCCACTTGACTTGCATTCCAGGATGTCTGGCTCTAGGTGAATGATCACACCATTGTGATTATCTGAGTCATGAAGATCCTTTTTGTA
>NW_011495058.1:5573808-5579081 GCF_000754665.1 Bison bison bison
CTTTGCATGAAAAGGTCCCTTGGTATCTCTAATTTTGTTGAAGCGATCTCTAGTCTTTCCCATTCTATTGTTTTCCTCTATTTCTTTGCATTGATCACTGAGGAAAGCTTTCTTATCTCTCCTTGCTATTCTTTGGAACTCTGCATTCAAATGGGTATATCTTTCCTTTTCTCCTTTGCCTTTAGCTTCTCTTCTTTTCTCAGCTATTTGTAAGTCCTCCTAGGACAACCATTTTGCCTTTTTGCATTTCCTTTTCTTGAGGATGGTCTTGATCACTGCCTCTGGTAGAATGTCATGAACCTCTGTCCATAGTTCTTCAGGCACTCTGTCTATCAAATCTAATCCCTTGAGTCTATTTGTCACTTCCACTGTATAATCATAAGGGATTTATTTAGGTCATGCCTGAATGGTCTACTGATTTTCCCTACTTTCTTCAATTTAAGTCTGAATTCGGCAATAAGGTGTTCATGATCTGAGCCATAGTCAGCTCCTGGTCTTGTTTTTGCTGACTGTATAGAGCTTCTTCATCTTTGGCTGCAAAGAATATAATCAATCTGATTTTGGTATTGACCATCTGGTGATGTTCATGTGTAGAGTCTTCTCTTGTGTTGTTGAAAGAGGGTGTTTGCTCTGAGCAGTGCGTCCTCTTGGCAAAACTCTATTAGCCTTTGCCCTGCTTCATTCTGTACTCCAAGGCTAAATTTGCCTATTATTTCAGATTTCAAGTTATCAACGATTTAAAACCAGGCTCCCCAAATTCCTGAAAAAGTAGCAATTATTTCTTGTGAGCCATTGTCTGAGCAAATGGTTTTCAGGATACATTACTCTTCCATGTGGCAATACCACCTCTAGGAAAGTAAACTGAAGATTCACTTCCAGAATATGAAAACACAGATGCATGAGGGTATCCACTGCAGTCTTACTATAATTACAAAACACTGAAAAATATCTCAATGATCATGCATAGGATGCTGCTGAATAAACTTTATACAGTACACACCTTAATAGGCACCTTCAGTTTCCCTAAAGGGTCCTACTCTCTATTCCTCATCATCCACTTTGGTTGATTACTCCTCACCTTTTTCTAGTCCCAGGTCAGTTATCAGTGACTCTGGGAAGTTTTCACTTACATACTGGCTGAGATATGTGCTATATACTTACCATGTTTATCATTACACTAACATAACCATGAGAGAGTTATTTCCATGTGGGCTTTATTATAAATCTTTTGCTTTCTTTAAACATTCTGATCACATAACCACTAACTGCATCTTTTAAAAACTATGCAATCATCCCAGGGTTACAAGGATGGTTCAATATATGCAAATCAATCAATGTAATACACCACTTCAACAAAAGACAAAACCACATGATCATCTCAATAGATGCAGTAAAAGCACTTGATAAAATTCACCATCCATTTCTTTACACTAACGATGAAATATGAGAAAGGGAATGTAAATAAACAATCCCTTTTAAAATGGCATCAAAAATACTAAGGAATAAACCTTACCAGAACTATAAAACATTAATAAAGAAATTGAAGATGATGAAAATAAATGGAAAGCTATCTCATGTTCTTGAATTGGAAGAATTAATAGTTAAAAATGGCCATACTACACAAAGCAATTTACAGATTTAATGAGATCCCATGACATTTTCCACAAAACTAGAACAAATAATCCTGAAATTTATATGGAGCTGTAAGAGACCCAGAATTGTCAAAGCAATCCTTAGAAAGAAGAACATAGTAGATGGCAGACTTCAGACAATACTACAAAGCTACAGTAATCAAAACAGCATGGAATTGGCACAAAACACATATATATCAATGAAACAGAATAGAGAGTATAGAAATAAATCCACACACCTATAGACAATTAAACTTTGCAAAGGAGGGAAGAATTTACAATGGAAAAAAGACAGTCTTCAGCAAGTGTTGTCAGAAAATTTGGACAGCTACATGTACATCAAAGAAGTTAGAACACAGCCTAACACCATATATAAAATAAACTCAAAATGACTTAAATACTTAAATATAAGGCATGACATCATAAAACTCTGAGAAGAGAACGTAGGGAAAACATTCTCTGACATAAATCATACTAATGTTTTAAGTCAGTCTCCCAAAGCAATAGAAATAAAAGCAAAATGAATAAACAGGACCTAATCAAATTTACAAGCTTCTGTACGTCAAAGGAAACCATAAACAAAAAGATAACAAAAATATTCAGAGAAAATATTTCAAATGATGAGATCTACAAAGGCTTAATTTCCCAAATACACAAACAGCTCAAGTAAATCAAAAACAAAGCCTCCCAATCAAAAAATGGGGGCAGATGACCTAAATAGACATTTCTCCATAAAATACACACAGATTGCCAATAGAACATGAAAAGATACTCAACATCACTGATTATTAGAGAAATGCAAGTCAAAAATATAATGAGGTACCACCTCACACCAACCTAAATGGCCATCATTAACAAGTTTACAAATAATAAATGCAGAAGAGGGTATGGAGTAAAAGGAACCCTCATACATTGTTGGGAATGTTAATTGGTGCAGCCATTATGGAAAACAGTATGAAGATTCCTCAAAAACCTAAAAATAGAGTTGCCATACGATCCAGCACTCCCACTTCTGGGCACCACCCAGACAAAACCTGAATTCAGAAAGACACATGCACCCCTATGTCCACAGCAGCACTTATTTACAACAGCCAACACAGAAGCACCCTAAATGTCCAACAACAGATGAATGGATAAAGAAGATGGGGTGTATATAAATATACAATGGAATATTATTTAGCCATAAAAAAGAATGAAATAATGTGTTTTGCAGCAACACGAATGGACCTAGAGATGATCATATTAAGCATAATAAGTCAGAAAGAGGAAGACAAATACCATATGATATCACTTAAATGTGGAATCTAAAATTTGACACAAAGGAACTTATCAATGAACTCATGGACTTATAGACTCATGGACTTACAGAACAGACTTGTGGTTGCCAAGGTGTAAGGGTGGGGAAGGATTGGGAGTCTGGGATTAGCAGATGCAAACTAGTATAATTAGGATGGATAAACAACAAGCTCTTACTGTATAGCACAGGAAACTAGATCCAATATCCTGTGATAAGCCATAATGGAAAGAATGTGAAAAACAATATAAATATGCATGACTGAGTTGCTTTGCTGTACAGCAGAAGTTAACACAAATTAGGTCTTGGCCTTACAAAAAGATGGCAGAGTAGAAGGAAGTGCACTAATCTTCTCCTGTGAGAACACCAAGATCACCACTAGCTGTTGAACAACCATCAATAGGAGAATCTTGTTCTCCTATCTCCATTTTGGTAGAATGTATCTGCCAAAAGAAGATGCCCTGCATTCAAAGCAAAGGAGGAGCCCCAACAAGATGGTAGGAGGGGCAAAATCACATTTAGAACAAAACCTCAGACCTCCCAGAAATGCTCAGAGGGTGCAAACAAAATCTTGTGTGCACCAGGACCCAGGTAAAGGAGCAGTGACCCCCAACAAGAAACTGAGTCAGACGTGCCTTTGAGTGTTTGAGTCTTTCCTGAGGAGGCACAGGTCAGCAGTGATCTGCTGTGGGGACAGGGGCTCTGGCTGAAGCAGACCTGGGATGTGCAGCACGTGGCATAAGTCCTCTTGGAGGAGGTCACCATTAGGGCCACTGTAGAGCCACCAAGCAGACAGACAACCCACAAACTGGAGAACACTTACACCAAAAAAGTTCGCCCCCATTGCAAAAGTTTTAGGGCCCACAACAGATTTCTCAACCTGGAGATCCAGCAAAAGGACTTAGAACCCCCCAGGGAAACAGACTCTTGGAAGGCACAACAAAAACTTGTGTGCACAGGACCCAGGAGAAGGGAGCAGGGACAACACAAGAGGCTGACCCAGTCTTGCCTGTGAGTGTCCAGGAGCCTCTGGCAGAGGTGTGGGTTGACAGTGGCCTGCCACAGGGTCAGGGGCACTGACTACAACAGTCCTGGGAGCTGCAGTGTGCTGGCATAAGTACTTTTGAAGGAGGTCACCATTACTGCCATTGAAGTGAAGAAGTGAAGTCGCTCAGTCATGTCCGACTTTTTGCGACCCCATGGACAGTAGCCTACCAGGCTCTGCCATCCATGGGATTTTCCAGGCAAGGATACTGGAGTGGGCTGCCATTTCCTTCTCCAGAGGATCTTCCCAACTCAGGGATCAAACCCGGGTCTCCTGCATTGCAGACAGAAGCTTTACCATCTGAGGCACCAGGGAAGCCCATTACTGCCATCACCCCTACCATAGTTTGGCCTCAGGCCAAACTACAGGGAGGGAACACAGCTCCACCCACCAGTAGAAAACTGGATTAAAGGTTTACTGAGCATAGCCCCGTCCACCAGAGCAGAGCAAGACCCAGTTTGACCCACAGCTAGTCTCTCCCACTTGGATGCAATCTCAAAAATGACAGAATGATCTCTGTTCATTCCCAAGGTAAACCATTCAATATCACTGTAATACAAGTTGATGCCCTGACCAGTAATGCTGAAGAAGCTGAAGTTGAATGATTCTATTGAAGACCTACAAGACCTTCTAGAACTAGCACCCAAAAAAGATGTCCTTTTCATTATCGGGGACTGGAATACAAAGTAAGAAGTCAAGAGATACCAAGAGTAACAGGCAAATTTGGCCTTGGAGTACAAAACAAAGCAGGGCAAAGACTAACAGAGTTTTGCCAAAAGAACGCACTGGTCGTAGCAAACAACTTCTTGCAAAAACACAAGAGAAAACTCTACACATGGATATCATCAGATGGTCAACACCAAAATCAGATTGATTATATTCTTTGCAGCTAAAGGTAGAGAAGTTGAAAAACAGTTAGCAAAAGCAAGACCGGGAGCTGACTGTGGCTCAGATCATGAACATCTTACCGTCAAATTCAGACTTAAATTGAAGAAAGTAGGGAAAATCACTATATCATTCAGTTCAGTTCAGTTCAGTCGCTCAGCCGTGTTCAATTCTTTGCGACCCCGTAAATTGCAGCACGCCAGGCCTCCCTGTCCATCACCAACTCCCAGAGTTTACTCAGACTCATGTCCAACGAGTCGGTTATGCCATCCAGCCATCTCATCCTCTGTCGTCCCCTTCTCCTCCTGCCCCCAATGCCTCCCAGCATCAGAGTCTTTTCCAATGAGTCAACTCTTCGCATGAGATGGCCAAAGTACTGGAGTTTCAGCTTTAGCATCATTCCTTCCAAAGAGCACCC